>NC_140973.1:76097296-76222296 GCF_056783735.1 Eptatretus burgeri | reverse complement strand
GTTGGTGGAGCGAGATCTATGGTTGGTGGAGCGAGATCTATGGTTCGTGGAGCGAGATCTATGGTTGGTGGAGTGAGATTCACGGTTGGTGGAGCGAGATCCAGGGTCGGTGGAGTGAGACCTAATGTTGGTGGTGATTGAGCTATGGTTCGTGGAGCGAGATCTATGGTTGGTGGAGTGAGATTCACGGTTGGTGGAGCGAGATCCAGGGTCGGTGGAGTGAGATCTAATGTTGGTGGTGATTGAGCTATGGTTGGTGCTGCGAGAGCTATGGTTGGTGGAGCAAGAGCGATGGTTGGTGGAATGAGCTCTCTGGTTGGTGGAGCGAGAGCTATGGTTGGTGGAGCAAGAGCTATGGTTGGTGGAACGAGATCCAGGGTTGGTGCAGTGAGATCCAGGGTTGGTGGAGTGAGATCCAGGGTTGGTGGAGTGAGATCTAATGTTAGTGGTGGTTGAGCTATGGTTGGTGGAGCAAGAGCTATGGTTGGTGGAGCGAGATCCAGGGTTGGTGGAGTGAGATCTAATGTTAGTGGTGGTTGAGCTATGGTTGGTGGAGCGAGATCCAGGGTCGGTGGAGTGAGATCTAATGTTAGTGGTGGTTGAGCTATGGTTGGTGGAGCGAGAGCTGGTGTTGGTGGAGCAAGCTCTTGGGTTGATGGAGCGAGAGCAAGAGTTGATGAAGTGAGATTTAGGGTTGGTGGTGGTACAGCTATGTACGGTTGGTTGAGCGAGAGTTATCGTTGGTGGAGCAAGATCTCGGGTTGGTGAAGTGAGATTTATGGTTGCTGGAGGTAGAGTTATGCTTGGCAGAGGTGGAACTAAGGTTCGTGCAGTGAGATACAGGGTTTGTGGGGCAAGCTCTATCATTGATGGAGGTAGAGGTAAAGGTAGAGTTAATCCGACTCTATTTTTTTACATCTCCCTGCTTTTTTGTTTTTATCATTGTCCCAGTTATCGGTGTGTATATCTGTTGGTATTTCATTTCACATTTTCATTTTGTCTGTTTTTTTTACAATTGCCGGGGCTGTATTTTTTGCTGTTTCGGCTTCAGGTGCGGCATCGTCTATTCGCGCCCATCTTTGGTAATTGTTTTGCACATTTGTTGGTGACATATTTGGTGGCCCTCTTCTACCCCCAAGGTGTTTCGATGATGCTTCGTCGTCGAGCTCCTGTATTATTATATTTAGGTCGATTAAAATGTTGTCTATTTGTGTCGGTTTACCTTGTGCTCGATTACTACGAGTAGTGACAACTTGCAATTTGACGCCATCTTGTTACCGTCGACCGTGGCGCACCGAACCTGCGTCCCTTGTGCGTGAAGTGCAAGGCATCAGTTTCCTCATCAAGTTGTCTTTGTCTGTGCCAAAAAGGAAGATTATATATGACTTGATGTTTCTTTTTTTCGTTCATCCAGCGTGTCAGAGTAAACATACAATCAGACAGGATTGATTTAACCTTACAACACATAACAAGAAACCACAGCAAAATGAAGTGTAGTGAGAGAGAGAGTAAAGGTTCACACTGCTGAGTGCCTAAATTGAGGCATTCAGAGCGAGTGAGTAGACAAAATACGCAGGGAGTGACAGAATCGAGGAATTTGAAAGAAGCAGCCATTGTAGCATCGCCATCTCTGAGCGGATATTATCGAGGTCTCTAAGATTGTGTGGGGTGATGAAAACCTTGACCGAAATCAGTTTTTCATCTTTCCTCGAGATAACGCCCAGCATGGACACCCTTTGAAAATGTTCAAGCAGCGAGCGCGAAGGAATTTCCGCTCCTCGGCTTTTTTCCCATCGAACCGTGAACCTGT
Source organism: Eptatretus burgeri (assembly GCF_056783735.1). Lineage (NCBI taxonomy): Eukaryota > Metazoa > Chordata > Myxini > Myxiniformes > Myxinidae > Eptatretus > Eptatretus burgeri. Next base: position 76,220,486 of record NC_140973.1, on the reverse strand, counting down.
GGAATGCCCTCCCTTTGGATGTGGTTCCAGTCCCATGGATTGCTGTGTTCAAAGCTGGACTGGATACCGACCGTATGGGTCCAGCTAGTCCCAGACATTATTTAGCCTTTCTGTCAATAAAAAAATACATCCTTTTTCACGCCTTTTTGTCCCCTTTTTATTAAATTTGTCTGCACTGTTCTTTGGCAACCTCAGTCCAAATATTGGTCTGCCCCTTGTGGATTTTAAAAATCTGCACAATAATTCATAAGTATGTACCGTGAGAAATTCATCCATGAAAATGACCATCATGGGGGGAAATCGGCCCCACGAAGATCTTATATTGATGATGATGATGATGATGATGATGATGATGATGATGATGATGATGATGATGAAGAAGACAGAAATGGAGAGAGAGTAGAAAATTAGAAAAGATAACAATTCGTGAGTGAAAAAAGAGGGAAAGAGCAAATTGAGAAAATTGATTGATTGAGTGTTCTGCCTGAAGACAGGTCCTTGGCTGCCAAAGCAGTTTCCTGGTAAGGGTGATGTTGGCGAAGTTGGCGACTACTCTTGGCGAAGGATACCGTGTGATCTTTAACGTCCACCAACTAATGCCAGCAGACAGAACACCCAGCTTAACGTCCATTCGAGGGACGGCACAAACATTGATGAATCATCTTGGCTCGTGAAACACCGGGATGACAGTTGTAGCTTTGTCGGGATTCAAACTCAGGCTAGACAGCTAAGAGACGACATGGTACTTCGATTGCCTCGGGCTCGAGGCCGTCTTGCCAGCCCCTTGAGAAGATGTGGATCAGGAAAGCTTTCTTTTGCAATGGAAAGGACCAGGAGAGAAGAAATTTAGAAAGAAATGGAAAGTAATAAAGGAGGGCTGCAATTGAAATAAAGATAAGGTGAAATTGAATGAGTTTTTTTTTTCCAACTCTTAATTTCTTTGAACATTGAGTATGAGTTCTGTGCTCCTGAAAACATGCCTGTTCATGTAATCCTTCATTGTTCTCTATTCCCAATCAATCTCTCATCTTGCATGGTTTTCTTTTTTCCCCACGGTTCCTTAATACGTTCGAGTTTTCTACCCTATTTCTCGACTTTTTTTCCAAGATGGTCCGACTTTATTTTGGAATTGATCATTTCATGGACCATGCATGACATGGTATTAACCGATGTTAACTGCAACACTTAGACCAATTCTAATAAATAAATAAGTAAAAAAATAAATAAATAAACAAACAAACAAACAAACAAAAGTTTTATATATATATATATATATATATATATATATATATATATATATATATATATATATATATTGACCTATCGCTTCGCTGATGGGTCAATAAAGTGGGGGGAGAAAGAGAGAGGAGGCAGGTGTGAGAGGGGAAGGGGAGGCAGAGAGGATGAAAGAAGGGGAGGTAGGGAAGAGGTGGGAAGAGCGACGCCTCACCAAACGTTGCTATTTACTGGGAGAGAAAGAGACACAGCGAGAGTGACAGAGGTGTGGGAGGAGAGTGCTGCATTTTATGAGGGGGGGGGGAGCAAGGAGGGGACAGAGTGAGAGAAAATGGTAGGAGAGAGAGAAGGAAAAAAAAAAGAGACAGGTGAGGGGTGGAGGTGGGGTTTGCAAAAAGAATGATATGTGATGCTTAATGACTGAACACAAATTTTTTTTAATCTCATGTCAGAACAGCTGTACACACGACGACACAACAGAGTTTGTGAATTAATCCGTTGGCTCATCTGCAAAAACTTTGCTTTTGGATCATTTTCCCACAAATTTTCTGGAACTGGAATATCAATCACTGAAAACATTGAAGTACCGCTCATGTAAGAACTAATGATCCCATCGGGCGTAAACATCGAAAAGAGAGCATTGTGACCAGATATCATACTTTAAGGTGCAAAAAATAAGAGAAGAAGGCGTTGCTAACTGAGGTGTTAATACCGGTGATTTTGGACTAAACGATGCAGAAATCAAGGAAAATGACCAAATACCAAGACCTCAAGCATAAACGTGAAAAGATTCTGGATGATGAAGAATGCCAAAGTTGTACCAATGATGATGAAGAACCTCATGGGAATGATGAAGAAGAACCTCACAGAGATATTAAAAACCATCCCTGGGAATATCACTACAAACAAACTACAGTTGGAAGCCATCGTGGGCTCAGTAACGGTCCTGAAGAGAGCTCTCAGCACAAAACATTGAAAACAGAAAACTTCACAGCTTGGTCCATGAATCGTGACCCCTTACTAAAATGAAGTGGATGCTTTGAGCCTGCCCTGGGAGGACTCCATGCCACATTCTGAAACCACATTTGTAGACGCACGCACGCACGCACGCACGCACGCGCTTGGCCAATATCGGCAATTTTTGGGGAATCGGCAGGATGGAGTCAGTGTGATTACCGACTACAGTACGGACTGTATACAACCCAAAAACCTTGATTAGCTTTCACCGAAGAACAACGTTACATTTATGGAGACATTTCAAGGATATGATCGCAAACATTTTTCTTTTGAAACGGCTGCGTGTGATGGGTGGAAAAAAATGGCTCGGTAATTTAGAAAACACATTCATTCTGTAAATGTCTCGGAAATCGGGTGTTATCAAATATATTTTGCTCTGAATCTCACAAAAGGGAAACGTATCACCTTTCCAAAGCAAATCCGAGAAACAAATGCTTTAGAAACAGACGCGAGGACAAGGGAATACCTGAGAGAACCTCCATAAGATAAGGGATGGAACTTTGCCACCACGGCACCCGTAACAGGCATGGCATGTGCACACACTGGCAGAGAGTCCGTACAGATCCAAATCTACTCATATGTACCACGTCTGTGTGTGCTGTAAACGTACCTCTACCTTGTAGTAACTGTCAACTATACATCCCGATCAGGACGCGAACTGCACTGTACAGCTCGGTAAGTGGCTTAAGCACTCCAACGGAATGCCTGTCTTGGCAAACGATAACCAATTTCCCTTGATAAAACTATGCACCCGAAAACGTCCGTGCAATATCCGAACTGGACAAATCGACACTTTTTGGGGGAGTTGGAACTGCTGATAGTTTCAAATCTGGAGCTTACATCAAGGCCAAAAAAACGTAGCAGCTTCAGACCCCAGCGGAGTTACCCAGGAAACCCCTTAACACCCCAGATAGCGAGGTGGCCGTGGATCGCCTGATGAAGGATATAATTAAATAAGGCCGTTAATTATCTTCAAAAGGAGTGTTTAAATTAACACAAACACCCAATTTTCACTCTTGCACTTCCTTGGAGTTTTCTTGGTGTGCGTGCAAAGTTTCAGGCTGCTTGGTTTTATAGTTTTGGAGTTATGAAGGAGACACACACATTGCCACGTATTAGTGTGGATTGTTATTCCGAATATGGAGTTTGACATACTCCATAAATATATCTTCTGCCTTTTCAGTTTGTGTGGTTGTTTGAACTGGAATAAGTCTCCCTTAAGAAATCAAAAATCGCTTGGCACCATCGGATTCCTTGGGAAAATTTTTTATTCGGAATCAACTGTAAGCATTAAGTGAGCACCATTTCCCACATGAGTGCAATTCTGAAACTGACGAGCTGGGTTCCCGGTGTCATGTCCCATTCCAAACCCCAGCATTGCCACACCATCCCTCCATGCGACACCACGTTCACATCCACAACATCCCCCCTTCCCCTCCCCATTGTGTTTGTGTGTGTCGCACCTCATAGAGCCCATCCTTATTCGGACAAATGCACATCATTATCATTGTGAGTCATAAGGGAGTGCAGTCATTGAGGGTTCTGAAAGTTAATTACCCCGTGAACATGAAGCGAAAAGTGAGGTGAAGGAATTGGTTCATTTTTGTCTGTGTCTATCTGTCTGTCTGTCTGTCTGTCTACAAATGTCAGTTTATGATTGAGGAGCAACTTCATTTCAATTGAATGTTATCTTTTGAACAAGGATCGGAAAATGAATCGGACAACAAACTGATAGTTTCACAATACTTTGCCTCTGAATTTGTCCTCATCGCACATGCGCAGAGAGGAGTGAGATAACATTTACACTCTGACTGCGTGTCTGGGAATCGAACCAAATTAAACAAGAGTGCAAGTAAGCACAATATACGCCCGAACAAGAAGGTATATACAGAATTTTGCTACTACATGGAAAACAGCATCCTGGTTGCCATGGCAACCACTTTACATGATGAACGTATGTCACGACACACCGTCTCCACAGTCTGTACCTATGTACCAGATATGAAACGTGAAAGTTTAAAACTTTGGGAGTTAGAGTGCGGACAGGAACGGACGGACGGACAGACGGACGGACGGACGACCGGTATCACATAATACACCCCGATATATACATACACACATATATATATATATATATATATATATATATATATATATATATATATATATATACATATATATATATATATATATATTTATATATTGTTGTGAATTCGCGCCCGCCAGCGTGCGATCGGCTGCTTGACTCGAATGGCGGCTGACTCGCCCACCGGAACGGACAATTCAGTCGTGACTCTCTGGGAACTACCACCCGGAGCCAGTCACGGGTGGGGGTTTAACCTCACCACAACTCAGTCCGCATTGTACCCGCGCGAAATAGGGTCCGATCGCCGAATGGTCGATTTACCTAAGTACTCGCGCGAGTAGCGTATCGAGGAGTTGTACCATGCCACAGGTCGACTCCGGACATGAACCGCTTAAGCGGCTCGTTCCGTGCTGCAGAGATAACCGAGCGGAGTTATCGTCGACCTCGACGGTTCAGATTATTTACCGGGCGTTTCAAACCCACTATCAATCCCTTACGTGATGCAAGATGGAGATTCAATAAAAGGAAGGAGACGAAGCAAAGCGGGAAACAGTTCAACAAGCAATGCACATTTATTACGGAAACACGGAAGGCACGTATATTACAGTGAAGACAAAATGCAACAAATAACAGTCAAGACAAAAGCAATACGACCGAATAAAAGGGCAATTATTTACAACACTTATACAGTTCTACTTGTCGGGACTCGGCGCCACATCACTCATTCCAAAAAGCAAAGGAAAGAAAGCCACCCTCACAGGCAAGGAGGCAGACAGGTCCGTGGACCAAATGTGCGTGGAACCTGGAGGAGCGGCCAGGTCAACGAGACCGAGAAGGTCTTACCCGCGTCCTCGTGACGTGATGGCAGGCAAGCCGCAATGTCCGCGCCGCTGCGCCCCGACTCCGTGCCCCTGGCGTGGTCGGCGAGCCCTCTCCGGCGTGCTCTGCGCAAGCAGTTTGGTTGGCACCACGTTTAGAGTGGGGGAGGAACGGGGCCCCCCGGCACTATCTCAGCACGGATGGGGGTGGAGGGGATTGCTGATGCTCAGGGAGAGGGGAATGGCTGGCTGGCTTGGATCCCACGACGAGACGGCACCAATGACGAGACGAGTGACCCCCACACCGCAACCTCGATGCCGACCGCTTTCTTCACTCGACCCGAACTGAACTGCACTCGACCCGAACTGAACTGCACTCGACCCGAACTGAACTGCACTCGACCCGAACTGAACTGCACTCGACCCGAACTCCCGTCTTCACTCGCCCCGACCAGACGTGCGAGTTGCCTTGCGCTCGCATCTTTATAGACCGGAGGAGGAGCCTATATGCAAATTTCAGGATCAAAACGCGATTGGAGGTGGGGCCACGCCACCTTCTGTTCAGCCATTGGTGCGGAAAAAAGGGGGCGTGAACCTCTTTTGATCCGAATTCCTCTCGTAAAGAATCCACATTCATCGCGCTTGGAGGCGGGGCCATACCGCCCGACGCTCGCCCATTCGACAGAGAAAAAGGGGGTGTGAAGCCTTTTTGATCCGAATTTCTCCCTGAGAGGAACGCATTCGTACCCGCGGCTCAACACGTTCGGCATCAATTACTGAACGGGCCCTGGACAGCACGACGTTTGGTGTTGACTGGTGGTGTGGTCGATGGTTGTAGAAGGAGATAGGCGAAGGTGGTGGGGGGTTTGCTGTGGTGGTTTGGTGGTTGGCGGGCGTCGTTTGGGAATGTCGGTGAAGCGATGTTTGCGGGATGGATTTGTGAAGGTAAAGGTCGTGGCTGTTTGCGTTGTTGGCAGCTTAATGGTCCAAAATAACAATAGCGAAAGAAAAATGGCTAACTCAAAGCGTCGCAGCCCAGATGAATCACACATATTCCCTCTATACAACGGGTTTGGGCTAACTACACATGAACTTACCGATATATCTCACCTGAGGACCCTTTATGGTGTAATGCGAATTTCCACAACCGTAACAATATATATATATATATATATATATATATATATATATATATATATATATATATATATATATATATATATATATCGGGCGTATAAAAATAATTCTAAACAGAGGCTTACTGTTTTTAATGATGTCATAAAGGACACAAACAACAGGCATGAAGAACGAACATAACGTGGTAAATATGGTGGTATATAAGTCTGCATCCGAATTAATTTTTTTCTCCAATCCTTAAAATATTTATTTTATTTCAATTTAATTATATACTTGAACACTGCAGAAAACAAATCACCTTTTAAGCACTTTCAAAACCCTTCCGCTTAGCAGTACTTTGACAAAATATTTATGACATTTAATGTCATAACGACCAATCAAATTTGCCGCTTGTAGACCCCCCCCACCACCCCCCATGTTGTTTCTTAAGACAGCTCGGGGTAAAGTGTTCTATTTATCCTGAGTTGTGCTTATGTTGATGTTACCAAGTGATAAAAACGTTAATTTAGATTTGTCCTAGTTATCTTGTTCCGTCAAGTTGCGTCCAGCTTCTGGTGACATTAATGATCAGAGTTCTCTCGCCATACCTATGTTGTACTGCTTCCTAAAGTTCTAGTAGAGAGAGTTTGGTTGTAGCTTGGGTTCAGGCCTGGACTGGGGGCAATTTGGGCAAATACCCGGTGGTCCGGTCCACTCCAAGGGCCGGTGGGCCGTTCTATGTGGGGGGATTGCCAATGTGATCAAGGTTAAAAATATATACAGTGCTGTATATAAATATATATTACACAATGTGGTCCTCATTGAGATATTTTTATTAGTTCCAATCTGTACGCTTCGTCGCTTTTTTGCACTCTCAGTCGGCATAAACTCCCATATTCAGCAGCACCAAAGATCCTTCCTCACCAGCCCACATGCTTTTTGGACCAGGCCAAATGGGCTGGTGTTGGCTTAATGGTTAGGGTGGTGGGCTTTGGATCCTAGGGTCCTGAGTTCAAATCCTACTCAGCTGTTGAAGTAATTCCAGGTGGGGTTAAACTCGGCTTGTCATCCTTCCGAGGTTGGCAAAATGAGTGCCACCACGCTGGTATCCAGTGTCGGAGTGGCGACCCGTCCAGGATTGTGCACAATAGCCAAGGAGACTGCTTAGGCAGCTCCAACGCTCCGCACAGAGTATGGTCCCAATCTCTTCCTCCTCCTCCAAATGGGCCAATAAGATCGCACGGACAAATCCCAAGAATACGTCACTTCCCAAGTTTATCACACAACAAATTTCAAAATTTTCTTCAATGAATCATGGACCAAAAGACACCGAAAAAACGAAAAGGGGGAGCTGAAAAATTGAGGGACAAAAAAAATACAAATCTTTGGAGTGTAGGAAATAAGAACTGCTCATCAAGCAAAACCTCAACAATTTGTGGTCCCAAATTCCATTGAGCTATAACTTGCTGACTGATGCTTACCATGTCATTGGCCTGGCCTACAAAAGTTCTTATTGACCTTATCTGTCACACAAGTTGCATGTGAGAGAAGCCTCTCTACTTTGAAGTTGATTGAGAAGTACTCTGTCACAGGAGCATATTGAGTCCTTTTTTTGCTGTTAGCGACAGAAAAGGACATTGTCTTGAACCTGGCATCGGATGGGGTTATCGACAGAGGGACCGAAAGGAGCGAACTCTTACGACACCCGGTGGTTCCTTAAGGTAGGACACTTTTTCCGTACTACCTGTTTGGGATTTGTGCGGCTGCGTGCAAAAGGTGTGCAAGTTATATTGAGGTTGGTGTACACATTGCATTGTTTGAAAAACAATGATGCGTCGGTCATGCAGACTGGTCTCTTAAAATTGTGTGTAAGGAAACAAATGCCATATCCACGAAGATAAAACGGATTCTGTGATTTAAAGTTGCTCCGCGTAATTAAACGAGTCGAGGTTGACCCTGTTCAATAATCCAACATTTTTATTTCAGTATTGCGTTGCGTACAACTAACGATACACTAAGAACATAAGTTATTTGAGCTGAGACATGTATGAAGAATGAGCCTTGGAAGAAAAAGCCTGGAAAGAATAATGAAATTAATAATTGCCTCCAGCCCAAATTTGGGCCGGATTTTAGCCCCCCCCCCCATCGGTCACTGCCAGGGTCTACCTTTTGTCCTTCCTTCGCTCATTGCCAGCATTGTTGATTTCACCGAGTCATTTTCTGTACGCGTGATGTGTCCAAAGTACGACCACAGTTTCTGTTTCAGCATCAGTGCTTCTCACGTACATGGTGGTCGAATTTCTTCAAAACACTGATTTCTTTGTTACCTCGGCCACCGAACGAGGATGCAGGTGATATTTTCACTCCCGTCTATCAATGGAATTTTTAACATTCATTTCCATCACCACGTTTGAAAACTCTCAATCTTCTTCCGATGTTTCTTTTCCACTGTCCATGACTCACATCCATATGTTGAAATTGGAAATAGCAGAGCGTTCCTCTTGGTTTGTGTTTTCATATCTTTGTCAATCCTCAGATTGTTCAGGTCAGGTCAGATATGGGGAGCATGCGCCGGAGGAGCGCGTCCGAACCAGTCGGTGAGTTGTCACGTAGGTGAGTACATGTCTGAAAGTGCATTTGTACACTTTGATGGCTTTATCATGTTAAGTAGATGTACAAAATAGACGATTCATGAGAATCAAAATCGCCTCTCTCGGTCAGGCCCAACAAAGAACAAGTAAAAAAGACATAAAATTCCATAGCCCCCCCATTGTTTTAGTAATTTTGCTGTCCGGAGTTAAAGAGCGAGCCCATATTTTTGTGCAACTAAAATGGCCGATAGTCTACCAGTCGGCCATCTTTGATCAGATAGCAAAATAAAGTGAGATGCACGTGTTTGCCATCACGTGCTGTGTTTGTGCCAAGTTTGAACAAAATCAGACTCTGCATGTCTGAGAAATGGTTGAGGACACGTTTAAGTAACAAAATGGCCACCAGTCGGCCATCTTGGATCTGATGCCAAAAACAAATGATTTGCTTATGTACACCGTCATGTGTTGTCTTTGTGCCAAGTATGAATAAAATCGATTTATACATGTCCGAGATATAGTTGCAGACACACACACACACACACACACACGCACGAAAATCGAGACCAAATCCATAAGCCCCTTTTTGGACTCAGTCCAACGGGGGCTAGTAACTTCTCCCTCCCTCCCATGGGTAATAGGTGTCAAAAACCTCAAGACCTATAAGGCATTAAAAGAAACTACAAACCATACAGTGTGCATCACTACAGGTCTCCATCAGACAAATCCACCCATCCATTGAGACCATACTCTCTGCAGAGCGTCGGTGCTGCCTCCTGGGGTATTGGGCACAATCCTGTACGGGTCGTCACTCCTACACAAGATACTCAAATGGCTCGATCATCCCAGCAAGCTGGTACCCATTTTTCTGACTTCAGAAGAATGACAGACTGAGTGAACCCCTCCTGGTATTAATTCAACAGCCGAGCAGGATTTGAACTCAGGATCTGAGGATCCCAAGCCTGCCACCCCTAACCTTTAAGCCAACACCAGGAATGTCAGACAAATCTGGGAGCAATAATGAGAGAAACGTTAATTTTATTCGAATCGGAATTACAACCATGCGTCATACATGTGATAAGAAAAAGACAGGATCATACAAACTAGTTATGGGATTTGTGAAAGGACCAGTCAGCTTGGAGGACAAGCGGAAGGATTCAAGTGGTCACGTGCCATAACCGAGTTGTCGCCGTCATGTTAATCAGGGCATTGAGGGACGATACATTTGTTGTTGCAGAAGGAGGGGGTGTTGCGTCATTTGTGAATGAGAATGAGAGGTGTGCTCTTTGCACAACCGGTTGACAAATGTGCTGTCGTGCAGTTTTGGGGGTTTCTTGTCTGAATCCAAAGTACGAATTGATAAATGTTAGCTGTAAACTGCAGATTATTTAACAAAAAAAAATCAAATGGACATAAATTATATCTTCTCCCTCCAAAGGGAAAAAATAATAACCCAAGATGGTGAACTCGCACACAACTTTCACAACACTAAGGAAACCGAACGAAAGTTCAAAGCACTGCGGTTATTAATGGGTATGTAGGACTTCAGAATCAGGAGGGTAGTGTTGCGGATATTCCGATGACACAGCAGGCCAGGCGGCGACCCGAGTTCCCATGAAGAAGGCTCCCTGGATTACCTCCACTTCCCAGGTCATCTTCACCTTCATGAATCTACCAGGAAAGCACAAGCACACATGTGTAGGGTCGGTGACTTGGAGTACATTCAACATCGAGTAGTACGGTCTGTCAACATCATCATGACGGTATTATTATCAATGTGTCATACGCTTTTACAGAGCGTTGGCGGTGCTGTTGAACCACTTTCTTGGCAAAGGTTATGCTGGTTGGTTTGGTTAAGGCTTGGTTATTCTGGCTAGTTTGGTTCGCCGTTGCCTTCCCAGCAGTCAGTCAGGGGCAGGGATTTGCAATTTCTTCAGGGTAGCGGCGATAACTCGCTGACTCTTCACGAAAGGCACCGCTGTATCCTGAACTTCCACCAATGATAACAGCTGACAGCTGGGTCCTCTGACTTAGAATTTCATCCGAGAGTCAGCACACATTGATCCCGAACCCTGCCTCGAAAAGAAAACCGGGGGTGAGAGTTTACAGCTGGGTCACACTTCGACCTCTAGCTCGACCGCTCAGAGGGTAGTCCGCACACCTCTAGAGTCCAGACCACCCTGCCTTCCCAATGTTATTGTACTTTGTTTATAATTATTATACAAATGTAACTATTAATATATCAAGTATATTTCAAAACTCATCTCAATGTGTGGAAACAATCCATGAAATTTCAGTGGGAGATGAAATACATGGAGATGCGACAACTGTGCGCAGCTCAAAATGATGTGTACGTAGTTTACACTTGGACAAATTCACGAAGAGATGGAGCATTCGATATCCGCTAGGTACAAAAGTGACGGCACGTACGCACCACAATGGAGCGGCCGATGAAAGACTCCGGTCCAAACAAGGTTCCCTTCAGTAGCCTTCTCAATGGCTTGACCAGATGACCTGTGGCGTCGTGGTGGAAGTTACCAAAATCCCCGGGATGGCTGAAATGCAGAGGGGGCACAGAAGTGAAGGCAAATACAGAAATACAGAAAAATTCCCTTTCATGAGATAAACACACATCACCCGAATAACTGCTTTGAACTGGGCAGCACCTGTTATACATCATAAAATCAATGCTGCAAGCAAGGATTCAGGATTTTGTAATAAAAAAAAAATGGAAAAGGAGGTTGGGAGGGGTGGGAAATGGACCTCAGAGGATATGTTATATGACTGTTTTAGTCTTTGCCAGATTACGAATGAACTCGATAGACTCGCAAGGAAACACAGGGAAATTAGACACAGGTGGAGGCCATTCAGCCCATCATGCCTACTCCACATCAACACCAAACCAATTCATCAACACAAGATCAAAATAAGAAAATGCAAAATGTTTCTTATATATATTTTTTTAATTAAGTGTTATTTTTTCCCAAGAGAGGGGGCTTGGGCTTGGGTAAGCAACACGTAATATCGACCACACAACACCCCTTGACGAGACCCCCACCAACAGCATTCTGTACACATGCTCACAATCACCCATCCAGGCTCAAAGTACCTAAAAGTCTTATCAAAAACCCCATACCCCTCTATCGCCATAACTTCCAGGTACCTATCTAATTCTAATTTAAAGTTATCTATTGTTTCTGCTGTCACTGCCTTTCCAGGGAGACCATTCCATGGATTAACCACTCAATGAGTAAAAGTCCCCCTGTCTCACTACCGTCTTAACTCTCCTCTTCTTTACTCTCAGGCCAAAACCACTGGTTCTATCACTGTCTACTCTGTCGAATAATTAATCTGTACTTATTTTATCAACACCTTTCATTATCTGAAACATCTCCATCATATCTCCTCGTAACCGTCTCCTTTCTAGTGAATAAAGCCCCGTCTCCTTCAGCCGCTCCTCATATCTGAGTCTAGCTCAGCCCGGAATCAATCTAGTAGCCCTGCGCTGAACCCTCTCTATGGCATCTATGTCCTTCCTGAATTGTGGTGACCAAAACCACACACAATATTCTAGATGTGTCCCTCACTAAATTCCTGTACAATGTTAACACCTCCTCTTTTGATTTAGAATTGATCCCCCTCCTTGTACAACCTAAAGCCAAATTTGTTTTTCCTGTACCTGCCTGGCATTGTGCTGCCTGCTTACCTCCCGTATCTATTACCACCCCCAGATCCTTCTCCTGTGTGACACGCTCTATTTTTACCCCTTACATCCTGTAATCTCTATTTTCATTGTTCTTTCCCATCCCCAACACCTTACACTTGCTCAGGTTAAACTCCATCTGCCAATATTTTACCCAATCCATACAAGTATCAATACTTTCCTGTATCCGATCACTACCCCATCTGCTATCCACCTCACCTCCAAGCTTTGTGTCATCTGCAAATTTGGAAAACTTACTCTTCACTCCACTATCCAAATCATTGATGTAAATAATGAATCGTAATGTTCCGAGTACTGATCCCTGAGGAACCCCATTACGTACCTCCTCCCAGCAAGACATCCTCCTACTCACAGCCATTCTTTACTTCCTATCACTAAGCCAGTTTGCAATCCAATTAGCTTCCTGACCAGCCACCCTACAAGCCCTCACCTAGGCTAACAACCTCCGATGTGGTACCTTATCAAATACCTTCTTAAAATCTAGATATACTGTGTCCACTGTCATTCCCTCATCCACCCAAACAGACACTGCTTCCTAGAACTCTAAAAGATTTGTTAGACAGGAACTACCTTTGGTAAACCCATGGTGACTACCTATAATTAGTTTGGATATATTTAAATGGTTCATCATATGGTCTTTAATTAATGTCTCCAACACCTTCCCCACAACTGAGGTCAAGCTAACAGGTCTACAGTTTCCCAATTCTTCTCTGGATCCTTTATTAAATAGTGTTGTTACATTTGATACTCTCCAATATTCCGATACCTGTCCTGACTCCAGTGAGTTGTTGAAAATATCCGTTAACATCTCGCTTACCTGCTCAGCCACCTCCCTCAATTCTCTCAGGTGCATATTATCGAGTCCCGGAGCCTTAGCTCCTCTTAGATTACCGAGATGTTCCTTTACTTCCTCCACTCCAACCTGGATCTTCTGTAAAAGCCCTTCCTCACCTCCTCGATAGATACTCTCAGTTATTGGTAATTCTCCTGACTGTTCTTGTGTCAAGGTTGAAGTAAAATACCTGTTTAATAAGCCTGCCATCTCACTTTCATCAAGAACCACTCTCCTGTTGCTGTTCCTCAATGGGCCCACACTGGTCCGAACCTGTTCTTTTCCCCTGATATACTTAAAGAAAGCCTTGTTATCATGTTTAATATTCTTAGCCATTTCCTTCTCATACTCTCTTTTGGCTTGTCGAGTTATTTTCCTCACTTACCTCTGTTTACTCCGATAGTGATATCAATCTAACTGCAGTCCTGTTATTTTATACTGAATGAATGCCTTCTGATTCTCCTTCATTGCATTCTCACGACTTCTCATGACTCAACCACCCTGGCCTCTTTCTTCTTCTACTTTTACACCTCCTTGGAATGTACTTACTCTGCCCTCCACACATTTGATCCTTCAAGGTTTCCCATTTCTCTGATGATGATTGTCCTGTTGTTAGCTTCTTCCAATCTTCATCACCCAACTCTCTCCTCCTACCCTCAAGGTTTGTGTTACTGAAATCTAATAGCCTTACCCTACCATCCTAAACTATAACCCTTAACAGAATCTTTGCACACACAATGTTATGAAACGGAAGACCAACAAGGAACCTGAGCAAGTAAAGAGCAAAGATGGAGTCATCAGGAGGAACCTGGATAGGATTCGGGTTTCAACCGCTACTCCCCCACCTTCAAACCCAGCCAGGCGCAGCCAAGTGAGCCTTACAGAAAAAATTCTGCAAAAATTCACTTCTCTTTGGAGTTAGATCATGAAAGAGAGAATACTAAATTATGGTTACTTCATAGGATGATGGTCACTTGATCCGAAATGCTCCCCAATCTCCTCCACCTCCACCATATTGGGATCGTTACTTAAAAGGAGGTCTAACCCTACACTCCCCCTCGTGGGCTTATCTATAAACTGGGTTAAAAAGCAATCCTGGACTAAAATGAGGAAATCCTCATCCGCTCTGCCATTTCCCTGTTCCTGGACCCAATCTATCCCTGGCAAGTTAAAATCCCCCATAATCAATACTATTCCCTTTCCAGGTGCCCTTTTGGATTCTTCATGTACTCCTCCTTCCTCCTCTTCCTTCCCACCCAGAGCCCTATAAAATCATCCTTCCAGTATCTTACTGTTTCTACAATCTCTAATCTCTACACATACAGAATCCTCTACATTTATTCCTTCCTTTATGTCACCCCTTTCTCTTGATGTAATGCTGTCTTTTACCCAGATTACTACTCCTCCTCCTGTTCTCTCCTTCCTATCACACCAATACACCTTGTAGCCTTCTAGTCCTGTCCTCCAGTTACTCTCCTCCTTAAACCATGTCTCACTCACTGCAACTATATCGTACTCCTCGCTATCTACTTTGGCCTCAAGCTCTTCCATCTTACGATTTAAACTTCTGACATTGGTATAGAATATATTTAACTTTTCCCTTCCTGAAATACTATTTTCTTGCCTGGCCTTACTCATCACAATTACATCATCAGTTCCTTCCTTAATAGCTTCCCCACCCTCCACTGACCTAAAAAAAGCCTGAATTCCTTCCTCAATTCCCACTGCAAACCTTGCTGCCCCCTTTCTATTTAACACGCGGCCATCATTCCAGAAACACTTCCTTTGTCCCATAAATGATTCCCACTGCTTCTTAAATGTAAAACCTTCCTCCCTGCACCATTCTTCCAGCCATTGGTTGACATCTATCACTCTGCTCATAATTTATATATTGTTTCCTCATCTTGGGAGAATCCCAGAAAACACGACCTCACAACCCTTTGCTTTCAGCCACTTACTCAATATCCTGTATCTATTTTTCAAAACCTCTGAGTAAACTTTTCCTACATCATTCGCTCCTACGTGTACCACAACCAACTTCTTCCTGTTATGACCCCATACGATATCGTTTATCCTTCCTTCAATGTCCCTAACTCCTGCTCCTTCAAAACTGCACAGAACTCTTTGTCTATGATCCTTCCTGCAGAATGAAGAATCTACATATTTCATCATCTCATCACCCACAAAAACTCTCTCCCATACCTCATGTCCACCAATTTATACTGTCGCACCTCCACCACTGCCCGCTCCCACTGCCCCATCACCACTTCCGATATCCTCAGCAACCTCACTCCACAACCGTAACCAACAATAATTATCTACAAATTTCTCACATTCCGCTACTTGCTGCAAATTTATCTATCCGTTCCTTCAACCTAGTAATAGCCATCCGCAAGTGGGCGATTTCCCCGCACTTCCTACAACAATAAGAACCCTGTGCTTCCCCTATTGTTGATATGGCCCACATTTTTGAACTCTTCCTTTCTCCTTCGGTCTCTATTTTTACCCTTTTTCATCCCCATACTCCCAAGACCCCAACTGACTTAAACGCTGAACTTAACACGAGGCCTCCCCTTGCTTCTTACAATAAACTAACACAAATACCCACTAAAACTGTTTTGAACACAACTACTGCTTTATAAATACAAACCCGCAACCCCTGACACAAATCATGATAACAAAATATGCAAAACAACACACAAAAAAAAAAAAAACACTTGTTTTGTTCTGGCTGAGTTTACACAGCCTCTTGCGAACTATGCAAGACGGAGTAAGCTCGACTAGAACAAGACAAGTGTTCAGTCGAGGTTCAGAGGGCCTTTCCTTTGGGCCACCCCGATATCCAACCTGGATATCCACATTTACACTCGCCTCTTGAAAAAAAACAAAACACAAAACTATAAGGTACTGAGCTATTTAGGCAAGTATCTAGATGGTGCAGAGCTAGCACACATAACCTTCGAGCTGTCGAATCTTGGTTTGATTCCCAACCAAACTACAACAGCTGTCAAATTGGTGCTCCACAGGTAGGGCGTTGCAGCACACCTTGAACAAATGACAAATTCCTGTCCCAGATCACCTTCAGTCGAACATCAGGCCGAGATAGCCGGTTCGTGAAAGACGTGGGCCAAAAACGTTTACGGCCGACCCCTCAAGGTAGTGGGAACAATTAGGGCTTTTAAAGAAGTAGTCGGATGATATCGAGACAGAGAATGGAATTTAGTGATTATCTTGGAAGCTTCGTTACAGTCTGCTTGTCTGCTAGAAACAAATTTTGATAAAATGATTTTTAATTTTTGCCAATACCTGATCAAAATCCCCCCGCCCACCCCCCCCCAAACATGGTGCACACATCTGTGCCTCACCATGCATGCGAGAAACACCAGAGTGAGAGTTTATAGCCGGATCGAGATTCAAACCCAGGCTAGACTGCTCAGGTGCGAGTGTGCTTACCTCCGGGCTATCCTGACAGCCTACGACAACTACGGCCCCAATTATTCCCACCTTGGTATGTGGTCAATCAGGGATAAGTTTACGGGCCATTTTGTTTGTCGACTAAAGTTGACTAGGCCTGAAGTGAAAACATTCACAGAAAATTTAGTTTTCGCAGCTGAGAATCAGCGGGATGAACACCACGAACAACAGGAAATGTAAATTGGAATACAGTAATTATAATTGGAAAGTTGTTAATTAAGAGTCAGTGTAACGAGGAATTTACGTTGAACTCGGTAAGTGATTGAGAGCACGTACTGTGGGTGTGAGACGTTGAAAGGGTTGAAATGGGGTCCAGCCCCTTCGCAGCCGTCCTTCAGGTCAGCATAGGTGTGCACGTGGATGCCGTGCAAATGAGGGCCGCCACTGCAAGTAAAACCTTGAATGTCCATCATCATTTCGAGGTGTTTTGAAGGTGACTGTGCAGACAAACATAAACAGGACAGTATCAACAAGTACAACGGTTTAGTGTTCCTGAGAAAGAAATGGTTCGTGTTTACCACTTTTTTTTTTTTTTTACTCAATTCCTGAAAAACCGCATTTACAGAACATGCAGGACACATAAGCCTCTGGATTTCTGATGGATAACCGCATAGCTCAAAAGTACCAACTCCAGAGCAAGGCCAGGTAGATCCCCCAAGATGGAAACCTCAACCAGGCAGGACCGCTTCACTCTGAGAATTTCACCCGCAAAGTCGGTCAAACGACTCGATGATTCAAGTGATGTGACGTATCAAAATAGCCGTGTGAACCCTGTCTTGATGATGTTGCAATCCCATGCTGTGGTCAGCCATAAAACAGTCATAATAAACTACAGATTGTGACATCACAAGGCTGTGATGATGTCATGACGTCAACGTCCTTGGAGAGTCAAACACAGAAGAGATTACAATACAAATCTGCACCGCACGTCCTGCCCGACTTATCTCATCCTCATTGTGCACTTCCATACACTTGTACCAAATATGTTGTTGCGGTTGACCATGAGTGGATTCGAGGTCAAATCTTCCACCGGGTCGGTCATTAATTTAGCGATGGATTATATTTGGGCGCCTTCTGCCGGGAAAGACAAACACATCTTTACTTCGGTTTCCGACATGCAGAAACTCTCATGAAATCTGTTCCCTACAGCCGGTTCATCCTTCTAAAGGATGAGGGCTGAGCGATAACCCAGGATGAACTGCTGCATTTCAAACCTCCTAACGAGGACTTTTCACACCTATTTTAGAACGACCTGGGTCTGACCAATGCCGTTGATCACCATTTCCGATTCAAACCATGCACCAGGGAATTAAACAGGATTTATGAAAGAAATTAAATGGAGGGGGGGGGGGGAAGAATCAAATGCACTGATCCGTTATAATGCTCAATAACTAATTTCTTCCACTCCCATGAGTCTTTGACGAGACATAAATAAACATTATGAGTATGGGCCATGTGTGTTTGTGGCTAGAGGTGGTTGCAATGGATTAGTGGTTACTTTCCCTTGCGGGGCATACTGGGTGCTTCGTGGACCCTGGCTGATCACCTTCTGAACCTTTCGCAGCACTCATATAGTTCTCTCCCTACAGCTCTGTCCGCACACGCCATTTCCAGACACCTCCAATGAGCCACTATTCCTCTTCCACCGAAGACTTTGCTGACCACCACAACCACTCGAGAGCTTTTACACGCTTCCACTCACTCAGAAGTGGCCACAATGACGACGATGGCAACAGCTTCTCGGCATGGCCTTTAATAGTGTTTTTTTTCTCGACCACCTTCTGGAAGATGAACATCAAGCACAGATAGCCAGGCCATCTAGGCCTGATGTTCGACTGAAGGAAGATTCCCCCAGACCTCCAAGGCCTTCTTTTACCTCTGTTACGGGCGTCGACATGCCGTGCCATAATGTTGAAGCAGCTCAATCGGAATGTAAAGACAAACACATAGACAGATTACGAAGGGAAGCAATTTAAAGGAATCATAGGGGAGGTGCGGTGGGAGGGCGTAAGACACATTACAGAAGGGAGGTGCCACATTTATTGGCTTCTGAACACATTTCGACACGTCCTATTATTTTACACAGAAACCACACACTTGTGCTCAAAGTTTATTTTTGAAATAACTAGTCCATCTTACTCCCATTCCCCTTTATCACCGTTCCCACAACAATATTTACAAACGTCTATAATTTACTTCCATTACTCTAACCCCAACTGCATCACCAGGTGAATACCATTCCTGAACAAATGTATCAAGATCACATCACAAAGGAAGCGGCATATATATATATATATATATATATATATATATATATATATATATATATATATATATATATATATATATATACATAGTTACGAATTCTGGCCCGCCAGGCGTGCGAGCGATTGTGTAACTCCAATCGCAACCACGTCGCCCACCGGACGGACAATTCAGTCGTGACCCTCCTGGAACTACTGCCAGGAGCCAGTCACGGGTGGGGGTTTAACCTCACCACGATCGTGCCAATTGCCCACCCGAGCAGGATAGGGTTGCTTGCCAAATTCGACCTACCTAAGTTCCTGCGCGAGTAGTCGACCGGGCGATCGTACCTCGCCGCAGGTCGGCCTAGGACACGAACCGCTTAAGCGGTCCGTTCCGTGCTACAGTGATAACCGAGCGGTGTTATCGCCGACCTCGATGGATCAGATTCTCTTCTTTACCCGGGTGTTCAAAACCCACTACTAATTTATTCCGCGATTCAAGATGGCACTTTCAATGGGGAAAGAGACGACGAACGAGATACATTTCACACAAGGACATTTATTATAACAACAACAACACGTATTACACACACAACACAAGCAAAGAATCATGCAATATACAAGAAAAGCGTTACCTCCGAATACGAGCAATGTACAGTCACTTACACAGGTCTAACTTATAGGGACACGGCGCCACAGGAGTCATACAAAAGCAACAGGAAACCCCTACCCATAGGCAGGGAGGTAGACGGGGTTCGTAAACTTTTATGGTCGTGGGCCGTGGGTGACTGAATAGGCCCGCGAGACTGTGCTGGTTACCTGCCCCCTCGAGCGGCGATGGTCGGCGAGCCCTCTCCGGCACTCTCCTCTCATGCGCGCCTCGACCCGGGACCACTGCTCACAACCCTCACGACTTGGCACCCAGAGGAAGAGACGAGCCTTCAACGATCCAGAGGCCACTTCGAGGATCCAGAGCCTGACGAGTCCAAACACGACGATCCAGAGCCCGAAGAAGAGGAGAACTCAAACACGACGTCCCAGGCAGGATAGAGGAAGAATCCAACGCGATGATAGCTCAAACACGACGTCCACCAAGAGAGCGAGCCCGCGCGCGGTCCGCCCTATATAGCGCGAGGCTCCGCCCCTTCGCTCCACCCCCTTTTTGGCTCCGCCTCTCCTCTAGCCATTTCGAGAAGCTCCTCGAAAAGGGGCGTTTCCTCCTCACGGCCGCCTCACACCCCGTATCCACCAATCGCCAGCGAGCTCTCGCAGCTTCTCCCGTCAGCCCCGGTGCCGCAAAAAAGGCGGGAAAACTCGCGCACCATTGTAGGCCTTTCACGGGGCCTTCGTTTGAAGTCTTCGGATGGTCCAAAATAACGATAGAACAGAAAAACGGCTATCTCAAAGAGTCGCAGCCCGATGAATCACACAAATTCCCTTTAAACAACGGTGGGGAACTATCTGCACATAAACTTAGCGTCATAACTGATCTAAGGACCCTTTATGGTGTATTGCGAATTTCCACAGCCGTATAAATATATATCTTCTTCTTCTTCTTCTTTTTCTTCTTCTTCTTCTTTTTCTTCTTCTTCTTTCAGCTGCTCCCGTTAGGGGTCGCCACAGCGGATCATCTGTTATGATCCGCATACTGATTTGGCACAGGTTTTACGCCGGATGCCCTTTCTGACGCAACCCTGGTCGCCTCTTATGACACAGGGATAAGGATTAGGTTTCGCCATGATTCCGGGCTGCCCGACACCCTCTCATAGCGCGGCCCAGCACAGAGCTCCCGTCCTCAAGCGATCCTCAACCCAAGCCTCCGAGTAGCCGGATTACAGGCTCACGCCACTACGCCCCATACACACACATACACACACACACATATATATATATATATATATATATATATATATATATATATATATATATATATATATATATATATATTCACAGAGGGGTGTGCTTACACATTGTGTAAGCAGACGAAATGTGCTTCCCTATTGTCTCGGGTCGCTCACCTGCCTTTGATTTTTCATTCATTTCTTTTCATTTACATATATTTTAATTTACGGATGCTTTCCGACAGTTCTGTGATTTTTTTTTCCATTGTGTGTCCGCTTCGATGTGCATTGTCACACAAAATTGCCATGCTTCCCCATTGTTTCAGGTCACTCATCTGCATTTTTTAAAATTTGTTTACATTTTCACCAGCAAATACAACCCGTCGTTTCGCTGACGGGGGTTTGAAGGGGAGGGAGGTAGAGAAAGAGAGAGGGGGAGGGGAGGAAGAGAGGATGGAGGGGTGGGGAGAGGAAGGGAGGAGTGGGTGAAGAAGTGGAAGCTAGGAAGGGGAGAAGAGTGAGGAAGGGGAGTGGAGGTGGGGGAGAGCAACACATGAAATGTTGCTGTACACTGCGGGAGGGAGAGGTGCGAGGGAGAGAGAGAGAGAGGTGTGGGAGGAGAGTGCTGCATTTTATTCGGAGGGGGGAGTGAGGAGGGGACAGATAGAGAGTGGGAGTGGAGGAGGAAAAAAAAAGAGAAAGGTGAGGGGTGGAGGTGGCATTAGCAATGAGAATGATATTGTTGTGGTTACCAAATTCGCAAACCACCATTCAGGTCCCTTAGGTGAGGTATCTCGGCAAGTATATGTGTAGTTAGGCCCAAACCCGTTGTCTAGTGGGAATACATGTCATTTATGCGAGCTGCGACTCTTCAGGATAGCCGTTTTTCTTTTACTATCTTTATTTTGGACCAACCGCCATGATTACCACCACAACCACAACATCAACCACAACGCCGCTTCACCGCAACCGCCACGACCTTCCCGTCACACCTCGCCACCGTAGCATCGCCACCGTTCTTGCCCCGCTGTGGGTACCGGTGTTGGACTCGTGCAGAGCACGCGTCGAACAGCGTGTACAAAATCACGGATTTTGTGCTTCAAAAACGGATCAAAAACGACACACGCCCACTTTTTGCCGTCCAATCGGTGAGCGAGGGGCGATTTGGCCCCGCCTCCAGGACGATCGATATATGCAAATTTGTGGATCAAAAAGCCTTCACGCCCACTTTTTCTCGGGCCAATGGGGAGCGAGGTGAAAGGTCAAAGGGAGGGGGTCAAAGGCAAAGCTACGGGGGGGGGATAAAAGGACCGTGTTCGTCAGTCAGAGCGGTGTGGAAGTCTGGAGCCCGAAGCCTGCAGTAGCTGGAGTAGCTGGAGTAGCTGGAGTAGCTGGAGTAGCTGGAGAGAGTCGAACGAGGAGAGCCCAAAGAAGAGTCCAGGGTGGAGAGTCCAGAGGCGGAGAGGCGGCAGCGGCGAAGGCAGACGAGGGGGTGCTCGCGACGGTGCCGGGAGCTGCACGCCCGAGGAAGGCCGGCAGCGCGACCTGGCCGAGGTGGAGACGCACACCAGGGATAATAAAGATCCTCTATACCCCGAGCATCAGCAACCCCCTCCTGTTTCCCCCCGCGCTGAGATAGTGCGACCAAGGGGGCCCCTTTCCCACCCCCTGCCAGACACTGTCCGCGAGGCCCGCGGAGTGAGGCGCCATCGCCGCTCCGCGTCTCATCACCAGACGGGTAGGCGCGACCCGGTCTCGGCCTCAGGCCCGCCTCATTCTTGGGGGATTTCTTTTCCTTGGTTTTGGGTATGTGTTGTCGGCGCCGTCTGTGAAGTAGAATTGTATAAGTGTTGCCGTGTGCTCGGTAGTCGGTATTAGCTCTGCATTGTCTTCGCTTTTACATTTGCTTTTTGTGTAAATGGAATTGTGTTTTCTTTTTTTTGTGTGCTTTTGGTGGAATTGAATATGTGTGCTTCCCGTGTGCCGCGAATAAATGTGCTTTATTATTGAACTGTTCTCCCGCTTCGCTTCGTCTTTTTCTCCCATTGAATCCTCATCTTGCTTCACGTAAAGGGTTGGTAGTGGGCTGAATACGCCCGATAATTAATCGAACCGTCGAGGTCGACGATAACACCGCTCGGTTATTCTGATAGTACGGAACGGGTCGCTTAAGTGGCCCGTGTCCGAAGTCGACCTGCGGCGAGGTGCGATCGCCCGGTCTACCCTCCGCGTGGGTACTTAGGTAGGTCGAATTTGGCGAGCAACCCTATCCCACGCGGGGGCTGATTGGCTCGATCGCGGTGAGACCGAAAGGTCCACCCGTGACTGGTTCCCGGCGTTAGTCCGAGAGGGTCACGACTGGATTGTCCGTCCGGTGGGCGACGTGCCGCGATTCGAGTTACGTGGCCGTCAGCACGCCGGCGGGCGCGAATACCGCAACAATATGTTATGCTTAATGATCGAACACAAATTTTAAAAAAATCTCATGTCATAATAGCTGTACACACAATGACACAACAGAGTTTGTAAAGTTAACCACTGGCACATCTGCAAAAACGTTGATATCCCAGTTCCAGAAAATGCATGGGAACATTAACCAAAAACATGGACTGAAAACATGGAAGTACCTACCGCTCATGTACGACCTACTGATCCCATCGAGCGTGAACATTGAAAACAAAGTGTTGCGACCACATATCATACTTCGGTACAAAAAAGAAAGAAGAAGGCATTCCTAATTGAGGTGTTAATACCAGTGATTTTGGACTAAACAATGCAGAAATCCAGAAAATGACAAAACACCAAGACCTCAAGAATGATGTGAAAAGATCCTGGAAGCTGAAGAATGCCAAAGTTGTACCAGTGAAAGTTGGAGCTACGGGAATGATGACGAAGAATCTCACAGAGATATTAAAAACCATCCCATGGAATATTATTACAAACGAACGACTGTTGGAAGCTGTCCGGGGCTCAGTAACGATCCTGAAGAGAGCCCTCGGCACAAAACTTTGAAAACAGAAAACTTCGCAACTTGGTCCATGAATCGTGTCCCCTTAACGAGATAAAGGTGGATACTTTGAGCACACCCTGGGAGGACTCCATTCCACACTCTGAAACTCACATATGAAGCTACCAATCAACAACATACACACACACACACACACACACACACACACACACTCTTGCAGAGGTGGGTACTTTGACACCTGGGAGGGCTCCATTCCACTTTCTGAAACCCCTATATGGAGATAACAACCAATGACCAATAACCAATAACACACACACACCGGTGCCAAATGCCATTGTGGTAATACAGTTGATGTACATAAACACACGTGCAAATGTACACACGCATCAAGTCAATAAAAACGACAAAAACAAAGATTTACCTTAAAACAGAGTTATTTGAAAGAGGATTTAAATTGGGAAATTAACTAAATTCAATCAAAAACTGTATCAAGCCACAGAACACAAAATGTCGATCTATACTTTATGCCTTCACAGCTCGAACAAACATGGTGAACATCTGGTCGGATGGACCTTATTGATATATATATATATATATATATATATATATATATATATATATATATATATATATATATATATATATATATATATATATCGATGTCGAAGTGAGAGGTGGATTACAAAAGGAGATCGCACAAAAACGTTAACCAGAGATGTTCTGTAAAAATAAAATTTCACATTTTCAGTGGATGCGACACCTCCCGAGGCACTCACCACACGGCACCGCGGGACCCAACAAACGCAGAAACGTACATCGAATCGATGTGAGATTGAAAGCACGGGTTATTTTTTTCCCTAAAACGAGCAACCAAGCAGCTTGGGGTGCGCCCGCCAAGTGGCTTAAGCATTCAAGTTAGTACTCCAACAAAACGGTTGATAAGAAGCGGCTCATTTGGCACGCAATTGGCAATCACCGAACCATCATATTGAACATACGAACACCTCCCGGAGACGCGCAAAATGTCACATTTGTCTGAATTCGATAAATGAACACTTTTCTAGGAGTCGGAACTGCTTGTAAGTTCAGTTCTGGAGCTTAAATTTTGGAAATTCTTCTTAGTTTAAAAGATACTCGTGGCATTCTCATGTGCGGAAATGAAATAAAACAATGAACGCTGACGTCTTCGGGTGTTTATAAGCATTTCTCACCATTGTATATAAGTTTCCGTGTCCCCATCCACCACTTTGTGTCTTTTTATTCATTTGGTTCTCACCGTTTATTATAGCGTCTCGTCTACCTTCTTCCCTGCACTTTTCAAAACAAAAATAAATCCTTTAAAAAGAAGGAAAATGTGTTTGAGCCATCTGTTTTCCGTGCGTGTGCCATCGGTCAATTGTAGCTCATTTGAATAATCCTTGGGGTGCGGTGAAGTTGTAAAAATATCCAATGCAGTGCAGTGAGAGACCGTTTGGCCGTATGAATGAAAGGTCCGGCGCTGTGGATATCGTGTTAATGGGCACTCAGATGTGACAATGTTGTTACGGTTGTGGGGGTAGATTGTAGCAATTTCATAGCAAAGTTAGGATCGTATAGTATTGCTTGGTCCGTGGACATGTAGGAGACATCTCGATGTAAATTAAGTAGGGAAACTGTGAGCTTAAGTGTTACTTGTCACCACATTAAGGGATTAATTTTTGGTGGTGCTGTGTTAATTAGATAGGGATTAAGTCTAATTTTCCCCAGTATGTAATTGCCCCCTGTGACCTTCTCTGACGTTTTTGTATTTACAAGCCAGCCATGAAAGAATTACGTTTTTATAACAACAAGCGAGCCAAACTTGCCGAGCAGACAGAAGCCCCACCGTCCCAGTTTTCGTGCTAATAAGCCACACCCGGAGGTGTAAGAAGGGTGAGGTTCGAAGTGCAGACAGTAGTTGTGAGAGGATCATGGCTGGGACAGAGGATCTCGCTTTGCTCTCCTCTTGGCAGAACAAAATGGCTGCATGATTTTCGTGTCGTGCTGTAAATTTTCCCACGTGCTGGGCAAGACACAAGTCATTGACTGTTCAGCTGAACTGTGAAGTGTGTACATTTCAGAAGGGATGAGGAAGAGGACATGGTTTTGATGGGTTGAGTACGGCGTGAGGGGCACGGTCGGGAGACGACGGAGCTCGGAGATGGCGTGTAAGATCAGGGCATTATGGCCGGATTTCCTTCGATAGATGAAGAAGACTGCACAATTCTTTTATTTGTGCTGAGGCGAATTGGCTCGCGTGGTGGAGCAACACGTTGACCATTGACTCTTGGTCAGGTCGTGTGAGATGGACCTTGAAGCCTCGAGTATATCACCGAAGGGAGCAGCGCCATTATGCCAGGAAGACAGCAGTGTCAGCAACTGCGATTGACGAAGAAGCCACACGGCGGTTGGTGAGCCCTGGTGTTGAATACTACCTCACGAATGACCTCACGTATGTTTCTCGCCCAGAGAGTGGCTTGGCACCATTTTTTGGCGTGTCTTCATACGCAGGACAAAGCACCTCGATCCCAGAGTTGAGTAAAGACCATCTCTGGACAAAGCTAAGTGCCAGAATAAAGAGAGGATTTACTTTTCTTTTGTTTTCCCCTTGTCTATATTACAGTCCGTGTGTCGAGGCGCCTTGACATTAGACTTTCATTTATCTCACGTTTTTATGATCACATTTTGAATTATTACTCTTGTAAATATTTTTATTTTCATTCAATCCCCGTGTTTATTTTATGCTGCTGTTGTCCGTGTATCTGTGGTGGGTTCGAGTATAAACCCCTTGTGCTGTGCTTCTGTCGCTCTGCCCGTGCAGCCCGCCCCTCCCACACGCGCCATTATCTCTGAGGATCACATGTCCGCCTCCAAGGAAAATTGTTCGGCGATCCGGCCTGGTCGGTGTTAACTGCCCGCCCACCACAATTGGGTCGGGGGTGGGGGGGGGTGTCAACCTAACCGGCCAGGACTGTGACATTACATATATTGTTGCGAATTTGGAAAACTATCACGCACAACATCCAGGTTCCTATAGCTCAGTTATTTTGGTAAGGATGTGTTTTATAGATAGCTTCCTTCCCTTGTCTAGTGGGTGAATCAATGTAAATGCGATGTGATTTATTTTAATCGTTAGGAGTTTTAGAAGGATTCTGCAGAGAACAACAACGACTCCCCCGCCCCAAGATTCTTGCAGCGTAAACAAGAATGACGGTTGGAAGGATGCTACACCAAAGAACAACAATCCCCCGCCCCGGGATTTTCCCCGCACGCCGGAGCGCATAAAAGGAAGAAAAGGAGCCAGTGAGAGAGAGTGAGTGAGCAGGAGTGAGCAGAGGGCAGCGAACAGCAAGCCAGCGAGCCAGCCAGTCAGCCAGCGAGGAGAAGCGATGAAGGAGCGCTGATCTTGCTGGAGCGCTCACCGTGTTGGAGCGCTCGTGTTGCGGGAGCGCTCATCTCCGAAGGCCTGGACTGGTCTTGCCGCTGCCGTCTGGAACGTCTTCTTCCTCCTCCTCCTCCTCCTGAAAGACCACCCGCCATCGGAGCCGGAAGGGTTGCGTGCCGTCTCCGGAGGGAACGGAGTCAAGGTTTTGGTGGCCGGGACGGGCGCCGATCCGAGTCATCTTGAAGACCGCACGAGGCGGACAGGTCCAAAATAGACCCTGGCCGCTCCACTATCCTCCGAGCTGAAGGCCGAAATAAAGGCGTCAGCCACCACTCCGTGTGTGTGTGTGTGTGTGTGTGTGTGTGTGTGTGTGTGTGTGTGTGTGTGTGTGTGTGTGTGTGTGTGTGTGTCCGTGCGCCCGTCCTCTAAGTAGTAAACTGTTAAGTGCTTGTGCCTGTACATACGTGCATTGTTTGATATTCGGTTTAATTCTGCCTCTTACGTGCTTCTCTCATTCCCCACCTATTATATAAATAAACCCCCATTTGTAAAATGTTTTCAGCTCGTTCGCGTCTATTCTTTGATTGACTGAGCGTGTCACGTGCCGGGGAATTAGCTGGCCATTGCCGTCATAACGGGACAATTGGGACCGACCGAACTTGGCGATCAAACCGCTCGAATCGCACACGGAACGAGCTCGCTAAGCCGCTTGTTCCGTACTGGTGCCGTCGAGGGTGAATTTCCCCGGTAGTTGGACCAGGTGGGTATTTTGGTAAATTGAAATTGGCAATCGACCCTACCCCACATGGTCTATCCCAGTGTTTCTCAACCGGGGTTCCCCAGAACCCTAAGGTTCCGCAAGAGGTCGCTCGGGGTTCCGCGAGAAACAGTAATAAATAGGCTAATGTATTTTTGAGTTTTTGTTTGATTTAATATTCGTAATTTTACTATACACGTACGGCATATTGTTGGAAACTCCTTGGTTATTATAATAGAGGCTTCAACCTCTTATATTATTTATAATTATAACAACCATAAGGAATGTATTTTACGATGTCTATATGGCACCAGTGTGAAACCGCTCTCACTGGTTAGTGGACGTCCTGTACGCGGCGGATTCGTGCATCATTGAGTGACTGACTCAAGTACGGGACGCACGCACGGTGTCCATCTATCTTCTCTGTGCTTCCTAGCGTGAAGTCTGTCTCTCTCTCTCTCTCTCTCTCTCTCTCTCTCTCTCTCTCTCTCTCTCTCTCTCTCTCTCTCTCTCTCTCTCTCTCTCTCTCTCTCTCTCTCTCTCTCTCTCTCTCTCTCTCTCTCTCTCTCTCTCTCTCTCTCTCTCTCGGTTAGTTCTTCTGTTTACCTTTATTGCTCCAGCTATATTTGTTTAAGTTTTGTTGATCAAGTTACATGAGGTGTGTTTTTTAATTGACAAACAGACTCAGGGTTGACAAACACTTTCAATAATGACGTTTTCAAAAAAAAGAATAAAAAAAAAATAACATTTTGTGAATTAAAACCTCGGTGTGAGGTCTCATAAACGAGCAGTATGTTTTTTTTTTTCATTGCCAATAAATTTGACAAACAGGCGGTCATTTTTTCCTTAAATCAGGTATCCGAAAAAAAATATATTATATTTACCACGTGAACTACGATAAAAATATAAAAGAGCTAGATATTAATAATGGTGTATAATCATTTTTATGCAGGGGTTCCCTGAGACATGAAAACTATTCCAAGGGTTCCACAAGGGTAAAAAGGTTGAGAAACGCTGGTCTATCCATTGGTGAACTTCGGTCCAGTCAGGACCCGTCGGCTCCAGACTTCTCCGGAGTGACGACCTAAATTCCGGGCGATCGGTCGAGCCGACTTGCGGCCCCATCTAGCGGTCGTGCTCGCGGCCGATACCCGGCCCCGTAACAATATATATATATATATATATATATATATATATATATATATATATATATATATATATATATATATATATATATATATATATTATACAAAGTCAAGGTTCAATGAAGAGCTTGATTTAAACCCATTGATTTAAAGATCAAGAGTAACTCTGTGTAAGCAGGAAAACTGTGCGAGTTTGGGATAAGCACCAATTGGCGGAAGGAAATGGAGCCGGAGATTGACGATGGAGGAAATGTCGGATTGGGTCTCACGTTGCACACGGCATACAAAGCTCCAGATTTATGGTTCACAGGAAACAAGAGCTGGCCCTGCAACAGAACACGCAACACACATGCATCGCACGCTTTGCACTGGGCTATGTCGTGCCATTGACCGTCCACATCATCCCTTCTCAATGAGATTATCAATCAACAATTGTCATATAAATGATATATCTCTCATTTCATACCCAAAGATCATTCACTTTTTCCTCCATGTTCCTCATGTTGCTGGAACAACATCCTGCAAAATAATGCCAGTATTGCTATCAGAACCGTGAGAGTGCTTTTTTCACTATGGCCTGGTCATGTGTATACGTGTGAAGCATACGTGGTGTTCGATTGACATGGTGGATGCGGTGCGAGGATCTCTCTTCTAATGAGCTGCGCAAGTTGAAATGTACTCCGTGTGACTCAGTATCCATGGATGGGCACGTACCATGATAATTATGACCCAACCTTCGTGAAGCGCTGCATGCCCCCACAAATATCAACAAGACCAGGACCACCTGGGAATGCATCTCACTCTTCTTCCTGCTGATAAAACAACAGCAACAGAAAAAAAATCACATTCAATGCAGAAATCCTGAAACCCAAATTTGTTAATTTTTTATTTTTTTCTGGTTGATTCATTATGGCCAGGAATGTGGTATTCCACAGGAACATGCAAACATTCAGTACCACCTTGTTCCGTCTCCACTCAGACTAACCGACTTGGCCAACTCAGGAATATCCTCAGTGAAGATGAAACAAGGTGGTGTTGAGAGCACTGCTTCTGTAAAATACTACATTCCCACGTACAATTGTATATAACTCCCGTCCACACAGTACTTTAATATATATATATATATATATATATATATATATATATATATATATATATATATATATATATATATATATATATATATAACTACATGCACATACAGTATGTAACGATGGTGAATGATTTACCTGTATTATTACTAATCAGTCCAGCTCAGAGTCCACTAACCTTCAATATTGACCGTCCAATGGTTCGGTCGCTTCGGTTAGTTGGAGATTACACCATGAAGAGGCAATAAGCGTCAGAAATTGCATAATTATAGGCATGATGTGTAATTATTCTTATACTAACTACCATGTTGAACATTTACTACTAATAATTAATTGGTTATCCTTCATATGCGAATCCATTTACATGAAACATGCAAACCTGCTGATTAATTTGCTAATACAGTGCAGAAGCTGACCCTGTCTGGATAGCTACCACACTCTCGGTTTGAAAGTGGAAGGAGGTGTTAAAGAGTGTCCAGGAAGATGAGACAACTCTGGACCGGCAGTCCAGCAAGAATTTTGAATCGTTACGGACTTGGGGTTCGAGGCTCGCCACGAGGGGAAAAACTCAGGTCCCTCCTGAACGCCCAGTCCCGAGGCCGCCAGGCACAGATAACTCCGTGCACCGGCAGGTTGCCAAGAGACCACGAATGCCGATTGGCAGTACCAATCCTGGCAGTGTTACACTACCTCGCTTGATACCTTACCTGGGGACGGCCGAACCGATGCGGGCGTCGTGCCCTCAGCGCACACCCAGATTACTGCCGAGCAATAATGAGAGTGCACTGGCTAACAAGAGCAAATTAGTGGGGCAGAACTGCAAGACCATGCAAGACCAATGAAGAAAAAGACAGAGCTTGCCGAGTATATTTATAACATGAGCAATTTATTTATAAAGCGAGGGTGAGGAAATGTGCGTGAACAATAATGAAATGTTTTATTACAGGCAATATGTACGGCAGGGGAAAGCAAGGATTTGTGGGGTATGGAAAGAGAAATGCAGTTGTATACAAAGAGAAGACACGGATGGGGTAGAGCTAAACCGATATAAAACTTCTATACTCTTAACTTAGGCAAACAATTCAGGTGCCGTCAGACACACCCGAAGAAATTAGAAAGCAAGAAAGATGAGAGGCAGTTGAGGTGTTCACGACCTCTTTTAATACCTGACGTGGCCGACAGACCGACGCTTCCCAGTCGCTTGGGGGGGGGGGCAGAGGACGGAAAACTTGGGGTGTCTATGGTGCATGAGAGGGATGTGTAAATGAGGTGAAAGTGTGATGCAGAAAAGAGTGAAGGAGGTGCATATCTGTAGTGTCACTTTTAGTTTGTGCGTCTACATCAGACAAGACAGTGGATGGGAGAGACAGAACGAGTGAGATAATAGCTTAACGTGGCGTGTGAGAAAGTCTGCAAATGGCAATGCTCATGAAGATTGGCTGCGGAACGCAGTGGAAGCCGAGCGCCGAAGAGTTTACGATTACTCGGCGACTGCTCGCTCTCAGCGACTTTTGCAGCTATTTTCTAGAGCCTGGGCAGAGGAGGAGCCAAAAAGTGGATCAAAATGCCCTGCAGGCATTTCCGAGCACTCCCAT
Source organism: Eptatretus burgeri (assembly GCF_056783735.1). NCBI lineage: Eukaryota > Metazoa > Chordata > Myxini > Myxiniformes > Myxinidae > Eptatretus > Eptatretus burgeri. The sequence goes on along the minus strand of NC_140973.1, from coordinate 76,188,549 downwards.
TTGTGCGCAGATGCCACCCTGAGAAGCAGCCGCACCCTGCCAGACTCCGGAGCTGAAAATATCCTCATTTACCTCAAAAATTCAGCCACGCAACTGAGCTCCAGAATCAACATGTGGTGCGGGTTTCTGCGAGCGCTCTCTGGCCATGCACACGTGCTGGGCTCCAATTGAGGGTCATTATTTCGCAGAGCGCCAAGACTACCCAGATGATGCTGAACGGACCCCAACGTATATTTGCACTTCGAGCGACACGCCAATATGTTCCGACTCATGAGGTCCTCCATTCCCCGGCAGCCCAAAGGACTGCGGTGAGCGCCCGGGAACTGACTGTGGTTGCGGAGTTTCGTAGCGGTTGTAGTGAGGTCGGGGAAGCGCTGTAGCATTTGTGGTGAAGAGGTTGAAACGGTTGTGGTGAGGTGATTGAAGCATTTGTAGCGACAAGGCGTTTGTGTTGAAGAGGATGAGCGTAGGTTATCGTGGGGATTTTTAGGAAGGTGGTCGAAGGTCGTATGAAGCTTGTAGCGTTGATGAGCCGAGTCGTGTGAAGGTTAAAGTGAAGCCTTTTTTGAATAATGACGCATGGTTTAAACGGGGTTTTGGCGGCATATGCTGATGAAGCTCCTCGGGTAGCATCACCGTCCGGTCTGTGGCACGCATGCTTGCATGAAGGAGAGGTCATGCGTGAAATCAAGTAAAATAAAATAGATGAAAGAATAGCAAATGGAATTAAAGACCAAACTCTAAAGCCCGACACAACGAATCTTGTCCCATATACCCACTAGACATAATGGAAGGGCGAACTGAACGAATACTTATGAAATAACTGTCTTGGGACCACTATATGTTGGGTACCATTGCCTTGGGGGAGTGCCAGCTTCGCAGAACCGCAACAGTATTTTGTTTGGGTTCCAGGAAAAAACGCACTTCATCGTGATTAAGGACACCGTGAGGTCTTTAACAACCACCAACTAATGCTGAAGCAAGAGACACCCATTTTAACATCCACCAACTAATCCACTAATCGAACCCATAGCCTGAACAGCTCAAAGTTGCGTGCCACATACTGTACCTCCAATATATCCTGCCGACCCTGTTTGCATATACAGGTACAATAATTAAATTATTCGTTCATAAACAATTTCTGCACTTTAAACAAATTGACCACGGCGTTCGTTCACATTTTTCATGCCAAAGGTCTTCTTCGGATACGAAGGGCAACCAACCAACCCAGTGATCTGCGTTGATTACATCAGGATTTTATTGATGAATACAAACAACACAATAATGTATAATACAAAAAAAACGAGCCTTTTGAGAAAGGTGGAGAGAGTCTAGGGGTGTGTAAAAGAGTGAGTGGGATATGTTGTTGGGGTAAGATGTGTGGGTGGGGTGCTGTGTGTGAAGGGGGTGGGATAAGACGTGTGGATTGAGGGGGGGCTGTGGATGGGGTGGGGTGTGTTGGGGTAAGACGTGTGGGTGGGGTGAGCTGTGTCGATGGGGTAAGACATGGAATGAGGTGTATGGATGGGGGAGGTAAGAAGAGCTCGCAACACTCACCCTGGTAGCACAGCATCCACTATTGAACCACGTCACTTTTATTTTCCCTAGAAATGATCAACAGATCCCAGCAACCTTCCCACCCCTTCCGTTTTCACAAACATTCCAGCCAATCATCAATCCTTCACAAAGCTTCCCTGACAATGCAGAGATTACCAACCAAACAAGAACAGAGTGCATGGGAGGTGTTTGGCAGAAATGGTTTGGTAAATGCTGGTTCTGAAACCCACTGGGCTACCATTCCTGTCTTGTTCCAAACCAAGCACAACCAACCCTGCTGTAAATTGTATAAACTAGCGAAACCCATCCAGAAGGATGGGATAATTCCCCCATAATTGGTATATTTTGGTCAGGCAGGATAGCCTGAAGGTATGTACATTCATCACTGAGCTGTTTAACCAGGGATGTCAGCCCAGCTATAAAATGTCATCCTGGTGTTTTGCTGGTTGGTGGACATTAAAGATCAGACGGTGTCCTTCGCGAAGAGTAGGCGAGATATCGCGAGCACCATGAACAAATTTCAAATTCCTGCTTTAACACATAAGGAGCGCTGCATCACTGTCACAGCCGCACTCCCAGCAATGATGCAACCAGCAGCCAGAGGTTGCATACTAAATGAATGGAGCCTATTTAGTCGAACATCATGCTGCACCAGTTGGCTGGGCCAAACTTTCCCTGGCCAACCCCACGGGCCACAAGGCAGGAACAGTTTAACAAGAGTCGATGACATAAAGGCTAGGGTAGTGTTTCCCGACCGGTGTGCCATGACAAAGTCCCGAATGTGCCCCGGTACATTCATAATTCCAGGGAAATAAAGAACATTAACAGAGCAGTGTGACTGGATTCATGATCCTTTCGCTTCATGTGCACAGGAATCTGTCAAGGAGCTTTCTCTGAAGGCACTGGAGGAATTTGAAGACCTCAGTAGCGACCGCACTCTCAAACTCCAGTTCAGCGAGGGGCCTCTGGACCCATTTTGACTGTATTTGACAAATGAGCATCCCACCTTCCCTGATCGTGCCATCGATGTATTGCTACCGTTTTCAACAACTTACCTTTTGTGAAGTGAGCTTCTCAACATTGACACTTATCAAGAACAAGAGGTCGTGTCTGAAGAGCCTGGATCAGGAACTTCGTGTCGCTCTTTCCAGCATGGAGATAAACATTGGGTGCCTCTGTTCCTCAAGATAATGCAACTTTCTCACCAGTGCCAAATGAAAGTTCAGGAATTCAATTTCTCACTTGATTGCTTCTGGGAACAGTTTTAAATAAATCATTTCACTGCCCTGTGATCTTTGATGACATATTTGAGAGAAGTGTTTTGAAAAAGATTCCGTTTGTAATCTCTTTTATTTGCTGGATAGTAATGGGGGTTTTCTTTCATAATCAGACTTCAAATTAATTTGGCCTAGTCGGAGTGAAGCGAGGTCGAGCCTGTTTATTCCTGATGCGTAAAACACCCTGCGCACCATGCCTACAGAAAACACCGTCCACGTTTTACATCTAATCACTATGTAACTTTGTTTTAAAAAAAAAAAAAAAAATCTCCATGGGTACTGTAGGCACTCCTTTGTTGAAAGTTTTGTGTTAATCGCTCAAGCAGTTGTGGACAAATCAAATTTAAAGGTGAATAAAGATGAAAATGTGAGGACGTTAGAAAAAAAAAGTGAGGTTGAGGTTTCACAACATGGTGAAGGATGGTTGTGGACACCGATAACCAATATCTTAGTGGTCATTATCGTCTATGTTGTCCATTGTGAAACACCGCTGAGAAGCCGCCGTGCATGATGGAGATTAGAGATGGTGCAAGCCTCATGTTTGAGCTTGAGCTGAGAAAAGCTTTCAAAACAAATAGAGCCCAAGCTCGTATCTCTTCCAGGTAAATGCCAGGAATTCCTGGAAAATCGATTTGGGATTCCTGCCTTTTCCCCGTTTCTTTTCCGGCTGGGAAAATTTGGGCTCGAACAATCTCGAGCGGTATGTGTAGATGTGCTTTGTGCAGAAATGTCTTTATTGTCCCGTATCTAGAAAAATCCCTCTTCAGTGACACCCTAAGTTCAAAACATCAAAATTAATTAGAATAACGTAAAATACCGAAGATTGACGAAACAGCAAAATGGCTAAGAAGTTTAATTTAACATTTCCATTGTATCGAAGTGGCAACCCGTCCAGGATTGTGCCCAATAGCCAAGGAGACTGCTTAAGCAGCACCAACGCTCCTCGCGGAGTATGGTCCCAATCTCCTCCTCCTCCATTGTACATGGTACCTTTTGATTTTTTGAAAATGTTCTTTTTAATAAGCGTAGAACGAAAGCGTCTCCCTGGTGACAGATTTTCAAAATGTCCGTTCAAGAAGTGACTTTCATCTTTACGTACGGTACAGTGAATGCCATCGTCTTCCTTTTCAATGCTCGCAAATATGGAGACTCCATGCTGGTTTGAAGGCACACCCATTTGAAATGCCAGTGTAATGACCTTCCTCAGTCGTGACTTATTCCACACATTTAGATAACTGAACCAGGAAACCAAATTAAATGACAAAAAAACACTGATCAGCAAGGAATCGGTTGTCACCCGCATCACGCGTGAGCAAACACCAAATTAATTAAACATCCAGAGAAGATACAATCTTTGCATCGATTTCTTGGAAACGGCATCGGTATTTTCATGAAGAGTTAGCTTGTTATCAATAACAGTGCCCAGTTGTTTGAATTTGTTCATAATTTCCACCTCATCACTATTTAAGTAACAGGCTCATGATTGTGACCTTTCCTAAAATCCAAACTCATCTCTCGAGTTTTGGACACATTTAGAGTGAGACAAAAGTCCACACACCCCTTACTGAATGTGTCAATCTCATCGAGGTACGATACAAAGGACAATTGATCAGAAAGACAGCCAACAATGGCGTTGTCATCCTCATACTTAATAAAGTCACACACTTCTTTGAGGGCCATACATCCATTTGTGTAGGGACTGAACAGTTGAGGTGATAATACACCACCTTGTGGAGCACCAGTATTCAAGATTGATAACTTTGATAAACTACCATTCACCTTCACCTGCTGAGGACGGTCGAGTAACTTTCCATCCAGAGTAGGACGTGGGGGTTCAGGCACGGGTCACTCAACACTTTCATTAGGGTAAATGGTTTTACATCGTGTTAAAGGCTGATGAGAAATCAATAAATAATACACCAACATGAAGGATCCATTGTGGTCAAGGTAACTTGTGATTCGATGAAGCAAAAATGAGCCACGCATCTTCGACACCACGTCTTGCTTTGGATGCAAATTGTAGAGGGTCCAATTTTGGAGCTACAGTACATCTGATGTTGTAAACTTCTCGATCAATTTCTCTATACATTTGCACAAGATGGAGGTAAGGGCAACAGGTCTATAATCATTGAGCTGCCTTGGGTGAACATTTTTGGCACAGGAATAATGATGGACTTTTTCCAACAAATAGGAACAAGTAACTGAAACAATCGAGTAAAACACTGCTAAGTTCGAAACAGAACTCTTTCAAAATACAAGACCTGATGCCATCTGGACCATAAACCTTCCTTTTACTCAACCTCCTGAAGCACTTCACCACGAATTACCGGCATGGGACACGCTCGAACATCTACATCCTCATAGACGGTTTCACATCATACTCAGTTCCCCAGAACATCAAATCTACCATAAAAGTCATTCAATTAATCTGTAAATTTGGAATCAGGATCAGGAATGGGTAGTCTGCCATCCTTCTCCTTCTCGTTCATGCCCATCTTATTTCCGAGTCTCCTCCAAGCATCACCATGGTGTCGTTGGTCTTCAATCTTATCCCTGTATGACCGTTTACACTTGGCGATGACAGAGCGCAACTCTTTCTTTGCCATCCTTCTACAGGAGTGCACGTTTCTTCTTCATCAAACGTGCCTTCACTTCAGCGGTAACCCAAGGTTTGTTATTGGGAAACATCGTATGGTTCTCTGTGGTCATGCTGTTCTCACAGAACTTCACGTAATCTGTGATCATCTTCGTAAGTTCCTGAGGGTCTTCACAGGAGTGGAAAAATACATCCCAGTCTGTGCAAAGGAAACATCCCTTCAAACGTTCGTTATACTCCGCTGTTATAGTTCTAACCCTATTGCACAGAACAGCCATTCCTTTCACCTTTGGTCTATACATAGGAAAGACATGGATCACCTTATGGTCCGATCACCCAATTGCAGGAGCACATTTCACCACATAAGCTTCTTCAATGCTACCATAACATTAGTCCAACATCTTGTCACCACAGGTAGCAACATTCATGTACTGATGGAGTTCCTGACCGAGATCACATCTATTGTAGTCCCCAAGAATCAGGATGGATTGATCCACTTAATGAGCAGTCGCCTATTGTAACTTGCGGCGATTCCTTCCGATGCTCTGAGCATATGCCAGGATAATAGTGTACTGACCAAATTCCCATGGCAGGTAGAGGGGTCGTAAAGACACTGTCTTTTTGACTGTCCTGTGATCCGATCCCACGGGCCACGAGGTAGGAACAATTTAACCAGTCGGTGACATAAAGGCTCGGGCAGTGCTTCTCAACTGGTGTGCCGTGACAAAGTCCTTAATGTGCCCCGGTATGTTCATAATTCGAGGGAAATAAGGAACATCAATGGAGCAGTGTGACTGGATTCATGATCCTTTCGCTTTGTGTGCACAGGCATTGGTCAAGGATGAAGGTCAAGTAATGAAGGCACGGGAGGAATTTGAAGACCTCAGTAGCGACCACACTCTCAAACTCAAGTTCATTGAGGGGCCTTGAGACAGATTTTGAAAAAAGAAAAGCATCTGAACATCTTTGATCATGCCATTGATGTTTGCTACCGTTTTCAACAACTAACCTTTTGTGAAATGAGCTTCTCAACAACAACAAGAGGTCATGTCTGAAGAGCCTGGATCAGGAACTTCGTGTCGCTTTTTCCAGCATGAAGACAAACGTTGGGTGCCTCTGTTCCTCAAGATGGGGGCAAGTTTCTCACCAATGCCAAATGAGAGTTCAGGAATTCAATTTCTCACTTGATTGCTTCTGGGAACAGATTTAAATCAATTATTTCACTGCCCTGTGATCCTATTTAACACGTTACATTAGTTATTTGTGCCTGTTGCGTGTGTCCATTGTGACATCTTTATTACATGTTTCCTGTTTCAAATGATTTTCAGTTTTGTTTGACTGTCAGAGGCAGACAGTTAAAAAAAAAAAGTAAAAAAATAAAATAAAAATCTCACTCCCCTCTGTACATGTACGGTCGGGACCAATTCAGAGCCAAAGTACTGTTAAGCTGCAGCTTCATTTTCCGATTCTGTTCAACTATCCGGACCAGATACTAGAATTTTAAAAGTGATTCTTCATAATTGAGAGATAGGGCCAACAACGATATATATCATGATATTTATTTTAAAAGTTTTGGATGGGTTGTGACAAAACTAGGTGGATGAGTTCTGTACGTGACAAGAACAAGCCAATTCGATTTTGGTTCAGGTCCGAATCCAGATCCGGCCTGTCGGTGCGATATAAAACGTAACCTGTTCAACCTGGTGGAGGTGAGCGCTCTCCTGAGTGTCGTTCTAGTTGGTGATGTATATGCAGGCTGGTTGGGTGTGCTTATGCTCGGTAACCAAATATTGTTCTGCAGACCAACATTCAGACAAATTTATTATAGAGAGATTATCAAATAAACCTGAAATCACTTTGTAATTACAAAAGGAGCCACATAATCAAGGTTGTGCATAGACTCTCGCTAGAGGATATGTAGCTGTAAACATTGTTAACTGCATATAACAGGTTCAATAATACGAGTTTAGTGGGTCAATTACATGGCAAGGAATAAAAATGGTGGAAGGTTGGAACTCCTCCAACAACACCCCCCCCCACCCACTCTCTCCATGCTCCCCCTCTATCCATCCCACCCCCTGCTTCGCCTATTCCCATATTCTCTTAATCTTCCTTTTCTCCATCCCAATTCTCCGCAAAAGCACGATACAAATCCATTAATTTTATTATCTTCCTGCACCCACAAATCCAGTCCCCTCCCTCCCTTGCATACGTAGTTGGTAAACAATCCCGTAGCTGTTTACATAAATCCCCCAGTTTGTTTTTATCAGCCACAATCCACAACAATGTTCAAGGTTCAACATCCTCAACTCCAAAGGTGATTGTGTCCATGTCAGGTCAAAGCACCCTTTCCCTGCACGAGCAAACCTCTCACTTACACCCACACCTAACGAGAAATAGATGCGGGACAAGCTCAAGGACAAAATGTCTGCCTTTGTAATCAAGTAAAGTTATGAAAACTCTCTCTTTATACATAGTTTAATATACAAATAGACTTAGTAAAAAAAAACCAAAAAACAATGTTATTTTCATGCCGAACAAGGGAACGGCACTAAAAATAACAAGGCCTGACATAGTGCAGGCCATTTCTGATCAATCATGGTAATCTGTCAGTCCACAAGTCACAGTTGTATAAACCTAATTAATGCACTGTTCTTACTGTTTGATTAATCACTTCTTCATTATTAAAGCTCTGGTAGACCTTCCACAGCACCAATCACAAGGCACCATTCGAGGTACTGAATCAAGATGAAATATTGGGTGGGGGGTGGGGTATGAGACAGGAAGGAGGTCAGGAATAAAGAGAGATGGAGATAGCATCGAGTGAATCAAAGGGTGGGAAACAGCCAGTTTAACATCTTCATGGCGACCTCAAACCCCAGGAAACAGGCCTGTGGATAAAAGCAGGAAAAAGGGGGGGAAAATGAAGAGTCATGATAATTTCCTCCAAAAAAAATTGTGCTTCACAAAACTAGATTTGCTCCATCTTGATATATCAACTCGAAATGCCATCAAGTTGACATACGGTACATGTATGTCAGAGTACAAGCGTGAATGGGACGTGTGTAGGCCTCAGGGTTCAGAGCCAAAGCCTCATTCCTGGAGCATGTTTTGGCTTCCCAGGTTGGATGCGCAACCCGGCAGTTCTCAATAGATGGGACATGGAGCCATTATTTACACAACTTTTTCTTGATGGGTTCATGGGGTCAAATGGAGGATGTAAGCAAGGGGAACGCGAAGACGGGTGGTTTTACTCGAGCCACGCTACATTCGTTTTGCATTAAAAAGGTATGCGAAAGCAAATAGTCCTGGGACATCCAAAGTATTTGACAAACAACCGAAGGGGATGTTTTTGACATCTTTGATCCCAGAATCGTCCTAGTAGAATACTTTGGGGACAAGCTCGGTTTAATAATGAAGTTGATCGCCAACTCTGATTATAATCGTCGAATGAAGAACGAGTCTTGCTGGTGAACGCTCGCGTCGATCTGCATTGGTGGACAGGTAGAACAATGAATGAAATCAACAGGACATTGCTCACCGCTGTGGGAAGCAAGGATAAGCTGATGTTTCAGGCGTCAATCAAAAACAGGAAATCCACCATTTGGTGTTCAAACAATCACTGAGAAGGCAATTGAACTTTTCCCCCAGTGTCCCATCTTCTTCCTTGTTCATATGCAGCATGAAGCTGTGGGGTGGCATCATTGGCTGAAGGCGCGGCTCTGCGCTGATGCAGTGCCCTCTGCTGGTTTGGGCAGGAATTTGTCATTTGTTCAGGGTGCCGGCGATAGCTCGCCTACTCTTCATAAAGGACATCATGGAATCTTTAACATCCACCAACTAATGCTGGCAGAAGGAACGCCCGTTTAGCATCCATCCGAGGGATGGCACACACATTGATGAATCACCCTGCCCGTAAAACACCAGGATGACAGTTTATAGTGATGTCTGAATTTGAACCCAGGTTAGAAAGCTTCGACACGAGTTTTATCTTTGAGGAAATTTTGAGCATGAGCAAATTTTCAAATGTTATCCGAGACAGATGGACTGATGAATACTGTCGAAAGAAATACAGGTAACTTGGACACATTAGGAAGCCATTTGGACCATCATGCCCATGCTTCATGCACACCCCATCAATTTCATCTGTCATAAATTCATCCTCAATGATTTGTTTGGTGGATGAAGTGTGTTGTAAGGTGAGGAATGAACAAATAATAATAGAACATTCAGCTTTTGACAAGAACTGCTCACAGATAACACAATCACGACATGTGTACACAATCCATACCGAAGTACGCAACATTCCCGTCCTGCCAATGTCTGTGATAAGCTCACTGATCCATAGTTTGAGGGTCATGAAAAAATCAAGTGAACTCAGAAGAGCTCCCTTATCTAAACAATCAGTGGTGCAATCTATTGTGGGCCAATAGAAGGTGAACATGATATGAAAGTGGGGTGTGATAGAAGTAAAGAGTAAAAAACAAAAAAGAACCTTGATAAAATGATGTTTATTGAGCGGTTGCGATGAAAGGTTGAATTAAAGACAGTGTTGCGGTGTGGTTAAGTGCACAGCCCCAACTCACCGCATTTGCAGGAAAGGCTCGCAGCATGACAGCATTGAAGCCCTTGTAAAGAGAGAACAGTCCATCCTCACGAAGTACCTCTCGCAGCACATCACGGAAACCACCAGGGTACTTTCCCTCTGGGGCTGGAACACACACCACACAGTGTACTCACTCACATTACAACAGCTACAGGCTACTAGGAATGGAACCAAAAAAAAACAAACAAAAAAACTTTTTATCACATTGCACACACATATATATTTGAAGAAGTGTTTGTTTGTTTGACTTGTATGCACTCATTAACCGCTGGACAGAATGAGATGAAGCCTGGTGGTTGCATACTCGGGGAGTGCATAAGAAGGTTTGAGGTGTTAAAGAATTAATAGCTGGTGGGGATTAGGGTGGGGGCAGGACATAAATTCCCTCGATGTAAATATATATCATAGAACAGCACAAGGTAGGAGCCAGTGATACAAGTCATCGCCATCGATAACCAGAGAAGTGAAGGAATGATTATTACCCTCGCCAAATGATTCGGAGAGGGAATTGCATTTGGCTCCGTTTGTTTGTCTGTCTGTCTGTTTGTTTGTTTGTCCGCACAGAACTTTCATGTTTTTCTTCGCAGCCGCTCGTCAGATTGAAACAAAATTTTCACCATTGGTACGACGACTCATGTAGAATGTTTTAATGATAATTATGACATCGTCGGTCACGTGGTGTGGCAGCCGTATTGGAAAAACGGAAAAACTTTGGACCTCTGTATCTCTGAAACCGCACCATGGAAAACATTTGAAACTTGGCACATAGCAATACAAGTACTCCTCATGGGGAATGAGTTTGATTTTTTTTTTAATGACATCATAGGTGCCCTCGTTATGACGTCATAATTGCATATGTATCACGCCACATCCGATCAGCATGAAAAATTTTGAGGGTCATCTCGGGATAAAATGGTCCACAGAAAAAAAAATATTCATGACGTCGTCAGTCACGTGATTTGGTAGCCATATTTTTATTTTTTTAAAAACCTTCAAAAATGTTCTTTGAAGTGGCTGAACAGATCGAGGTGAAACTTTACACAAATGACCGCCTGTCCATGAAGAACAAAAGGTACACACCCATGATGTCATTGGTCACATGATTTGGCAGCCATATTGGATTTACCCTAAAACCTATAAAAAATTTTCTCCAGAACGGCTGGACAAATTGAAGGGAACCTTCACACAAGTGTTCCGCAAGCCATGGGTGTACAAGTGGCACATAGCAAACACTACTCATGGGGAATGAGTGTGGTATTTTTTGATGACGTCATCAGTCATGTGATTCGGCAGCCATATTGTTTTTTTGGTTTTTTAAACCTTCAAAAATCTTCTTCTCTGAAATGGCTGCAAAGATCAAGGCGAAACTTTACACATGACCACCTATCCATGAGGAACAAGAGTTACACATATGACATCATAGGTCATATATGTGACTTTTGTTTTCTTTCTGCTTGTTTTTGGCCTCTTCCCTCACAATGCCTTCAACCTCTCGTCACAATTTGTCTGGCATCCTGTCAACCAAGTCCAGCTCTGCAAAACGGTGCTTTTTGTTCCTTTATTGCATATTGTTTAGATGTTTTTTCAAGGTCATATCTGGCCGAAGTGTTTTGATTTTTTTTCACATTTCTCGGTTTGATTCATAGTTTTGCCGCAAGGAGTTCATGATCTGTCCCACAGTCTGTACCTGGCAGTATGTTGGCAGATTGCACAGCACTTCTCCATCTTCTATTGATTAGAATATTGTCGATCTGGTTTCTACATTTCCCATCAGGTGAAGTCCAAATGTCTGCTTGGGTTGTTTGAACCATATGTTTGCAATTACAAACTCATTCTCCACAAAGAACTCCAGCATTCACTCCCCTGGCTCATTTTGGATACCAAGTGCATCCTTTCCTGCAATCCCTGGTGCTCCTGCTTCTCCATCTTTTTTTTTTTTTGCATTCTAGACTCCCATAATAAATAAAACATTTTCACATGTTCTAACAGTTCTTGTAACTTTCCATAAAACTCCTCCACATTTTCTTCATCTGCCGCAGAAGTTAGAGCATGTATCTGAATCACAGTGGTGTTCACTGGATGTCCTTTGACGGAGGGGGCCGCTGCAGGTGGCTGTACCAGGCTCACGTGCCATGGATAAAAGGCGGGGGTAAGCATTTGCAATTACCTCGGCTCCATTAGCCTTGGAGTAAAGGTGGGGGACACTGTGGGCATTACAATTAGGCCCGGGACACACCTTGGAGCAAGAGGAGCCAGAAGCAGTAAGGAGCAAAGTGAGCTAGCAAGGCTCAGGGCTAGGGAGCCCAAACAGGTGACAACAGGCAGTGGTTGCGACAAACTGACGGGTGTTGAATAGCAGAGGGGATATAGGATCATTTAAATTTGACGGCCAAATTGTGTGGACCAATTGGGCTTTAGTAAATTTGAACTATGAGAAATGTCAGAGTTGGGGGAATTTGAAATGAAATTAATTGGTTTTACTTTGAGGACTATAACATGAGAGTGTGCCTGTCTCCTTCTCCCTTTTCTTGCTCTCGCAGATTTGGGATGATTGGAGACTGTGGGAAGAACTGCACTGATGTGTGAGAGTGAAAATAATTTGAATGTGGACCAAATGAAGTGTTCATGGTACAGGGAGTGAATTGTGTGAGAGCAATGCCCCTACTGGAGGGAGGCAACAGTTGGTGTACGTGAGATAGGGGTTAGAGTATTTGGAAAATGGAAGCTGCAAAGCTGCTGGTCATCGAGCATAGCAAATTGGGAGCAGAATTTATAGGACTGGGTGCAAACATGTCGTTTGTGGGCTGGGAGTGTGACCTGAGAACATGTTGATACACTGCTCCGGTGCATGCTCCCATACCTGACCTGACTTGACCTGAGTGTGGCCTGAGAGTAAGGAGTGTTATTATTGAAGGCACCATGCCTTGGGGACTCCTGAGTGACTTAAAGCCACCAGAGACGCCAAGAGGACAAATAAGTCGGGGTAGAGGATTTGGACGCTTGAAGGAGAGAGAGCGCCTGTTGGGGGTGAGTGCCAATAGGGCACATGGGTGTCGGGAAGAGCCTCATGGTGGGAGCTAAGGAAGGCCCCGCAATTAGTTAGGGAGTGCGAAGAGACGTTCCAGGTCTGCCCCAAGGTCTCTGGTGTCATAGCAAGATAGAGCCAGATGAGAAGGCCTGAGTCAGGGCCACACTACCCACCCAGCTAATTGAGCTTGAGCACCTCATGAGAGAGAAGCCCAAGTTCATAGGATGGGATCAGCAAGCTCAACAATGGGTAAATTGGTCATTTGGACCACTAGAGTGAATTAAAATTAAAGAGAAACAAGTGTTTGATCATGTACTAGAGTTTACATTACAATCTGTCCTCCACACCATGCGATGTGTGACTGCCTCTGCTCAGGCCAGAATAGGGTAATCGGCATTTGCGATCACGTTAGGAGAAAGTCATGTTGAGCTTTCTGCGCATGCACAGAAGACCAGGAGCGTATAGGAAAACCTGAAGATTGAATGGATTACGAGCTTTACACTTGGACTAAATTTTTATGCAGAGACGAGTTAGTCGGTTTCTGAGGCGGTTCCATGCATACGGATTGTGGAGCGCGTCAAGATAAAGCTTAACTAGTCCTGGCACAGCCTTTGGTCACCAACTCGCGTAATCTCGGTTTACGCATATATGCCCTGGCACCTTTTCAGTGGAAGAACCAAATTACCAGATGACACACTTACCAGTCTGGAAGCGGGACTTGAGCACATCTGGAGGAATGGCCACAGCCCAGTTAAAGATTCCGGCCATTCCTCCAGCAAACAGCACCCGCAGTACACTCAGATCTGAAGCACTGCAGAGATAAATGAATGAGCTCGAGGGACATTTGATCGGTAAACAAAAGAGCAAAAATGAAGCACAGCATTGAGGAAGTACTCATGTGTGTTTGCCATCAAACTGCCAAGTTGCTCCATGTGCGGTAAATAGCACATGCAGGCTTACCTACACCTTAGTTTCTTGGTGAGGTCATTCAAAGGAGCAGATGGTAAATAAAAACAATATTATTGTTTTGTTTCATCATTTAGAGATCCTTCCAAGTTGTCAGCCCTCAAAAATGTCTCAGAATAAATCATTGCATCAAAGGTCAGGTTTTCCTCTATTTCTTTAAAGAATCAAGCACTTTGATTAGAATTACTCCCAAAAAAAGTTAACAAACCTAATAACATATACAGTATTGACAATTAAATCAACTTGAAAGCAGAAAACAACCAATAAACGACTCCAGAGTGGTTGTGAGAAAACAGAGCTGGACCTGATGTACAGCTTGACATGAAAGGTTACATTCAGCGGTTCTGGTTTTGGGCCCAACTTGAACCGATTGTCCTGCGAGGAACGGATATTACAAAACGTTCCTTGCGTGCCTCCATGTGAAAAGTGTGCCTTACAGTTCAATGTCTGTTTGCATACCTGAAAGAGGCGCTAAAAGTGACTGCCAATTATGCGAGTGAGAATAAATCATGGTATCGACGGTCTATAAGATAATAGAGGATTCGTGGGGAACTTGGGGTGTACAAGTGTAACAGTGATATTCCTGGATGGCTCACACTACGAGTCACACCTGCTCCCTTCTGGAGTCAAAAGGTTTTTCAATCCCTCGTAGCTCATGAAGTACATGCCAGAAGCTGGGACATCTGTGGGCATGGAGACATAAAAAGGGCTTCTGGATACCCCCAAATCAATAACAAAAACCAAGTTCATATTACAACTCAAGTAAGATGATTCCAACAAACGCATCAAAGTTAAACTCACCGAGTTCCAATATGGTAATTATTTTAGGATTTCTTTTATATATCAGGTTCATATTTTGTGATGAAAGCCTCATTTGCCAAATTGGGACCGTGGGCTGTGACGCAATCCTCGCTCTGCAAGGTGAGCGAGTTGTGTCGAAGACAGCACGTCTCTCACCATTGCTAAACAGTGACTTGTTAACCAGACATATTATCAGGATAAAAAATAAAAAAAACTGCAATACAATATGTACCGCTTTCCTTGCAGATTACATTACTACGGCACAATAATACAATGGCGAGCCCATAATAATATCAGACTAGGTGGTGTCATGGTTAGTGTCTGAATCTGAGAGGTCGGTGGTTCAAGCTCCGTCTGAGTCAGACATTAAAAATTACACGTGCTGCTTCCATGCTCAATGCTCAGTGTTTAAAAGGATAGAGCATGGACAAACAATGCTGGGAAGGCAATGGCAAACCACCCAGTATAACCCTTGCCAAGCTAGCACTCAAAAGCATTTCGATTTCATTGGCATTGTCCAGCTGTCCAAGACCAGGAGCACGTCTGTGTGTGCTCCACACGACATCATGGTGTTACCCACCTCGCATCAGTGTGAGCGCTGTTCCCTTGTAAATACTCCGCAGACCCCCTTCTTTGTACAGCTGTCGTATGCAGTCCAATGGACCAGCAAAGCGCTTCTTGTTCCCACCTGCTTGGATCTGTGTGAAGGAGAGGGCCGATGCATTTATCATTATCGTTTTCTGCAGTACCGGCGGATTAATGTTGCTACTCGTCATTAGTTTCGGTACGTAGATGTTTCGTTAGTTTGTGGCCGAGTTTGAGGCCAACAATAGCAGAAAAATAAAGTGGCCTCAAAACAAATATGTGATGCGACAGCAAATAATTATTTACTATGATGGCAATAAAAAGAACACCATGTACGTTGCCCTCTTTTCTTCAAACAAAACCTTTCTTTGCCAAGGGGAACGGCTCGACAACCTAAATGATCCACATTCTCCGTCCGGGTCTCTCACCCACCCTCAACATTCCAACCACAAAAGGTGCGATTCTGAACCGACAAACCCATTATCCACATTTCATCATCAAACGAAGAGTTTGCTTTTATCATGCCCAAATAAATCGCTCTTCCAAGTCAAATGCAAATCTTTACAGCGGACCACATGCACATGTTGTTTACAAATACCCCTCTTGACAGGCCGGTTAATTTTAGAGTCGAAGTAAGAAATCACAGTAGTTGATTTGAGCTAAAAGAAAACAGTGCTTTGCTGCGAGAATGAAATATTCCCAACACTTACTTGTAACAGACATTTGACCCTCTCACCAGGAGCCATAATCGCCGAAGTAAAGATGCCAGATAACATGCCAGCCTTGAATATTTGCCCGTACCTACCAGGAACAAAGCAACGGGGTCAGGACACCGATTCACAACAAGGTCTTTGACTGGTTCAGATCGGTATTTCTCAAACCGAAAATGGTTCGGAGAACGTACGTCAATGAATCATTTGGGTGTCTCTGCTGCAGCTTCTTCCCCAAGCCATATCCAAAGAAGCACACGGCGAACATGGGTGTAACGCCCAACACCGGAGCCGCCATGCCCTTGTAAAGACCCTTCACACCCTGCACAATTGAAAAAAAATACATGTGATAACAACTGGAGAGTTCATAGAACACCTTACCCTACGCAGTCTTGAGAAAAAAAAAGGGACATGGGCAGGGTCCGTGAGCAGCAAATTTGATTGGTTGACATAATGTAAAATGCTGTAATATTTTGTCCAAGTATTGCTAAAGGAAATGTTTTTGAAAGTGGCAAAAAGGAGATTTGTGTTATCTCATGTTCAAGTATATAAATCAATTGAATTAAAATTTTAAAAAATTGAAGGTTGTAGAATTTTTTGGACGTTTACCGCCGTTGATGCAACGTCTTTTACCCCACCTTATTTAACACATTATCTACGGACGCATCATCATCTCCCAACAGTCTAGGTGGGAGGAGCCTGTTCAGTGTTCAGCTCTCCATTTGGAGGTTGTAAAGTCTGTTGCGGAGCCGCTAAGGCTGTTGTGGAATCCTCTTCATAACCATCTGTGATCGTGAGAAGAGTTCGTGTTCCTCTTCTTCTTTGCACAAATAAGCAAAGCGAGTAGACAAACTCTTTTTGCCGACATAACATGGGGTCCTTGGAATAGATAAATGTCGCTTCTAGTATTCACTACAAAAGGTCTTTGACTGGTTCAGATCGGTGAATTCACTAGAATTCACTTCCATATTCACTAAAATACTAGAAGCGAAATTTATCCATTCCACGGACCCGATGTTGTGTCGGCAAAAAAAAACTTTTTCCACTCGCTTTGCTTATTTGTGCAAAGAAGAAGAGGAACATGAACTTGTCTCGTGATCACAGATGGTTATGAAGAAGATTCTACAACAGCCTGAGCGGCTCCACCACAGACTCTGCAACCTCCAATTGGGGAGCTGAACACTGAACAGGCTCCTCCCTCCTAGACTGTTGGGAGATGATGATGCGTCAGTGGAGAACGTCCAATCAGAATCAACACGTTACATTAGTTCTTTGTGTCTGTTGTTTGTGTCCTTTATGACATCTTTAAAAACAGCAAGTTTACTAATTTGGAATTCTTTTCAATTTTGTTTAACTGCCAGACAGGCAGACAGTAAAAAAAAAAATAATAATAATCTCACTCCTCTCTGCGTATGTGAAATCCGGTCGAATTCAGCACCAAAGTACTGTTAAACTGCAGGTTCGTTTTCCGATTCGTGTTCAAAATATAACATTCAATGGAAATGTTCCTCGATCATAAACTAACATTTGTAGACAGAGACAGACAAAGTGAACCAATTGCTCAACATCGCTTTTCGCTTCCCATGCATGAGTGAATACAAGACCCCTTATACCTTACGGAGTGGATGCTGATGGCAAACTCACCAACTGGGTGATCCTCCCCTCCCTGTCCACACATTAATTTATTATTTTGCTCTGTAGCTGCCATCTGCCCCTCCCCCTCCCCACAAATCCTCTGTTAGTGAGGATCTGAAACCATAACAAGAGGTAGTTATTTGTATTCCAGAGGTGCATGTTCATTGTTCATCATCTGTTGAAGCTTCCGTAAGTGTGGTTTCTAATTTTCCATCATTATCACTGTAAAATTGTGAAAAGGAAAAGTGGAGCTGCCATTATATTTGTGCAGTCTTGGAGGGAAGATGTGCAAGGTATCATCTGTTATTAGTTTCAAATTGGAAAGAGGCCCTGCACACAGCATCTAATAAGGCCAATCAGGCCGCTCAGTGATTCTGGGGTGAGAAAGCACGATGAGTGTTCGTCCATCAAAGACAGGCACAGGTTGCAATAAGGTTGTGAATAGATATCCATCGAAGACCAAACAAAAGACAAGAAAGGACAAATAAAAAGACTAAATATGTAAAGCCACTGGAGGCTGTCCCATCCACTGAGGGGAGTCTTTGTACGCTGTCTCAAATCGTCTTTGTTCGCCATAGGATGTCAAAGCAATCGCAAAAGCTTTTCATTGTAAGACAACTACACTCACGACATCAAAATAATAAATCATCACAATCACCACCACCATTACCATTGCCACCATTACCTCATGAGTAACAGTTTTCTTCAAGCAGTCGAATGTTCCAGCATACTCAGGGACTTGTCCTGGTAATGCCAATGGCTGGGTCTGCAACCTCACCTACCACAAAAACAGAATGCTCGTCTTCCGCACGTAAACTGCACGCTCGTCCGCCGCACGTAAACTGCACGCTCGTCCGCCGCACGTAAACGGCACGCTCGTCCGCCGCACGTAAACGGCACGCTCGTCCGCCGCACGTAAACTGCACGCTCGTCTGCCGCACGTAAACGGCACGCTCGTCCGCCGCACGTAAACGGCACGCTCGTCCGCCGCACGTAAACTACACGCTCGTCCGCCGCACGTAAACTGCACGCTCGTCCGTCGCACGTAAACTGCACGCTCGTCCGCCGCACGTAAACTGCACGCTCGTCCGCCGCACGTAAACTGCACGCTCGTCCGCCGCACGTAAACGGCACGCTCGTCCGCCGCACGTAAACGGCACGCTCGTCCGCCGCACGTAAACGGCACGCTCGTCCGCCGCACGTAAACGGCACGCTCGTCCGCCGCACGTACACTGCACTCTCGTCCGCCGCACGTAAACTGCACGCTCGTCCGCCGCACGTAAACTGCACGCTCGTCCGCCGCACGTAAACTGCACGCTCGTCCGCCGCACGTAAACTGCACGCTCGTCCGCCGCACGTAAACTGCACGCTCGTCCGCCGCACGTAAACTGCACGCTCGTCCGCCGCACGTAAACGGCACGCTCGTCCGCCGCACGTAAACGGCACGCTCGTCCGCCGCACGTAAACGGCACGCTCGTCCGCCGCACGTAAACGGCACGCTCGTCCGCCGCACGTAAACGGCACGCTCGTCCGCCGCACGTAAACTGCACGCTCGTCCGCCGCACGTAAACTGCACGCTCGTCCGCCGCACGTAAACTGCACGCTCGTCCGCCGCACGTAAACTGCACGCTCGTCCGCCGCACGTAAACTGCACGCTCGTCCGCCGCACGTAAACTGCACGCTCGTCCGCCGCACGTAAACTGCACGCTCGTCCGCCGCACGTAAACTGCACGCTCGTCCGCCGCACGTAAACTGCACGCTCGTCCGCCGCACGTAAACTGCACTCTCGTCCGCCGCACGTAAACTGCACGCTCGTCCGCCGCACGTAAACTGCACGCTCTCCCACCGCACAAAAAGCACCACCCTTGCCGACCGCATTAAAAGCACCACACTCGCCCACAGCACAAAAAGCACCACCCTCGACCACCGCACAAAAAGCACCACCCTCGACCACCGCACAAAAAGCACCACCCTCGACCACCGCACAAAAAGCACCACCCTCGACCACCGCACAAAAAGCACCACCATTGCCCACCGAATTAAAAGCACCACCCTCGCCCACCGAACTAAAAGCACCACCCTCGCCCACCGAACTAAAAGCACCACCCTCGCCCACCGAACTAAAAGCACCACCCTTGCCCACTGCAATACAAGCACCACCCTCGACCACCGCACAAAAAGCACCACGCTCGCCCACCGCACTAAAAGCACCACCTTCGCCCACCGCAATACAAGCACCACCATCGGCCACCGAACTAAAAGCACCACCCTCGCTCACCGAACTAAAAGCACCACCCTTGCCCACTGCAATACAAGCACCACCCTCACCCACCGCACAAAAAGCACCACGCTCGCCCACCGCACTAAAAGCACCACCATCACCCACAGCATTAAAAGTACCACCCTCGCCCACCGCAATATAAGCACCACCATCGCCCACCGAACTAAAAGCACCACCCTCGCCCACCGAACTAAAAGCACCACCCTTGCCCACCGCAATACAAGCACCACCCTCGCCCACTGCACAAAAAGCACCACGCTCGCCCACCGCAATACAAGCACCACCCTCGCCCACCGCACAAAAAGCACCACGCTCGCCCACCGCACTAAAAGCACCACCCTCGACCACCGCACAAAAAGCACCACCATCGCCCACCGAACTAAAAGCACCACCCTCGCCCACCGCAATAAAAGCACCACCCTTGCCCACAGCATTAAAAGCACCACCCTCGCCCACCGCACTAAAGGCACCACCCTCGCCCACCGAACCATCCTCTGGTGCACACACTCCCCCCTTTCCTCCTGTCCCTGCCGGTGTGTTCGAACCAGGTCCCGAGGTTCCCTCGAACAAACCTTAATGGTGTCCAACGGGTGCCCAGCGAGGACCAAACACACTCCGCCGAATCCTCCAGCGAAGAAGTTCTTCAGGGGACTGATGGTCGCCTGTTCAGCCATTGCTGCCCTTGTAACTGTGCTCAGAGGGGATCACAAGGATTTCGTCACCATCAAACTGTCAGCACCGACTCACATCACTTCCTGCTTTGTGAAACGTTAATTATTATTATTCGCGTCAGAAAAAGTTACTCAGTTCGAGTTCGAGTTCCGAGCGACACTTTTCATTGAAATAGTTTCCAACAAATCGATCGCGGATTCTCGACGGCAAGACCGAAACAGTATTGCGTCACATGTCTCAGATTTCGTCATTAATTACGTCACCCGTCTCAAATTTCATCATTAATTACGTCACACGTCTCAAATTTCGTCAGGCGTTGCGTCCTCTTCTTCTTCTTTGCGTGTTTTTGATGTGATGTAGCTGATCGTGCTTCTCGCGGCGGTGGAACGCCGGAAGTGATTCTCGTGTTTCACTGAAAACGCAGAGCCAATGGAAGCACATATCACTGGCCGAGGTAGAACATGAACAAAGAAGTAAAAAGTCTCCCATCGCCATCACCTGTACGTATTACAGTCCTCTCGTCAGGCGTCAGTACTGCTTGAAGAGATGTCACGTGGTCAGGCTCAGATCCAATCATGTTTATTACAGAAACAACAAATAGTTGTTGGCACGTGGTGAGCTGACACAACCCACTCGGTGTGAGCGCCCTCTGTCACTACCTATCAGTACAACAACAAGCCTGGTGTTGGCTTAAGATCTTTGGGTCTTCAGTTTGAGCCACTATCATCCCGTTGGAATAACACATGAACACCAAGTGGGTTGATAAAGCCTGCCACCCTTCCTAAAATGAGTAACAGCTTACCTGTACAGGGTGGCACGGCTATCTCTCCAGAAAAATGATGCAGCCACAGGCTGCATGCAAAACAAGAAGAAGTCAGAGATTGCAGACCCTCACCAGGACTTTTGTGTTTGTGTTTGCGGACCGAACAAGCAAAAAGCAAAGATGGACTCATCAGGAGGAACCTGGATAGCATTCGGGTTTCAGTTGCTACTGTACTCCTCTCTCCTCAAACCCATCCAGATACAGCCAGGTGAACCTTTATCAAAAAATAATAAAGAAATAAATAAAACACAGATTCAAAAAAACAAATAATTCTGGCTTGCATACCGTGTGTCCAATTAGGTGGGAATTTAAATCATATCTTCCCCATCAATAACAGATCATGATTTTAAAGTTTCATTTTGATCGATGAAGTGGTTCAAGAGAAATAATTTTTTTTTAAAGATTTTTGTTCAATCCAGTATGGCTGCCAGACCGTGTGACCTATCAGTTTTATTCATGAACACCCTGGTATCTCAAAGGCTTGGGGAACACGTCTGTGAAGTCTCCCTTTGATCTGTCTGCAGAAGAAGGTTGTTAAAGGTTTTCGGGTAAATCCAATGTGGCTGACAAATCATGTGACCTATGATGTCCATCCATCCATTGGGAGCATACTCTGTGCAGAGCGTTGGTGCTGCCCAAGCAGTCTCCTTGGCTATTGGGCACAATACTGGACAGGTTGCCATGCTGACGCATGCCGAAGGGTGGGAATGTTTTGTTCCTTATGGATAGGTGGTCATAATTGTAAAGTTTTGCCTCCATCTGTTCAACTGTTTCAGAGAAGATTTTTGAAGGTTAAAAAAAAAAGAAAAAAAAATGCTGCCGAACCACGTGACCAATAACATCATCATTTTTTTGCTTCTGTTGACCAATTTTTTTCTGATATGACCCTCAAAAATTTCATACTGATCGGATGTGGTGTTCTACATATGCAATTATGACGTCATAACGGGGGCACCTAATATGGAATAGGCAAAGCCTAGAAGCAAACGTAGAATTCTTCTTACATTCGATGCTGCAATTTCCGGTTACTTCGGCCTGGATTCGGGATCAGCGATCAAATAATGTAAATCACGATTAAAAATTATTTCACATTACCTTCACAACAACAACTACACCGCCTAGAACAGGATCTCATCTAAAAAATAAATATTATCTTAACATTACCTTCACAATGACAACTACACCACCGAGAACAGGATCTCATCTAAAAAAATAAATATTACCTCAACATTACCTTCACAACAACAACTACACCGCCTAGAACAGGATCTCATCTAAAAAAATTAATGTTACCTCAACATTACCTTCACAACAACAACTACACCGACTAGAACAGGATCTCATCTGAATAAATATATATTACCGAAACATTACCTTAACAACGACAACTACACGCCTTGAACAGGATCTCATCTGAAAAAATTAACATTACCTCAACATTATACCTCAACATTACCTTCACAACAACAACTACACCGCCTAGAACAGGATCTCATCTGAAAAAATAAATATTACCTCAACATTACCTTCACAACAACAACTACACCGCCTAGAACAGGACCTCATCTGAAAAAATAAATATTACCTCAACATTAAACCTCAACATTACCTTCACAACAACAGCTACACCACCTAGAACAGGATCTCATCTGAAAAAATTAATATTACCTCAACATTATACCTCAACATTACCTTCACAACAACAACTACACCGACTAGAACAGGATCTCATCTGAAAAAAATTAATATTACCTCAACATTACCTTCACAACAACAACTACACCGCCGAGAACAGGATCTCATCGAAAAAAATAAATATTACCTCAACATAACCTTCACAACAACGACACCGCCGAGAACAGGATATCATCGAAAAAAATTAATATTACCTCAACATTACCTTCACAACAACAACTACACCGCCTAGAACAGGATCTCATCTGAAAAAAATTAATATTACCTCAACATTACCTTCACAACAACAACTACACCACCTAGAACAGGATCTCATCTGAATAAATATATATTACCTAAACATTACCTTAACAACGACAACTACACCGCCTTGAACAGGATCTCATCTGAAAAAACTTAATATTACCTCAACATTATACCTCAACATTACCTTCACAACAACAACTACACCACCTAGAACAGGATCTCATCTGAATAAATATATATTACCTAAACATTACCTTAACAACGACAACTACACCGCCTTGAACAGGATCTCATCTGAAAAAACTTAATATTACCTCAACATTATACCTCAACATTACCTTCACAACAACAACTACACCGCCTAGAACAGGATCTCATCTGAAAAAAATAAATACTAGATTGAACGTAGAATTATTCTTACATTCGCTTCTGGCTTTACCTATAACTTGTTCACAACTGTATACACAATTTCCGGTTCCTTTGGCCTGGATTCGGGATCAGCGATCAAATAATGTAAATCACGATAAAAATTATTTTTTGATGATGCGGGAGATATCTTTATTAAAATCAGTGGAGGAAATATACACCATGTCTGATATTTGGGTCTTTCATGTCTCCTTTATCTCCCAGCATGCATCATTCCCCATGACAAAAACCGGAAGCAAAAAAAAACCGGAAACAAAAAAACCGGAAGCAAAAGGGTCATACCAACGGCACGGATTCCGAATTGCCAAGGTATTGTGTTGTTGTTGTTGTTGTTTCCGTTGTTTCCTATTCTCTCATGTGCATGCGTTAAGTATGAAGCTCACTACGTTCACTATGTAGTATTTTATATATGGAGCGAGGGAGGCTGAGGAAGGGTGGGGGAGCAAGGAGGAGTGGGGAGTGATAAAGGAGGGGGGCAAAGAGGGGTACAGAAAGGGAAGGCAGCATGAGGTGAGGGCAAGGGAAGGCACCATGAAGGAAGGGCAGGGGAGGGTAAGGGAAGGTAGCAAGGTGAGACAGTGAGGGGTGAGACCGTTCGGACATAACCACCATCTGGACACGTCTCAAGATAACCACTGTCCAAACATAACCACCATCCAGATACATGAAGGGAAGGTAGCATGAGGGAGGGAAAGGTAAGGCAGTGTGAGAGGAGGGTCTGTCCTGACACGTCCAGAAAGAAACCACCGTCTGGACGGGTATATTAAGAGGGGGTGAGAAAAATTGGGAGGAGAGAGAGGGGTGGAGTAGCGAGGAGGTAGGGAGACCGAGGAGCGGTGGGGAGCAAGGAAGCAGGGGGGTGTGAGGAGGGGTGGGGGAGTAAGGCAGGGTGGGGGAAGGAAAGGGAGGGAAAGAACTATGAGGGGAGGGGAAGGTGGTGTTTGGGGAGGGCAAGGGAAGGTAGAATAAGGAGAGGTTCTATCTGGACATAAACTCTGTCGGGACATGCCCAGAGATAACCACCACCCAGAAATAACCACCATCCAGATACATGCGGAGATAACCACCATCTGGGCATAACCACCATTCAGATATGTTCAGAGAGAGACACACACACACACACACACACACACACACACACACATACACACATACACACATACACACATACACACATACACACATACACACATACACACATACACAAAAACACACACACACACACACACTCACATACACACACACACACACACACTCACATACACATACACACACACACACACACACACACTCACATACACATACACACACACACACACACACACACACACACACATACACATACACACACACATACACATACACATACACATACACATACACATACACATACACACATACACACATACACACATACACACATACACACATACACACATACACACATACACACACACACACACACACACACACACACACACACACACACACACACAATAGATTAGTGCTTGGCCGATATCAGTAAGTTTTCGGTCATTGGCTGATCGCAGCCATTGTGATAACTGACTACAGTACATACTGCAAACAACCCAAAAATCTGGAGTAGCTTTCACCCTTGTTTTGGGGGAATTTCAATTAACAAATTATAAAAACAATGTTACATTGCATACGTTGAAAGGTGATGAGCAAACCATTATTTTTTATAAACAGCTGCCAATTGTCGTGTGACCTTCCTTGGCACATCTGAGGTCCTATCCACGTACAAAGCTTTCATCTGCATCTCATTGGAGTACTGCTCTTCCCTCTGGGGTCGCTCCTCTGCCTGGCATCTTGCTCAGCTTGACACCATGGAAACAAAGACCTTCAATATCATTGGAATCTCTCGCGATGAAGCTGAGGATGGGCCTTCTCCATCGCTGACTGGTCAGTGTCTCACTGTCTTCTTCCACCGCATTTCTGGACTTTCACCCTCTGCCCTCTCCGTGCTTTCTCCCTGCCAGGTATCTGCAAAACCCACGAGGTCAACAAGCAACCCCTCCTGGTGAATCTGCCTAAATCCAGAATCACTTCTCATCTCCACTCATTTATTCTTCTATTTTCCTGCCTGTTGAATCACCTTCCACACTCTCATCAATCTCATTCTTCCCTCCAAGTCTTCAAGACAGTTGTTCACCACAATTTGAACTTGTCCTCCATCCCTTAGTCATGATCTATTCTTCACCCTTTAAACCACCACACACCCCTCCAAATGTTTGGTTTTGTGTCCACATTGTCCACCCTTTGCGTTCTCCCAATTACCCCTAGTTGTTAACTGTCTCCCTCGTTTGTCCATCTCCATCTACTTTCGCCCTCTGCTCTGCTGTTAGTGTTTTCCCCTTTCTCCTGCTGTTCCTTTGTTGTGTTGTGTTCTGATTTTGTTCTTGTGTCGTCGCTCTTCCATGAGCCTCTTCCACGAATAAAAGTGACTGTTGGAAGGTCATGCAAAAAGCACGTGATGCCAGATCTAGATGTTATTCATGAGGGATGGAAACCTTTCATTCCAAAAGGTTTTGTTTCAGCACGAGATGACGCTGCCAATCACCAACCTGTTAAAATGTTGAGAGACATGGAGGGAATCTCAGTCTTTGATGCGAGAGGACATCTTGCCTTGATTCAAGAAGATGTCACCTAGTGCCAATGTACTGTTTCAAGGTGTTGGTGGCTTTGCCAATGCACCTCCTCAGGTGGTTCACTTAAAGTCTGCCTTGGTGTCAGGACCTGTTACTGTAGGCTTGCAGTCTACTTTTCCTGTTGGAGTGACTTTTATTATTGGAAATGACTTCGCAGGTGGTCAAGTTCGTTGAAGAACCATGTGTTGAGTGTAAAACAGCATCTTGAGCAGGAGATTCCTGATATTTTTCTATTATGTCATGACTCGCTCCAAGTTTCGGTAGAGGGGATACCCTGGGTGAGCTTTTCCTGGCGGTGGTTTCAGGACATGTTGGGCATTGAAAAGCTTTGGGGTTATTGGCCTCATGGTGGTTACCTTTTGCCTGTGGTCGGGTGGCAGCACTATCTGACCCCACATCCCAATATACACGTTATAGCGGCCTTTGGTGACCTCAAAACGGACTTCACGGCCAGCGTCCAATAGCTTGAATCGTTGCCCACATTATGAGTTCCCTACACCAAAAATTTGGGGCCTTTAGGTGCTATGGTTCGGCCGTGAACGAATAACATACAAACAAACAAACAAACAAGCAGTCATAGACTGGTACTTACGAAATCGTCAACTTGACCTCTGACCTTGTCTAATAAAAGCTGTCTCTAGACAGGTAGCGACGCAAACCAGAAGTTTCTACAATGATTCTGTACCAAACCATCAAAAATCGTAACGTCAACCGAAGCAAAAATCTCCATTTCTCCACGCAATTATTTAATATCATTTTATCAAAGTCACAAAACCGTAATATTTGGCCATCCACCAACAATCTTTACATAATCCGACGGCTTTGCGAGTCAGGCATGCGACGATAATTTTTATTGGGATAAAAATGACTTTTAAACACCATCTTTATCGAAAACACCGTCAGTGCGCACACGCAAAACCTTTACATGACTCAACGACGTGTCTGCTCGAGCGCGCTGCACCACGTGACGAGCCGTGACGCGGCGAGTGAAATATTTTTTATACAATCTTAAAACGTCTCTAAAACATCCGATTTTTACCAGAATTTCGACAACCGAGTGTTAAGCGTCCTAAGCGATCGCAAAAACCGAAGAAAAAAAATTAAAATCGAAGTTAAAACGAACTCGTAACGTAGTCCGAAGCAAAAATACTCCATTTCTCCACATGAATTTACGGAATTATGTTTGACCTCACTGTGACCTTGACCTTTGACCGATTTTGACCAAAATCTAATCAGCGCTAGCCATCATGCTCCTGAATCACGTGGTGTAATTTGAAATTGGTAGCTTCTTCCATTCTCAAGTTATCGTGCCTGCAAACAAACACACAAACACATAAACACACACACAAACACACAAACAGAGGACGGAAGTCATCAATATACCTACGAAATCTTTAGATTTCGTAAGTAACAAGCAGTCATAGACTGGTACTTACGAAATTGTCAACTTAACCTTTGACCTTGTCGAATAAAAGCTGTCTCTGGAGAAGGTAGCGACGCAAACCAGAAGTTTCTACAATGATTCTGTACTAAACCATCAAAAATCGAATGTTTGACTTCACTGTGACCTTGACCTTTGACCGATTTTGACCAAAATCTAATCAGCCCTAGCCATCACACTCCTGAATCACGTGGTGTAATTTGACATTGGTAGCTTCTTCCATTCTCGAGTTACCGCGCGGATTAACGTAACGTAAAGGTCACACTCGATGCCCCCCCCCCCAACTCGAAAGGACGCTGGGGCGAGCGCGATGACGTCAGCGCGCACACGCAAAACCTTTATGTGACTCAACGACGCGTCTGCTCGAGCGCGCTGCGCCACGTGACGAGCCGTGATGCACCGGGTGAAATATTTTTGTACAATCTTAAAACGTCTCCAAAACATCCGATTTTTACCAGAATTTCGACAACCGAGTGTTAAGCGACCTAAGCGATCGCAAAAACCGAAGACAAAATTAAAATCGAAGTTAAAACGAACTCATAACATCGACCGAAGCAAAAATACTCCATTTCTCCACAGGAATTTACGGAATTATTTAATATTATTTTATCAAAGTCATAAAACCGGAATATTCGGCCATCCACAAACAATCTTTCACCATCAATTTCACAAACTAACACCATCCGACGGCTTAGCGAGTCAGGCATGCGATGATAAGTTTTATTGGGATGAAAAATGACTTTTGAACACCATCGAAAACACAACGCGGCCTACAACTAGGCAAGGCGTTCTGTGCCATGGGCGCTAACACTGAAAAATTTTAAAACAGCCGTAACTTGACGAATTGACACACAAATTCCACAGAACTTACCTCGATCTTCCAAACTCACGCTCCATCAACAATATCTGTGGTAACTGTTCTCGAGTTATCGTGTTTTGGATATTTGACCTCACTGTGACCTTGACCTTTAACCGATTTAGACCAAAATCTAATCAGCGCTAGCCATCACCCGCCTGAATCATGTGGTGTAATTTGACATTGGTAGCTTCTTCCGTTCTCGAGTTATCGTGCCTACAAACAAACACACAAACACACAAACAGAGGACGGCAGTCATCAATACACTTACAAAATCTTTAGATTTCGTAAGTAACAAACAGAGGACGGAAGTGATCAATATACTTATGAAATCTTTAGATTTCGTAAGTAACAAACACACAACCAAACACTTCAACAAAACAAGAAACATCTGTAAACAGTGAATCAAATTTCAGCCACCTCATTCTTCAGAGAGAGTATGACATCACAATCGGCATACACGAGGGTTATCATCATTGTGAGGTCTTTGCGCATGGCCTTCAAAACTATTTATGCATTTAAGAGGATTGAAGAATATGAAATCCTCACTCTTGTGAATCGTATCGTTCAAACACAAGATTTTTTTGAAAGGGATGTTTTCAATGTGTAAGATTGAGGGTGTGTGGGAGAGGAAGATAGAGGGTGTGTGGGAGAGGATGATAGAGGATGTGTGGGGAGGGGATGATAGAGGGTGTGTGGGGAGGGGATGATAGAGGGTGTGTGGGGAGGGGATGATAGAGGGTGTGTGGGGAGGGGATGATAGAGGGTGTGTGGGGAGGGGATGATAGAGGGTGTGTGGGGAGGGGATGATAGAGGGTGTGTGGGGAGGGGAGGATAGAGGGTGTGTGGGGAGGAGAGGATAGAGGGTGTGTAGGGAGGGGAGCATAGAGGGTGTGTAGGGAGGGAACGATAGAGGATGTTTTGGGAGGGGAGGATAGAGGGTGTGTGGGGAGGGGACGATAGAGGGTGTGTAGGGAGGGGAGGATAGAGGGTGTGTAGGGAGGGAACGATAGAGGATGTTTTGGGAGGGGAGGATAGAGGGTGTGTGGGGAGGGGACGATAGAGGGTGTGTGAGGAGGGAACGATCGAGGGTTGTAAGGAGGGGACGGTAGAGGGTGGCTGTGAAATTAGTAATAACAACATCATCATCACCTTCATCACCAAGAACAACCTGAGGAGAAAAATAAAAGAACAGTTTTCAGCAGATGAGATGAGGAGAAGGCAATGACACGTTCTCCTGAACTGTCACACACATTTTCAAGCTTTGTAAACCATTTAAAACCAGTGAAGGACTCATCAGGGTCTTCTGATTGTAAACCTGGGAATGTTCAGTGAACCCACGGTCACAACGAACCCACTACGCATTTGTGCCACTTCACGACAGAAAATTTGGGCAAATCGTGGGTCATCGGGGGTCGTCGCAAGACAGTCCCACTAAATTTTGAGCATCGTGGCATCGACTTGCGTCATGAGGCAAAATTGGGCATGCACCTTTTTGCTCGACGATTTTTTGTGGTATCTATGTCTTGTGGCTGTCGTGAGTCTGTCCTACGACAGTCTTGCGTTATATAGTCGGGAGGCGGACGCGCGAGCGTCCCATGAGTGACCCACGACCTGATCACGTGAAAAACAGCCCCCCCCCCCCCCGACAACTCACGATGGTCCCACGACTGTCGCACGACTGACTTGCGACACACCCACGACATATCTTTTTTTTCTGTCGTGTCCCCATCGCCAAACCATCTTTAATGTGTCGTAGCCCTTGTGACCACTCGAAATAGATTTCGGGCATGTTGCAAGATCTGGCCACGACAAATATTTTATGGGTCTACCACGAAAAAATTACATACGATCCGTTGTGCCCGGGGCTTGACTCACCTGTTCTCTGACCACGACGGATCAACTTCAACTTACTGTGCGTTGATCTGTGGATGTTCAACTTCTCTTCTTATATAATACCCAGTGAGATATTCTTTCCTGAACTCCCTCCACTCATGTAATCTACCTGTCAGACATTGCACTGTTGTTATCTCGGCGACGATTTCAAAGCTTGCATACCCTCATTGGTGAAATTTCTAGTGATTTACTTGCCATTTTTGAGAAGGTGTGCGGCTGATTGATTGGTGGGTACTCTCTGAGCTCATTCATCCCTCCAACCTCCCTTATCCTCAGTATCACGTTGTCCTTCACAACGTGGAGTTGTAGCGACCTCATTTTGTCTTTGATTTTACAGGGTGTTCCAAAAAGATTGGACAACTTTGGTTTAAATTTTTTTTAATTCCACAAATGATACAACAATACACTTTGGTTTCTATGATTTTATAGATATTCAACACTTTGAAAGTTTGCTTGAGTGACAACAGTTGGTTGCAAATGAGAATGCTCAAGATTGTCACCAATTAACGGCTATTTTTGAAACACAACTTTTTGGAGACATTCATCACCACATTGACCAAACAGTATATCCCATTTAATATCAGCCTGTTTGATGTTCTTCTTCACAAGGAACATATTGATATTGGTATTATAAGGGGAGTTCTCACAATCGACTTCCCTGATAGCGATCAGGAAGCCACCGCCCCGCAGATAACTCCGCGGTGTGACAGGTTCTTCAACAACCACAGACACCGGCAGTAGTTTAATTGTAGTCGGGTTCAGCATCCCAATCTCGCTTTACTGTCACGGCAAATTAAACATTACAGAGAGGGAACTATGCTTCCCAACGCACAACCGATTCCTGGATACAGCCGAGTTTGACCGCAGGTGTACGTGTTGACTCAAAATGGAACAGCTTGGGAGAACTCTCCATCTGCAGCACACTATGTTTAACCAATAGAAGCTGACAGACAGTTTGGAAGGGATTATTATTTCACAAAGGCACATATTTAGGAGGTCAATTAGTGTCACAAATAGAAAAGCCTCATCTATGCACATAAGCCCCTTAGTCAGAGGACTTTGTGCAAATAGCAAAGGTGTCACTCTCATTCCAGGAAAAAGAAGATGAGCAAGAGGATAGACAGACAGTGAAAGTGATGAGGTACAGGGTACTCGCGTAACCGCTTTGATGCCGTGGATCAGTCCCACTCAAACTGCATGGGCTACCATGTCTGCTTAGCCTTCCACGTGTGAGGTCGTTGGTTTGTGGTGTGGACATGTAAAGCGTGTTGGTTGTGTTTGAGAGAGAGGGAAAGAGATCGATAGGTTGATAAAGAACTACAATGGGGTTGATGCTGCTATGAACACAACACATGTTCCACTCCCATACTGAATGCTGGATTCCCAAGTTTCGCAGCACAAAAATATGATGACATAACTAAACTAGGATTTTATGTGATTTGGAATGTGCCACACTGGGGGTCTCTAAAATCCATGACATTACCCCCTCCCCTGTATCGACCTCATCCTGAGGCTGCCGATCACTCCAGTGTACCCACTGAGCATGAACACCTAACTTATTGGATTTCTGGGTGACATTTTGTCCATGGAAAAAATTATTTACATTCATGTCCCCAAAAAGAAAAACAATTAAAGATAATGTGTTGTGCAACTACTACGATGACACACTCACTCAAGGTGTGCAACTTGTGGGTTAAAATTCCATTTTTATCGATGCACATATGACCAGGTGGGTTCAACAGTTTTTAAACACGAAACACTGTTCAATAATTATAGGTCTTCAGCGGTGATCTCCAACAGCAGGTCGGCATGGTCACAAATGGTCCCTCGCTAGCAGCAAAGTGGCACAAATGGTCTCCAACACGCCATGGTCAGTCGTCTCTCAGGCATGGCATGTGAGTTGTCCTTTGGGTAAGGTGACAAGGCAAATGAGTTGGGCATCTTGGCAAGGCAAGGCAAACAGGCAAAACCTAGGCCGGCAGGTGTCGCTGGCCTGACTCTTGGTTGATGTGTTGTGCTCGGACCTTCAGAAAAGCATTTCGTACAGAAAATCAATGTGGTTGCTGAATGTTGCAAGTTCCGCCAGAGATCTCAGAGGCCTGAGGAGAACATCAATCTATATGTTGTGGCCTTGTGTTACCTTTCCGCCACTTGTGAATTTGGTGAAATGGACGAGGAGATGCGACTTGATCAACTGGTCGAACGTGTTTCCAATAACAGGATTTGTGAAAGACTGCTGTGAGATCCAAACCATACTTTAACAAAAGCAGTCGATATGGTCTGTCAAACTGAATCAGCATTGCTGAATGCAAATATACTGTCTGATTCAGCTTCGGTCCAAGCAATCAACACC
Source organism: Eptatretus burgeri (assembly GCF_056783735.1). Lineage (NCBI taxonomy): Eukaryota > Metazoa > Chordata > Myxini > Myxiniformes > Myxinidae > Eptatretus > Eptatretus burgeri. The sequence continues at coordinate 76,155,429 of NC_140973.1, read as the reverse complement.
AAACAAGCAATTACTTAATCTTCAACCTGCTACGGACATTTTATCCACCAATAAACACGATACCTGTGACAAGTGTGGATGTGCAAATGTGCAAACGATGTGTTTGCACGATGTGCAAACCACTGTGCAAATGTGACTTCTTGCCCTGCTTTTAAGGTTAAATGTAATGCATGTGGGAAAGTGGGACACTTCTTAAAATTCTACCATTCTGCCCAGAAAGTTTTCACAATTTCTGATCAAAAATTTTCATGCTGATCAGACGTAGGGTTTTGCATTTTGTAATTATGACGTCATTAAAAAATCACACATCCCCCATGAGGAGTACTTGGCTGTGCCAAGTTTCAATTTTTTTTCCTTGGTGCAGTATCAGAGAAACAGAGGTACAAAGTTTTCTATTTTTCCAATATGGCCACCACACCACGTGACCGACGACGTCATAATTAACATTAAAACATTCTACAAGAGTCGTCACCTCGATGATGAAAATTTCGTCTCAATCTAAAACAAGCAGTTGGAGAGAAAAACAATAAAGTTCTTTGTGAATAAACAGACAGACAGCCAAACAAACGAACCCAAATGTAGTACCCTCTCTGATGATGATGGTGACAATTCTTCAGGGATTACCAGGTGTACAAAACTACCTGGACGACAATTATTTATGGTCGTTCTATTCCAAAACACGACGCAAACCTCCATTCTGTCCTGCATTGCTTGCATGAGGATGGATGAAAACTCAACACTCAAAAGTGTATATTCAATCAAACCATCCTTCCTTTTCTAGAACATGTCATTTTAAAGGAGAGCTTCCTTTCTGATTCTGACCGCATCGTAACCATAACTGACCCAACTGCTCCTCTCGACATTCCTTCCCTATGCTCCTTCTTGGGAGGAACTTACCACTTGGTGCAGTAAATCCCGACCTAACTATGCCACGGTTGTTGAACAGCTGCGTGCACTGCTTAGGTCTGGGACTGACTTAAATTATATCTGGACTACTGAAGCTGAGCGGAGTTGCACTGCTTTAAATACAGTGATTGTGGAGAGCTCTTTCTCTCTTCGATCCAAACCTAACTCTCTTGCTCTCTTCGATCCAAAACTGACCCTCTTGCTCTCTTCGATCCAAACCTAACCCTCTTGCTCTCTGAGAGCCAAACCTTCCCCACCTTCATCTCAACAGATGTGCCTGAATACGGGCTAGTGGGAGCGTTAATTCAGCTGCACCCTGAGAATACTGAGCTCACAGTGGCTTTTGCATATCACACACCGTCTCCTGCCGAAAGGAAAAATTCGACAGTTGAGAAGGAAGCTCCAGCCTGCGTCTGGACTCTGGGAAAGTGGAGGATATAACTCTGGGGACGCCACTTCACTTTTTCAATTGACGACACTGCTCGCCACAAAAGGCATGGTCGTGCCAGAATGTGAATCACCAGATGGTCGACTCAACTGCTTTTCTTCTCTTACAATGTGATGCATCGCCCTGGAAAACAGAACTACACTGCCAACTGCCTATTCAGAATGCTTCTGCCTACAAATTGTGATGTGTCAGATGATGAACCTGAGCTGATTGCTGCTATTTTGCTTACCCTGATTGCTCTGTCCATTACAGAGTTCTTTGCTGAGTGCCCAAATCGAGCAAGGCTGGCAAAACTCTCGGAAAGCGGTTGCACCTGAGCTTGCTTCGTACTTTTCTGTCCGTCATAAACTGGGCATGGACAATACATATGCAATGCAGAAGACTGGCTTGATTGAACTGCTGTCCTTGTGTACCAAATTCGTCAACCTGGTGCATGAAAATCACCAGGGCATTGTGTGCATGAAACAGCACCTCCACGATCGACACTGGTGGCTGCACTGGAGTTCTGTGGAGAATGATCTCGCAATTGCAAAGACGTGGCTCAAACCACACAAGCATAGACGGCACACATGGGCTTCAACTGATGGGCAACGTAGACATCAGATTGACTACATTCTAATCAACAGAAGATGTTGAAGTGCTGTGCAATTTGCCAATACTCTGCCAGGTGCAGACTGTGGGACAGACCATGAACTCCTTGTGGCAAAACTAAGATTCAAATTGAGAAAGGTGGTGAAAAAAAACATCACAAACTGCAACTAGATTTGACCTTGAAATGGTATCTAAACAAAATGCAATTAAGGTCAAAAGCTGTTTTGCAGAGCAGGACTGAGTTGACAGAAATCCAGCTGAATTGTGGCAAGAGGTTGAAGACATTTTAAAATAAGAGGCAAAAAAACAACATCCCAAAAGCAAGCAGAAAGATGAAGGGTTAGGAATGGGTGGAAAGAAGCAGAAAGAAGAGGAAGAAATAAATAAATTAAATCTACATTTTAAATGATGCGAAACTAATGGATACAGGAAATTTAAAAAAAGGAAAATCCCACGAATATGTACGACGACAATCCATCACAGAACATTTTAGCAGCATGGATTCCATAAACGTTTTCATACCGAAAAAAACATGATTCTTGGAGTTAAAAAGTACTTGTGGGGTTAAAGTCTATCTCAAGGGTTTACACATGACCCACCAACAGGCATGGATTTTGATTGACAGCTGATCAACACCTGTAGGTCACGGTCTTGCACGTCATGGTATCGTCGTGGGGTGGCCGGGCGGTTAACACTGACAGCCCCCAGATGGGCGAGCGGTTCCTCATTAATCGGAGGCGGACAAGTTGATCCTCGGAGATTTTAACACGCGCTGGAAGGGCATGGTGGATGGGCGGAGGAGCATGGGGAATTAAATGGATGCACAGGCGGTTTATCCTCGAACCCACCACAAATACACGAATACAGTTTCTTCAAAATTAACACATTTAATGAAAATAAAACAAATATTCACAAAGGATGATAATTCAAAAGGAAATCACAATAATATGAAACTAGCCGAAACCCCGTCACAGACGGATTCCGTTCATTCAACCACCCTCACAAGCTCACCCACACTCGAGGGACATGGACTGGACAGGGCGTGCTTGCCCCCTCCTACTCATCCCCCGCCCCTGCCGCATTCCTCCTCCCCCCCCCCGCCTTCAATTTGCTTACCCCCGCCCAAAAATTTAATTACCCAGATCCGCCACTTCACTCCCCGTCCGCCGTCTCTTGATTCCCCGCCCCACTTGCCCCTGGGCCTCCGCCCCTGTCCACCCCCTCACACTCAACCCCGCGTAATTCACCCCAGCCCCACCCACTCATCCCCTACCCCATTTCCCCCCCCCATCTCCCGCTTTCAATTTGCTTACCGCCACCCAAAAATTTGCTTACCTTGTCCCCCGCCTCTTCACTCCCTGCCCCCGTCTCTTCATCCCCTGCCCCAGCCTCTTCACTCCTCGCCCCCGTCTCTTCATCCCCCACCCCCGCCTCTTCACTCCCTGCCTCCGTCTCTTCATCCCCCACCCCCGCCTCTTCACTCCCTGCCCCTGTTTCTTCATCCCCCACCCCCGCCTCTTCACTCCTTGCCCCCGTCTCAACGAAAAGTGTTTATTCTGCTTCAGAGTTGAAAGTTGACTCTTGCCACTATGTGCGATGCACTCTTACAGGTACGAAGTTTCTTTCAGTCCAGGTCACAGTATCGAGAAAAACGTGACGCGACCGCGAGGAGGAGCACAAAATTGGTCATTCAGTATTAATATATAGAAGATACAATGATTCTTGTCACCTTTTTTGTGTGAAATTCACATTCTGAGGTAGTCAGCATGTGCAGAAGAGGGTTTTACATTGCAGACGCTATTTTCGAGGAGTGGAATTACACCTCTCGGCGGTAACGGTCTGTCGACGACAGACGTAATGATGTCAGCGAATGACTGATGATGTCATGACGTTCTGACGCCTCTCAGCGGTGACGTCACACGTCGCCATGTAAACGAATGTAAAACGAAAAGTGTTTATTCTGCTTCAGAGTTGAAGTTTGACTATTGCCACTATGTGCGATGCACTCTTACAGGTACGAAGTTTCTTTCAGTTCAGGTCACAGTACCGAGAAAAACGTGACGCGACAGCGAGGAGGAGCACAAAATTGGTCATTCAGTATTAATATATAGATAAATAAATCCGGCAGTCAAGGCGCCGCGCACACAGACTCAAATACAGACAACGGGGGAACAAAATAAAAAGAAAACCCTTCCATTTCAACCACTCTTGCACTAAGCTTGGCCCAGAGCTGATCCTCTTGAAACCCAGAATTGAGGCACCCCCACCAGCACATGCACACGCGTGCAAAATGGCGCTTCTCTCACAGCAGGACAAATGCTAGCCAGGCAATCCACGAGCGGCACTCCACACCAAGGCTCAGAGCCCCAGAGCTTTGTGTGCTCCGGTCATCTTCACTAACCCGCAATGACATACACAAGGCTTAGGGTCCGTTGCTCACGACTCAACCAAGAGCCCAAGGCCAGTGTCTTGCTTCGTACGTGCGCTCACCCTGAACTCCCGCCTCCTCTCACGTGCGCTCTCCCTCTCGCCTCTCAAAATGCGCCAGCCTTCTTCTTTAATCACAGCTCTCCAAAAGTGCGCAAGCCCTGAACTCCCGCCTATGATTCTCTTCCGAATCAACTCTACCTTGTGCGTTCCTCAGCGACCTCGTGTGTGCGCTCTGCTGATCTCTCTTCAGAAACAGGAGGAAGCCTCCCACAATGTGCAAGCCAACCTTCCTCTTTATCATGCCTATATCCTCCACCTCCGGGGCATGGCCTGCTCACATGACACCCGGGAAGGCGGGGCCTCCGCCAGCTCCACACGCCTGGCTTTAGGGACGTGTTCCCCACCTTTATTTCCGATCTTGAAATATAAAAACAAATGGAAAAATCACAGAGGGGCAATTACATACTGGGAAAGCTTATTCTTAAACCCCAGCTAATTAACACGACACCACCCCCTCGTGTGGTGACACGTAATACTGAAGCTCACAGGTTCCTGATTTAATCACATTGAGATGCATTCTACACATCCACGGACAAGCAACTCTATTCAATGTTAAATTCCCGATTAAATTCCTCCATCTACCTCCACAATGGTAACAGTATCAACAATAATCCAGGGAGCGGATAGTGTTCGTCTCGACATGGCATTGGAAAAAGGATGATCTGGGTACACTCGATTCGTCTTCAAAAACGAGGTTCCAGTTTTCATCCCTGCGGAAGCACAATTGTATAAGCATGATACGACACGGGGAAATCTCATAAAGTATTGAACTTTTTGCTTAATTTTTGTGAAAATTTGTCAAAAAGTGTCAGTGTAACAAACAGTCCAACGGAAAGAGTGAAATATTTTTAAATATGAAAAGTAATCCTCAGGTTAAAGGAATTAATCATATTTTGTAAATAAACACAAAAACTCAGCGTTTTCATGTTTTGTATCGTCAACAACCTCTGGTTCCCAAAGATCATCATCCTGGAGAGCCAGAGAAAGCGGTGTCCATTATCGATGCATGAAGTTTCCTTGCAAAAATAAATAAAGAGAAAAGAGTAAAAAATAGAGAACCAAAAGGCGAGAAGAGAGGTTCAGGTTTAGTTTTAACTCCAGTATGATGAGAAATGATATTGGTGGGGGGTGTCCATCTCGCCTTTATCATGAAAAATAACAGAAACATTTTAAAGCTTTTTAATGTTAAATCAGAAGAGATGAATAATTGTGTGAAGTGTTGCTCATGATCTGTCAACCCAATACGATACGATACAAGGCCGGTGGAGGGTGGCAACGGCCTCCTTTATCGTCTCATCTGTGTCCAGATACAGAAGTACAGTTGTAGATCAGCCTTGACCTGCCATGCCTTCATGTGCACACCAAACCAGGTGAGTACCTGCAACGACAAGGCAACCACAACCAGACCAGGTGCACATGGCTCCAGATGATACAAAATCTCCAACAGCCAAGACCGATGGAATGATGCGAGGTTCATCACTTCATGTGATCCACGCTCCACACTGATCATAACCTTTGCTCTGAACGTGGTGACAAAGGAGATAATGCAGTGGATTTGTAAAAGTCATTGCTGTTCCTGATTGAGATGTTAATTCATCATAAATAATTATCAGCTGATAAATTCGTAGATCAAAGTGTTGAGATAATCCTGGACTTGAATAACATTGGAGATTTTACAGTTTGAATGAAAATAAACTTTTACACATTAAACTGGTTGTTGAGAATGTTTAAATTGTGCCGAATAAGAGTTAAATATCCTACAGCCTATCGGAATGAGAGACAGGTCACGAGATTAAACTCTCTCTTGTCCACAACTTTTACAATACTCACAACAGCATGAAATAATCAAACAACGGATGTAAGAGACTTGACATCATTTTCACGTCCGTTTTACCACCACCGTTGTTTCTGCCTCATGAATGCTGAGAAATTTCTTCCAAAAACAGAAGATAAAGTCAGTTCAGCTCAATCGTCCAAGTGCATTGGAAACACTCTGAACCATCTTGACCTGGCAAACAACTCGACCATCATAAATGACAGAATGTCACAAAAACAACAATATATCAGTATGAAATGAATAGCAAAACATCAACGGGGAAAACGTGGGACAGAGTAAAGCCGAGTGGTGAGGACAAACCCGGAGAATCCAAAGTTTCCAAACCACAGGTCGCTCCGCAATGATCCAAATCCCCTATGCTCCTTTTTCTGTGCACAGGAAGAACTTGCCATTCACGGGGGTTACGTTCTTGAGAATCACCATGAACCACAGTCAGTGATGTGTAAATTTAAGCAGAATTGGGGAAAACAGGGTTTGGGATTATAACATTAAACTTTGACACCCCTTTTTGCCAAAATGTACACTTAATTAACATGCGTGTGTATTGTTTTTGTGTTGGTAATTTTGATGAATAAAAGAGTAATTGTTGTTTCATCTGCAGCCTGTTGGTGCAGGTTGCAACATTTCTGGAAGTACTGATGCAGTGCCCTTTTTACCAGTAAGCTGGAACTCATTTTGCCTTCCTCAGAAGGCCGATGATGGGTGGAATCAACCCCCCTGGTGTTATTGCAATGGACCAAAAGGGATTTGAACTCAAGAAGCTAAGATGTTAAGCCAGCCACCTTAAAGAGGAACCCAAATGCTCAGACCAGCTCGACACTAATCTATCCCTTGATACCCTACAAAATAGATATGATGTGTCTTCGTCTGATTTCCAAATTATAAAGTCGGTAAATTTGCGATGAAAAGTCAAAATCTTCTTCTTCAGATTAGCTATGATGTCACACATGGAAGGAGAACATCTGCGAAATCAAGGTCAGACATCTTGCCATTCCCAAACGATGAACCGCAGTTTGATCTCTCCAACATCCTCCCCAGAATCCAGTTCGTACAAGCACTGAAAAGTGTGGGCGGCAGTACACACGCCTGACGAATTCTAGTAACAACTGGAAATAAGTCAGAGATGGTATCACCACATCTCACAGCACTCTCAGTACCACAGTATAGTTCAGACATCAGATTGATCAGTTTTGGTGGCACCCCACGACGACCAAGAATCCTCCAGAGGGCATCTCGATTCACTGAATCAAATGCTTTGCAGTGATCAACATAGGCTGCAAGCAGCAGCTGACGAAACTCCAGTCAGTGTTCGGTGAGGAGCCGAAGGGCAAGACAACATTAAGGTTTCTGGTCTGCCAAGTATTTCAATTTAAACAAATCTAGATAATATTTGACACAAAATATACCGTACCAGAACTCTTAGACTAATTCACGTAAACAATGGTCCCATGTCTTCAATTTCATAGGGGTTAATGTTCAAACCTGGAAACTAAATGAAGGCTTTTAACACGCGGAGACTTCTACTTCAAGCAAATCGGATAATAATTGGTGAAATGGTACCTGGTCACAGGCCCTTCAGATTCCAGCAGGTAACCATCACTTCAGTGACTTTCTTTCAATTTACAGGGGTGGAAGTGGATGGAGAGGAAGGGCAGGGAGATGTGTTACACTCGTTTGTGAAATTCTGCAATTAAAGTTGTTACCTCTTGTTTTATTCCTTGTCAAGTCCATTCCAGTCCTCTTCTCTTTGGATTCCCCAATTCCTCATCATCATCTTCGTGCTCACTCCTCTTCCGCTTCCTCATTTTTCCCTGCCTCTGTTCCCCTTGTGATGTGGTTTTCAGGAGAGGTCTGAATGGGAGGGAAGTACGAAATGCAAAACAATATTGTCGTTTATCAGAAAATCAAAACTTTTTTTGGGCATTAAAAACACTAAAGGATAATTTAAGAAACACACTCAGCAAGCGTCTTGCAAACACAAACCTTACCCTTAAACAGAAAAAAACATTGGTGGACACGAACAGCTAATCACCTTCCAGGTAGCAATTTATGAAGGGAGATAAATTGGCAATTGTGTGTGATTAAATACCAAATTAGTTGTGTGTGCCTAAACAGCTGATTAGTTGTGTCTGCCTCGGTTATGGTTCAATACATGTCAAACATTTATTTTGTTCAGCGTGCTCTATTTGAGGTTCCCAAACTAAATCACCAAAATGACACCACATTGGCCTCGCGTACACGTCAATTTTTAGTTTGTGTGTTCCAACTCCGCCAACATGTCGGGAAAGAAAAAGGAGAACAATTTTTCTCAAGAGCAACGAATGGCATCAAGGTTCATCAAGGAACAATCCAAGACAGCTGAAGTGACTCGGACGCAAATAAAAAAAACCAGCTTGAATGGGAAGATATTTTAAAAAGGATGGCAGTCCATTGATCTAGGTCATCTTGTACTAGATTCAGCAGCCAACATAATGATTCCTTCGAGAGTCCACAATGCCAGACATATGTGATATTGTCATACTTCTACATCGGGGGCTGACAAGATGGCCTAGAGGTACGTACACATGTCTCTAAACTGTCTAAACTGTCTAACCTGGGTTTGAATCCTGGCACATTTATAAAAACTGTCATCCTGGTGTTTCACAGGCAGGGTGATTCATCAATGTGTGCCGTCCCTCTTATGGAAGTTAAACAGGAATCCCATCTGCCAGCATTCGTTGGACCTTAAAGATCCTGTGGTGTCCTTTGCAAAGATCAAGCGAGCTATCTCCAGCACCAAGGCCAGATTCCTGCCCTAACTAGTCGACCATCACATCTAGCCAGCCGGTTCATGAACACTTAGGCCAAGTTTCCCCTGGCCGTCCCCACAAGCAAAGTGGGATAATGGTGCCGTTAAATAAGAAGAAAATACTTCTCCAGAGGATGCATCTATCCTCGAATATTGTCAATGCATGTCTGGGTACCGCCCTATTCCTATCCTCTTCTCTACCTCCTCGTGAGCTAATCCAAGTACTCCTAATCGTCCTACCACATCCATATTCACTGTCTCATGTAAACTACCAATTATTTCTGCTTACTTTAAAGCCTTAAACTTACTCTTAAACTGCCCTCACTGGTGTATAAAAGTTTATTTGTTATTTAAACGCTTGTGATTTGATTTTGATGAGCATCACATAATCACTCTTCAGTGATTGGTGATTAACTTTCAACAGGTGATCATCATACAATTTGCGATTCTACACAAACTCCTTTTATAAATTACGCCAGCACTAAATGTACCTGGAAGTTCACAGAATTTTCTCTGAACATGAATCACTCTTATTTCAGTCTGTTTGGTCACTAAGTCCATGGCTTAACATTGGAGAGTAAACACAAGTGTTCACCCGGTTAAAGATTTAAATTGAATAAAAAGAAAGGAATAAAAATATGAAACATTGTCATTGGCTCTTTCAGTCAGCCCTCGGACTTATTGATTGTCTCTCAGACTAAAGAAGTGCTTTTATCAAATCAAGTAAATGGTGATCGAAACAGAGAGTGAGAGGAACAGGGGGGTGGGGATGAAACAGTACAATAAAAGGGGGTGGGGGAATGTGGGGGTGACGTGGGGAGGGGGTTAAAGATGATGTAATGGGACAGAAGAAACTTATTCAAAAATAAAATCTGTATTTATAGATATTATATTGTGTGAAGTGATCGAGTTAGAAACAGGACTCACAGCTCGGGGCGAGATCCAACATCATCATGAGTGTGACACACCCGCTTGGTGTCACCATCACCATCGTTGTCATCATCATCATCATCATCATCATCATCATCTCTTCGCCGTTTTAATCCAGAAGCCTTGCCCATGCCATAAAACTTTGGTTTAGGTGGTGGTACCACCGGCAAAGCGCTACCTTTTCCCGTATGATAGTCTTGCAGGCACCTTGACAAATATTCTGTGTCAATCTTGCAACAAGGCTTGGCATGGGCTTGCTTGTTGCTCCTGAAGACACATGGGATATTAAGGCAGGGTGAAAGAACAACAATAATCTGTGGCACATTGACAACAGCAATTTAAAGGTGCATGATAACAAGACATCATTTATACAGACTTACCTGTTTACATCTCCATGCTGCATGTCGACACCATCTGATGGTTCCTTATTTTCACTTCCAGCAGCACCAGTTGAACGACTGTAGAATAAGAGGTACGCCTTTTGGAGCAACACCTCACTTAATTCTACTTTATTGACGAGGGAATCATTCATTTTGTACCAGCTGCCGTTGCTGGCCTGCCAGGATGCACGTACAATGGTTAGCATTTCATTATGAGACAGAAACACAAGTAATGAAAGAATATTCATCCATTTGAAGTTCACCATTCAGTGTCCTTAGAATCTCCAAGGTGACACAGCTCATGTCTGCAAGAGACCATAATGTAGCACACGTCATTTAATACGGAGAGTAAAAAGACCAGGTATTGGGAGGAATTCACGACTTTAATCATCGGATCAAAAATATTGTCTTCTGGTGCACCGTGCAAATTCCTGCCTGATAGCTCTTGGAAAGACAATGGCAAACCACCCAATGAATTATTGGCAAATGAGAATCTACTTTGGCAGCAACAAGGTTCCTCTACCGTGGACGGGACATCGGGTGAGGATCAACCGACTTGCTTAAGTTAACCCTGGTGAAATCTGTGAGGAGCAACAGCAAGTATCGTACATATTGGACACGCAACTTAATATTCCTTCTGGTCTGCCTATTGTTATATTGATCGATTGCTGTTCATTGCTTTCGACAAAATAAAGATAAGTTTGAATCATGTAACTTGCACAAAGTGCGATCCTCGGCCTGCAAGGCTTCCCCACACCCAGTCTGAGACAAAGAAACAATGCAGGAAATGATCACACGGATCACTCACCTTAACATAACTGTAATAGTGCCCTCGCCAAGTGCTTGTACCACTGTGCACAAGGACAGCATACAAGTTGTATTTGATGGCAGGGCCGTGCGGCTGTGACATGAACGGACGCATGTCAAAAGTTTCTGGAAATGGGAAATCCTGCACATGAGCAAAGACATGTTCGAGGGAAAGAGGAAAAACGGGTTAGGGTAAGGATTAAAAGCAAATGTTCAAACACCATTTCAATCCAAATGAGAAACAGTGAAGGTTGCTGTTCATAACCAGGTTTATTAGTTATTTCATGATGTCATACTGTTCACATGATGAGCATATTTGGAATGATCACGGTTATGACACATTCCATATCTGATTAAGATACATCTGATGAAGCAAACATCGTCATTGTGGAGGAATATTCTAAAAATGGACAAAATTACCTTTGAAATCTTTCTTCCAGTTGAGCCATAGAAACGCCGAAGTGCGACAGTGAGGATGTTGGGGGGGCTACAGATGTTGGACGTCATTGCAGCAGGTTTCTTCGAGTCACACCTGAAAATAATAAACATATTTCAGTTAAATGTCACAATGAAAGTTAAACACACATCATTGAGGTTTGTATGAGAGCCACTTGGCAGAGATGTCAAAAAGTCACTTGAGCCAAGTCTCAAGTCTTTGTGGGCATGTCTCAAGCAAGTCTCAAGTCTTTGAGGGCATGTCTCAAGTCAAGTCAAAGGCTGGTGATGGCTTCGTCATGACAGTGGCTGGCTTGGGATCTATGGTCCAGAGTTCAAGCCCTGTTTTTCAACTGAATTAACACCAGGGGGGTTGACTCAGCCTGTCATCCCTCTGAGGTTGGCAAAATGAGGACCAGTGTACTGGTATAGGGGCAGCATCAGTGGCATAGTTGCGCACCAACAAAATGATAGCTTCCTGGCAGCCAAGCTGCCATATGCAAGAAAAAGAAGTAGTAAAATCTCAAGTCTTTGAGGGCAAGTCTCAACTCAAATCTCAAGTCACTGTCGTTTTCATTCAACTTGTTTTCAGTCCCACATTTACTTATAAAACTTGGAGTCCAACCTAACAAGGCTAACAAGGAGTCCAAGCTAACAAGGAATGAAGACACAGAGCTTCATTTAAAGCAATGTATGTTCTAAAAATCCGTTTGACTCAAGTTTTTATTTGTCAACTTCACAGAGTGGACATTTCTGGTTTTGATCCCAGTAAACATATCATATCTCGTGTCCCTATTGGATCATAGGTGCATGAGACTAGTCAGTCACCTCAGCTTATGTTTGAATGGTTTACACGTAGAACCAAAGCATTCGATGTGGAATGGTTTTACTGGGTGGGTACCTGCACGGGGCCAAGTTTCCCCGATTTGACACGAATGTTGATGACATGGTTTGAATAAAGTTGTGCTTCCGTTGGTAAGATTGGTGCTTGCCATTTGGACATGGTGTACCATGAGCTGTCTCGAGAGTGTGCATTCCCTTCAACCTTAGTGGAGAAAGGTGTGCGACCCGGCGGCCGTAGCGTAATTGTGATATATACAGTACAAGGTTGGCCTATATGTCGCCACTGACCGAACCATGTACGCCGCCGACTGAAATTCATGTTCCATAAAACCCGTTTTAATTCAATGTTAAATGAATAATTATTTTCCAAATATTGTGAACAGTCATTATTACCTCAAATCATATGTAAGTTACAAGCAAGTCACAAGTCCCCAAACACTAAGTCCCAAGTCCGAGACTCAACTCTCAAGTCAATTTTGTTGAGTCCGAGTTTGGTCACAAGTCGCAAAAAATCCAAAACATCAAGTCACAAGTCACAGAAATGAAAACTTCCCCAACTCTGCCACTTCATGAAAAGTGAAATCAGAAAAGTCTGGTTCTCGGGAAAACTTCCTCCCGTTTGCAGTTTCCAAGACTTTGCACTCACCGTTCACAGAAACAGGCGTTGTCTCCCTCCAACAGGTCTGCCTGCACAAACTGCTGTAGGGAATCCAACATGTCTGAAGCATTCTATAAGAGGCCAAGAGAGTAGGTCAAGGGTTAGCTCAATAGGAACAAGATGTTTGAAGTTATGGAATCCTCATCCACCTTGAGGGTCCTTTAATTTGTTAGTTATCAAATGATTTGATCTATCAGCACAAACTCTGAACAGGAAGTGAAATGGAAAAGATAAATCAAATATTCCAAAGAAAAGCATGAAAAAATTCCAACCTCGACATCCAGAATGAGGTCCATCATTTCCTCACATCTGATTTTCTCCCCGTTACACGTCAGGCATTTAACTGAAAGAGGAACACGGGTACACTCATTGAGAACAAAAATCTATTCCAATCTGTTTTTTGAGTTTTTATTCTCAAAATGCATTTGTTTGTAAATGTAAGATTATGGTGAAAACTTGTGAGTTATGCTTAACTTATCATCCTCATCCTGATACGATGCTGAATCAATCTTTCCCGTTTGCTCACAAACCATAAAATTTGATCAAAAATCATGAATTTCACCCCCAGGAGGAATATCCCAACCAAATTATTTTGTTACATTCATTTTAAGAGCTCACCTTGAGATTGTAGGACGCCTCCAAATACCTCCTTGATCACCGAGGTGGAATTATTGGACAACTGAAAGCATCTGCAATGATAAACACAACAAAGAGAGAAACATGACAACAATTAGTAACTGAGAATGGAGTGGAATTATAACTTATTGGAGCTGGATGGTGTTGCTAAAACTCCCGGCGGGATCAGGCTAAACTCACAGATGCCGTTCTGATTCCACGCCGGCAAATGCGCTCATGATGCGCCGGTAAATTCCACCATGGCGCTAATGATGTGCACATGAAGGAACAGATTGAATCAATAACATAATTTCGGACCTTCCAACTGTACAAGAATAAACTCAACATTGCAAAGCTTGGGTGAGTAAAAGTTGATATGAGAAACAAAAAAGGATGAATATTGAAGAGAGATCATAAAACCCTCACCCGGGATGATCTTGAATATCATCTTCCATCGCACTCAGCAGACACCTGAGGAATTCATGAGCATCCTCCTGGTTTCCGAAAACAAAGTTCCGTGAAATCCCTGAAATCATTCAAACAACAGTCCATCAAACGGTGATGAGAATCAATTTGCCTCAATCAACTTAAAATGGGACATCAGAGATCTTGTCGTCTACATTTGGCCAGGCTACAACAAACACAGCAAATCATTGATTGGTCTTCACAGTCACGGATGGACGCACAACATCAAAACCTTCATAAATTTTAACCAAGTAGAGTCGTCTTCTCTGATTACAAGGGACAGCCATCATCAAATCTACCAATACAACTACGACTACTTTAATTGAACAAATAAATGATTCCTTTTGTGAGGTTGGCCAATGAGGAAGTTTGGCTGAAGTACCTCAGGAAACGTCTGGCCAGGCCTGACATTCATCTGGAGCTAGTTTGGGACACCTGGCTTCACGTCCATCCAAAGGACGGCACACTTCATGATGTAAGAACGTGACAACATGCTTTTTACTTTTATTGATACAGAAAACAACCCTTGCTCTGGATAAGTGTATGATTGGAGGAAATGAGCATTTAGATGTGGAATTCTGTCTGCATGTTTGGAAACCTGGATGGAGCTACACCATCAGATGGTGGAAACACGTGATATCGCTCTGTTCTGACACTGATGTTGCGTCCTGACACTGAAGGAGGCAGGACTTTATACATTAGAAAGGAGGTGATTACAAGGGATCTGACTGAGATGTTGAAGATAATGAAAGGTGTGGACCAAAATACGCCGAAGAGTTTTTCAGGAGAAAGGTCAGCAACAGGACCAAGGACCACATGCTTAGAGTGAAGAAGGGGAATGTTAGGCAAGCAGGTGAAGGGTGCTTTCACTCACTTTTCAGCTGAAGGATGAAGGGCAAAGGCTCAAATGGGATGTCTGTGCACGAGAATGCCTTCAGGATGTGCAAATGAAATATACACATCAGACAGGATGACTTGTGATCTAAACAAGGGAAACAAAGACAAATGTAATGACAATGTGATTGAAGACTTTTGATGGAATAGAAGACCACTGGATTCATCAATGAGTAACTTCAATATGAATTTAATTCTGGAAACAAAGATGTTGTCACATTTACAGCTGTGGCAGAGAGACAGCTGTGGCAAACCACGTGACTGTGGCAGAGAGGTGAACTGCAAACGTCAGAGCAGAGAGCTCCAGAGCCAGATTAAGGTCGAATTTAGTCGGCAAGCACACCAGCGTGCAGTGTACCTGGATTTATTACCTTCACTATCTGCATAGGACGGCAGGAATGTTTTCATCCCTGTCTGTGTTTGTGTGTCGGACATAACTAAAAGTTATGGATGGATTCGGATGAAATTGGACGAATTTGTTGGATTTTTGTTCAGATCTGGATCCAGATCCGGCCTATCATGGGATACAAAACGTAAACTGTTCAGCCTGGTGGAGGTATGTGCTCTACCACGTGCCGTTCTACTCGGTTCTACTTCATTATATAACTTGCGCGGCAATAATTAGCCTTAACTGAAGACATGACATGCATTTCTTTGTCGTTAACCATCCTCATATGAGCTATGTAGTATCTTCCATCCACTCAGCCAATATCCTCATACCCCTGGATCTCCAATGCTTCTACAAGGTGAGTCATAAGTACCAAGACACGGTTTTAGCTGCTTACATAAGATTTGTTTATACCATGTAATTATGCTGTGACAATGCTCTGTGGGGGTATGTCAAAGCTCGTCCTCCTCGTCTTCCTTCTCCTCCTTCCTCTGCATCACAAGGCTGCGTAAAGTATTATTGGCTGAGGGCATGGCTGTGCTGCTGATGCAATGCCCCCATTACCAGTACACCGGAACACATCTCGCCGACCTCGGAAGGGTGACAGGATGATACAACCCCGCCTGGTGTTCATTCAATGTCTGACAGGGGCTCAAACTCAGGACCCGGAGATCCCAAGCCAACCACTGTAACCACAAAGCCAACATCAGGCTATTACATCAAAGCTGAGGTTGCAGAACATCGCACGGCATCTGTTGATGAACTGAAACAATCCATTGAGGAAGCATTTGACACCATGACACGTGGTACATAACACGTGGTACATAACACGTGGTACATAACACGTGGTGCATAACACGTGGTATTTTGTGTGGGTTTTCACACCGCACGTGGAAAATTATCTTGTGCCGTGGAAATGGAGGACGTCCTCTGGATGCACTCAAGGTCTAAGGGGGTCTTGTCATTGTTGTATTGTTGTAATATTATATTATTACTCCTGGTATTATATTTTACTGTCATTACTGTAACGTGTTATGACTCCTTGGGTTTATGGGTCACCCTGGTAGATGGTATACGTGTCCTGGGACTTATCAAAAAAGAACTTTACAACATCATGATTACACGAATAGCACTTATAAGTGCAGGAAGTGTTCATTTTTCAGGTGAGAAAAGAGAGGAACTTACAGGTGTGGTCGTGTCTCCCCGAGAGCAGGTAGTTTACCATGGGACACGTGTAGGTCAGGCACTGAAGGGTGGAATTGAGAAAACATGTGTTGCCCATGTTCTGCAGGCCCGCACCAACGCCACCATTTCTCTGCCACCCGAGTGTGATGTTTCCGGATGTGACAAGGTCTCCAGGGGAAACGGAGATGTCATCTGGACTGTCTGTAGGAAGTATCAGGAAAACCCAAAGTGTCAACACATTCGACCTGAACACCGTGAAATCACGATACCAGTTAAACCACACTCCATGAGAACACATTTCATGGGTCTACAGGTAGGAAAACACACCTTTGGTGCTGGAGTGATCACTGCCATTGTGGAAGAAATCTTCCGTGGAAACCTCTGAGTTGAGATCATCCAAATCCTGCTGGGAATCCTCGGGAATGTCGAAGGAAAAAGGTTTTGTGTTCTCCATCGCTGATTAAAATGACAGAACAACAAAGAGAGACATTTTGCATCAAAAATACCAACAACCAAAATAAATTAACTTCGACTAATGTCACATGTCGCCCCTGACCACCACCCCCACCTTCCCAATTACCTGCACTGGTCCCGCAACCCCCGGGTCCATCCAGACCCCCAGAAGGATTATTTTGGAGAAGGGAGGGAAGGTGAGCAGAGGAATTGGAGGTGGAACGGAGGAGGGGGGGGGGGTTGGAGCACAGTTCGCATTCAGATCGGGAAATGAACCCCGCACAGACAACTCACAAGTCCGTACGTGCGGCTCCACCTGTATACTCTCGTGTTGGACAGGTGAACATGGAGTGATCACGTGATTCATGAACAAAATCATTGTATTAAATGTATTATTATAATAAACCAACACGGATGAAGAAAGCACGACGAGTCCTGATCGATGACCCTCATGAGAAGCAAGTTCAAACACTTGGGAGAGAACTCGATAAATGAAACATTTCAATGGTTCGATTCCCGACACCGCGCCGTGCATCCACCGTGTGCTTCCTCACCGACAGGAGATCAATTTCACGATGTAACCCCGAACAGGAAAGGCTGAAACACCATCAGAGATCCACAGAACCCTCAAAGTTCAGCTTCTTCCTCTCAGAGCACACGGCGACTGAACTCCGTGACAATGAATTACTGAACGTTCGAAACACACGATTATTACGTCACAATAGTTGCTTCGCACATATAAGGAACGCGCGATTTTATTGTTTGTGTCGTTGCCAAGCAACGAATATCCGACCAATCACGACGGTTTGTTCAGTAAAATGTGTTTTTCATCATGAGAAATACAAGGATTGAAATCTACAAAAACACCTCATCGTGTTACACGTTCACTCACCTCCCGGGCTTGTCGGGTTCATTCTCCTCACAGATATCCACCAATTCCTTCCCATCGTTCTGGGGTGTGTTCCGTTAGCAAGCAGCTTGCTGTCGCTTGCCAAGCGGCTTGCTTGATTTCAAGAACTCAGGAAGCACTCGAACGGAACGGGGTGCTCGGCACCGCTTGAGAACATGGCGGTCTCCATGGAAACAGTGCGATCGTGGTGTTCGAACTAATGTTGTCCGGGTCTGATTTTCACTTTTACTCGATCCTCTTGTGACAATTTCTCCAAACGAATTTATTGTGTTTGTAAAAACTACAGAGAACAAGGAAGAGGGAGAGAACAATAAATAAATGGGGAGTTAGAAGGAGGAGCCCCCTCATAAGCTTATATATACACCCTACTGTCACGTCGTGGAGCCCAGGAAACACAGAAACCACGTGATCACGGAGCATCACGTGATAACGGAGCACCACGTGACCACGGAGCACCACGTGATCACGGAGGACCACGATGATCACGGAGCACCACGTGATCACGAGCACCACGATGACCACGGAGCACCACGATGGCTCGCGGTGCTTGTTTCAATCGGCCATCTTCGAACCTCCCCTTCCTGTGGTTGTTGTCCAGCATCATGACACCACGATGGAGTTACATGGATTCAAAAGTATCCAAACAATACAAACCATGATAATGACATCCCTCCCCCATTTAAATAGGAACACTGTGTACACGAGTTTACTTTTCCATCATTTAAACTCGTAGTAGCCTGATGGAGTACTGTCCGTAGCATTTTGTCCGTAGCCTGATGGAGTACTGCTCTCCCCTCTGGGCTGGTGCTCCTGCCTCCCACCTTTCTCGACTTCACGCTGTCGAAACCAGGGCTTTTAAGATCATTGGCATCTCCCGCAATGAAGCTGAGTCTTTGGGCCTCTCACTCAATCACCGCAGGTTGGTCGGTGGTCTTTCTGTCTTCTACCGACTCCTCTCCAGCCTTGCCCCCCCTGCTCTCTCTGTGATTTGTCCCAACCACATTTCCACAGGGCGCTCAAGGTCCGCCAACAACCCCCTTCTGGTAAAACTACCAAAATCACGAATCACTGCTCATCTTCACTCTTTCATTCCTCTTTTTTCCCGCCTTTGGAATAAACTTCCTCACTCTATTCTTTCCCATTCTTCCCTCCAGGCTTTCAAAACAGCTGTTCACCACCACCTCTTATCTTCCCCCATCCAAATCCTCGATCTTTTCTACCCCCGATAATCCACCCAAGCCCACTTCCTTCAATTCTCCTGCTTTCCTTCCTGAAAGTCCCTTTAATGTCCATCTTCCCCTCGCCATGTTCCCCGTCCCATCCCCATCCCTCTCCCTTCCACAGTTCACCTGTGTCTGTTCCCCAATGTTTTGTCCCTTCCACTCCCGCCCCTCTTGTCTCATGCCTCCTTGCTGTGAGTTGTGTGTTAGCTCTCATACGAGCCTCGACCAAGGTATACAAAAAAAAAAAAAAAAACTCCTCGATTCATTAAAATCATTAAAATTAAAACTACATTAAAACTAAAAATTAAAAAGGTGTCCGCGTTGTGTCATCGGCAAGGATCTCCATTTCCTCCAGAGGAAAGTTCACAGGGATGATGTTTCTGGTGCGTTCCGTCCCCTCAAGCTGCTTCAGAGCTGAGTTATCTCCACACGAAGGAAGCCATGGCTTGGGCTTCATGTACAGTGCTGTTCACAGGACAAGCTTTGAGGCGGCTCCACCCGGACACACCCCGGGATTCTTCCTCCTCATTAGATCTCTGGACAAGGTTTTAGGACATGGACGAGGACCATCTCCAATCTCCTTTCTCCTCACAGGACATGGACAAGGAACACCTCTAATCTCCTTTCTCCTCACAGGACATGGACGAGGACCACCTCTAATCTCCTTTCTACTCACAGGACATGGACGAGGACCACCTCCAATCTCCTTTCTCCTCACAGGACATGGACGAGGACCACCTCTAATCTCCTTTCTCCTCACAGGACATGGACGAGGACCACCTCTCATCTCATCTCCTTTCTCCTCACAGGACATGGACGAGGACCACCTCTCATCTCATCTCCTTTCTCCTCACAGGACATGGACGAGGACCACCTCTCATCTCATCTCCTTTCTCCTCACAGGACATGGCTTTCTCCCGTCTGGTCACGTGCGAGCCTCTCTCTCATTGGTCCACATCCGATGTGGGCGGGTCCATAATGCAGGTTGTGGAAAACTCCCGCTGTTTCTGAGGGAACTTCCACACAGCCTCGAGGGATCGCACATCACCGCGGGCCCAACACAGTCGGTCGATGTGAGTGAGATGTGTTCGTGTTTTATTATTATTATTATTATTGTTATTATTATTATTATTATCTGTGTGTCTATGTCGAAATCATTCGATCACGTGAGGGAGGAAAGTAAAATAAAATTTTATCGTGAAGAAATCGTTGCGGCCTTTTCCAAGTCAAGGCATGGTTGAACAGGTCAAAAATCTTCGTGGTTTCGGACCCCAGAGAGCGAGGTGGCCGAAGATCACCTTATAAATGACATAATTAAATAACGCCGTTAATTGTCTTCACAAGGGGTGTTTTAATTAACCCAAACACCCAATCTCCACTCACGTACTCCTTTGGAGTTCCCTTTGTGTGCATGTAAAGTTTCATTCTGATCGGGTTCATGGTTGTGGAGTTATGGAGGACACACACGTACACACACGCACACGCACACACACGTACACACACACACACACACACACACACACGTACACACACACGTACACACACACGTACGCACACACGTACACACGCACGTACACACGTACACACGTACACACACACACACGCACACACATTTGTGTTGATGCATGAAATTGCTTCAAGCAACTTATTTAAAAATGATAGCACTTACAAAAGCGATGTATGAAGCGATTTTGTAGGTTTGCATAACAGGCCTTTAATCACATGAGTGAAGAAAGTGAAAAGAACATTTGAACACTTTATTGTTGAGAAACCGTTGCAGCCTTTTCCAAGTCAAGGCATTGTTCGGCAGGCCAAAAAGATGGTAAACTAGAAAGGTACTCGGTGGAGCGCACACCTCCACCACGCAATACCTGATCCACGAGAACATATCGGGCCCAATATATTTTTGAAATATCATGTTGAAACACAGTACTCTGTCGTTTTTGGCCCGATCCCTCAATTGTGAAGAATCACTTCAAAAATTAAATAATTGTCCTTTCCAGATCCAGTTTCGGATCTTCACCAAAATTGAATCAATTCGTTCTTTCCACACACCCAACCTGTTCACCAAGTCTCATGCAAATCCGTCCACAACTTTTGGAGATGTCGTGCTATATATTAGTTTAGCCTTTTGTCTCAATGGTGAAGAATCAATTAGAAAATTCTAGCAGTCAGATCCGGATCTTCACCAAAATCTCATCAGTTCGTTCTTGTCACACACCCAACCTGTGCACAAAATTTCATTCGGATCCGTCCACAACTTTTTAAGATATCCTGTACACAAACAAACAAACAGATAAACAAGCAGTCATAGACTGGTACTTACAAAATCGTAAACTTGACCTCTGACCTTGTCTAATAAAAGCTGTCTCTAGAGAAGGTAGCGACGCAAACCAGAAGTTTCTACGATGATTCTGTACCAAACCATCAAAAATCGTAACGTCGACCGAAGCAAAAATCTTCATTTCTCCACGCAATTATTTAATAATGTTTTATCAAAGTCGCAAAACCGTAATATTCGGCTATCCACCAACAATCTTTACATAATCCGACGGCTTAGCGAGTCAGGCATGCGACAATAACCTTTATTGGGATAAAAATGCCTTTTAAACACCATCTTTATCGAAAACACCGTCAGCGCGCACACGGAAAACCTTTACATGACCCAACGACGCGTCTGCTCGAGCGCACTGCACCACGTGACGAGCTGTGACGCGGCGAGTGAAATATTTTTTTATACAATCTAAAACGTCTATAAAACATCCGATTTTTACCAGAATTTCGACAACCGAGTTTTAAGCGTCCGAAGCGATGGCAAAAACCGAAGACAAAATTAAAATCGAAGTTAAAACGAACTCGTAACGTCGACTGAAGCAAAAATACTCCATTTCTCCACATGAATTTACGGAATTGTTTGACCTCACTGTGACCTTGACCTTTGACCGATTTTGACCAAAATCTAATCAGTGCTAGCCATCACCCTCCTGAATCACGTGGTGTAATTTGACCTTGGTAGCTTCTTCCGTTCTCAAGTTATCGTGCCTACAAACAAACAAACACACAAACAGATGATGGAAGTCATCAATATACTTACGAAATCTTTCGATTTCGTAACAAACAGACAGAAAGGGGTGAAAACATAACCTCCTTCACCTTCGGCGGCGGAGGTAATTAAGACCCCAGTGAGGAAGAGCATGTTGATTAAGGATGCGTCTTGATTAAGGATAATGAAGTAAGGCCGTTAATTATCTTCAAAAGGGGTGCTTTAATTAATCCAAACACCCAATTTTCACTCATGCACTCCTTTGGGGCTCCATTGGAGTGCGTGCAAAGTTTAGGCCGCTCCGTTTCATCGTTTTGGGAGTTGTGGAGACACAAAAAAGCACACACATACACACACACACATATATACACACACACACACACACACACATATATACACACACACACACACACACACACATATATACACACACACACACACACACACACACACACACACATATATACACACACACACACACACACACACACATATATACACACACACACACACACACACACACACACACACACACACACACACACACACACACACACACACACACACACACACACACACACACACTGACTGACACACTGACATTTATCAGTATTGACCTGCAAATACCACCTGGAGCTTCACCCAAGGGAATATGAAGGGAGAAAGAGAGAAGAGAGAGACAGAGGAGTGGGGCAAAGAGAGAGGAAGGAGGGAGGAGACTGAGGAGGGGTGGGGAAGCGATTGGGGAGTGGGGAGGAGGGGTGTGGGAGTGAGGAGGGGTTGGGGAAGGCAGAGAGGGGAGGGCAAGGGAAGGCAGAGTGAGGGGAGGGCATGGGAAGCAGAGTGAGGGGTGGGCGAGGAAAGGCAGCGTGATGGGAGGGCGAGAGAAGGCAACATGATGGGAGGGCGAGGGAAGGCAGCGCGAGGCGACAGTCCATCCATACGTAACCACTGTCTGGACATGTCCATGTAGATTACCACCATCCAGACATAGCCACTGCCTGGGCATCACCACTGTCCGGACACATCGGGAAATAACCAATGTCCAGAGAGAGATAGAGCGAGAGAGAGACAGAGAGAGACATTGTGGGAGGATGGTGCTGCACTGTATTAGGTGAGAATGAGAGAGACAGAGACAGAGACAGAGACAGAGACATAGATTGGCAGAGAGAACATGTGCTTTTTGAACAACACACACACACACACACACACACACACACACACACACACACACACACACACACACGCACACACACACGCACACACACACACACACACACACACACACACACACACACACACACACACACACACACACACACACACACACACACACTATATTAGTGCTTTGCCGATATCAGCAATTTTTCGGTCATCGGCTGATCGCAGCCATTGTGATAACTGACTACAGTACATACTGTAAACAACCCAAAAATCTGGAGTAGCTTTCACCCTTGTTTTGGGGGAATTTCAATTGACAAATTATAAAAACAATGTTACATTGCATACGTTGAAAGGTGATGAGCAAACCATTATTTTTTATAAACAGCTGCCAATTGTCGTGTGACCTTCCTTGGCACATCTGAGGTCCTATCCACGTACAAAGCTTTCATCTGCATCTCATTGGAGTACTGCTCTTCCCTCTGGGTTCGCTCCTCTGCCTGGCATCTTGCTCAGCTTTACACCATGGAAACAAAGACCTTCAATATCATTGGAATCTCTCGCGATGAAGCTGAGGATGGGCCTTCTCCATCGCTGACTGGTCAGTGTCTCACTGTCTTCTTCCACCGCATTTCTGGACTTTCACCCTCTGCCCTCTCCGTGCTTTCTCCCTGCCAGGTATCTGCAAAACACACGAGGTCAACAAGCAATCCCCTCCTGATGAATCTGCCTAAATCCAGAATCACTTCTCATCTCCACTCATTTATTCTTTTTTTTCCTGCCTGTTGAATTACCTTCCACACTCTCTTCAATCTCATTCTTTCTTCCACGTCTTCAAGACAGTTGTTCACCACAATCCCAAGTCATGATCTTTTCTACACTCTTCAAATCACCACCCACCCCTCCAAAAGTTTTGCTTTTGTATCCACATTGTCCACCCTTTGCATTCTCCCAATTACCCCTCGTTGTTACCTGCCTCCCCCATTTGTCCATCTCCATCTACTTTTGCCCTCTTCACTGCTGTTGGTGTTTTCCCCTTTCTCCTGCTGTTCGCTTTGTTGTGTTGTATTCTTGTTTGTTCCTGTGTCGTTGCTCTTTCACCAGCCTGGAACATTTATTTTTTCAAATCAATAAATAAATGAACTCTTGCATGCTCAACTTTCAATGCATCAGGCTGTATCAAACGAAGCAAACCAGGCGCTGAGGGCTGGACTATCAGACCTCGCGCATGCGGACTGTGGAATCCCGAATGACGTCGCAGATTTTCACATGCAACGGGATGTTCTTTTGGCAATACAAAGATTGAGGAGGAATGCTGCCATTCACATCTGTAAACCGGATAAAGGCACCGGAGTGGTAATCATGAATAAGATTGATTACATCGACAAGATGATGGACATCCTGAAAGACGAAACCAAATTTAAATACCTGGGCGGTGTAACGGAACATGATCGCACGCCTCAGGTGGAAGGTCAGATCATCAAACGACTGTTGCAGCTTCTCAAACGTGGAGAACTATCAAAGGCGGTGTACGACAGAATTAAATTTGTTGGAGCCCAACATCCAAGAATGTACAGCCTGCCGAAGATTCACAAGGAGAATATCCCTCTAAGACCCACACTGCATACAGCTTGGTGCGATCGGCACAACATGAACTGGCCAAGTGGTTGGGAGAGCTACTGCAACCAGTATTCGATTCATTTTCTCATTTCGTGGTAAAGGATTCCTTCACATTTGCAGAATCAATTGGAGCTAAAACACCGACAAGTGAGGACAACATCATGGCATCCTTTGATATTAAGCTTGTTCACGAATGTACCATTGACAGAGACGATTGAAATATGCGCACATTTGTTGTATCACACCGATCTGGAACAACCGATGATCTCGGAACACGTCTTCGTTGAATTAATGAACACAGCAACAAGGGAGGTGGAATTCAGTTTTAACGACATGATGCATGTTCAAACGGATGGTGTCGCCATGGGTTCTCCATTAGGCCCAGCTCTTGCATATATCTTTGTAGGATATCATGAAATGCAGAAACTGACTGGTCGGCAAGGGGTCGATTCACCCATCGTATACTATCGGTATGTTGATGACATTTTTGCTTTGTTTGAGTCTCGGATGGCATGTGACAATTTCCAGGCATGGCTCAACACTCTCCATTCAGCGCTGAAGTTTACCACGGAGCTGGAATCTTCAAACACGTTACCGTTTTTGGACGTGTTGGTTGATAGATCCGACCTTGGTTTCACAACATGCGTCTACCGGAAGCCGACTTTCACAGGGCAGTATACTCGGTGGGACTCCTACAGCTCCACGAGAAACAAAATTGCCTTGATCAATATCCTGGTTAACAGAGCACAGAGGATTTGTTGACCTTGTAATATTCCTGCTGAAATTGACAAAATCATGAATATACTCGGTGAGAATGGTTATCCTGAGCATATCGTTAAGAGATACATAGGTCAGGTCAGGTATGGGAGCATGTGCCAGAACAGCACGTCGCTGCGTCCACTTTCCGCCGGTACTCCAGGGGCCTCCGTCTGGCCATCCCCCAGGCAGATGCCAGGCCCATCCCCATCTCCTTGAGATGATGGTCAACCTGTTGCAACCATGAGGCACATGGTCGACCCACTGGCCTCCTCCACTCATGAGACTCCCTCGCTGAGAGAATCTGGTGAGCAGGATCAGAGTCAGGAAAATGAGCCACATGTCCATACAGCCGCAACTGATGCTCACGGACTATGCAGGTAACAAATCTCATCCGAGTCTCTTTCAGCAACCGCTCGTTGGACACAAAATCCGACCAGCGATAGCCAAGGATTATCCGAAGAGACCTGGTACCAAAGGAATTAAGTCTCCGTCTCAGATCCTTGGTCAGAGTCCAAGTCTCGCACCCATAGAGCAAGACTGGAAGTACCAAGGACCTGAAGACTCGGACTTTCGTCCTCCCGCACAGGTACCGGCAGCGCCACACCCCATGATCCAGTGAATCCATGACTCCCCAGGCCCGACCCAGACGTCTATTGACCTCTGACTCGCAGCCAGCAGAGACATGAATATCACTGCCAAGGTAAGTGAATCTCTCCACGACCTCAACATCCTCACCACAAACAGACACAGACAGGACAGCAGCATCCAAGATGTCACCGAAAGCCTGGATCTTAGTTTTGACCCAAGAAACCCGTAATCCCAACGGCTCCGACTCCTCATTCAGCACCTCGAGGGCCCCCAAGAGGATGTCTAAAGTCTCTGCAAAGATGACTGCATCATCTGCAAAGTCAAGGTCCGAGATCTTGACATTCCCAAATGACGCACCGCAACTTGATCTCTCCGACATCCTCCCTAGAATCCAGTCCATACAAGTGCTGAAAAGTGTGGGGGCAAGTACACATCCCTGACGAACTCCAGTAACAACTGGAAATAAGTCAGAGATGGTACCACCACACTTCACAGCACTCTCAGTACCAGAGTAGAGTTCAGACATCAGATCGATCAGTTTTGGTGGCACCCCACGAAGACCAAGAATCCTCCAAAGGACATCCCGATTCACTGAATCGAACGCTTTACAGAGATCAACATAGGCTGCAAGCAGCCCCTGCCGAAACTCTCGTCTGCGTTCGGTGAGGACACGAAGTGCAAGGATACGGTCAATCGTTGACCTCTTTGGTGTAAAGCCTGACTGCTCTGGACGCTGGTGCTCAAGCAGATGGTGGCGAACCCTATCGAGAATTATCCGAGCAAAGACCTTGCCCGGCACTGAGAGCAGCGTCACCCCTCGGTAGTTGTTGCAGTCTTGGCGATCACCCTTCCCTTTCCAGAGAGGGACAACAAGGCCCCTCTTCCAGTCAGTTGGGATGATGTCTGTGTTCCAGGCAGAGCACAAAACTGCATGCAACGACACGAGTGCAGCATTACCACCAGCCTTGAGAAGTTCGGCATGGATGCCACAGATCCCTGGAGCTTTGCCCCGT
This sequence comes from Eptatretus burgeri, assembly GCF_056783735.1. Taxonomy (NCBI): domain Eukaryota; kingdom Metazoa; phylum Chordata; class Myxini; order Myxiniformes; family Myxinidae; genus Eptatretus; species Eptatretus burgeri. Next base: position 76,127,999 of record NC_140973.1, on the reverse strand, counting down.
TTCAACTGGTTCACCGTAGCCCGTGTTTCCACAGGCGTAGGTGGACCACAGTTGATTCGAGGGTCAGCAACAGGGATTGTAACACCCTTGACGTCCAACTCGACAGTTGGGGGATCAGCCTGGTACAACCGCTCAAAGTAACCGGCCCAGCGGGCCTTCACTTCAGACTCCTCTGTCAAGAGCCTACCACTCTCTGCTCGAACTGTAGTGCTCCGAGGGATGGGCTTGGATGAACGTAATGCGCGAATTCCCCTGTAAGCGGGACGAGAATCACCTGTCCACAGGTGATGCTCTACCCCCTCACAGATTCCTCGCACATAGGCCTCCTTGTCCACCCTCAGTGCACGTACAGTTTTACGCCTCAGCTCCCTGAACAGCTCAGCTCTGCCATTCAGCCTGGCCCTGCGACTCTGGTCAATGGTATCCAGTGTCCCTTGAGAGACAAAATTCTTCTTTGCCCTGCGGTGAGCTCCAAGGCATCCACCGGCAACATCAAGGACGGTGGTCTTGAAGGCGCTCCACAACTCTTCAGGACCCCCCAAAGCACCCAGACCCCCCAAGTGTCCATTCAGCCTGTTCGCAAACTCCTCAGCTACTCTCTCATCCCTGAGCTTGGCAACATCCAGCCTCGGCTGGGATGGTACCATTCTCCAGGATTTAAGGTGCAGCTTTAGAGTTGCCACAACAAGTCTGTGGTCAGTATTGAGGAACTGAGCACTCCGGTAGACCCTGCAGTTCTGGATCATCCTCCAACGACCGTCAATGAGGACATGGTCAATCTCCTTTGCCACACCGCCAGCGTTGGAATACCAAGTCCACCGATGAGCTTGTGGGCGCTGAAACCATGAACCAGCCACCCTAAGTCCATGACTTCTTGCAAAGTCAAGGAACTTAGTGCCATTCTGGTTCATAGTTCCTGACCCATGGGGACCAACACACACCTCATAACCATCCCTATCAGTTCCAGTCGATGCATTGAAATCCCCCAAGACTAGAAGTGTATCTCGTCTGGGGCACTGATCAACCACAGACTCGAGTGTGGCGTAGAATGCATCCTTCACGGTGAGATCACTCGCCTCAGTCGGAGCGTAAACAGAGACCAGGGAAATGACACCTAAGGAGTGACGAATCCTTAATCTCATAATACGCTCGTTGACCGGTGTTACCTCAATTATCATTGGGGTCAGCTTATTGGACACAGCTACAGCAACTCCTTGGGTATGGTAACCATCAGAGCGACCAGACCAATAGTAGGTGTAACCACCCACCATTATCTCGCCGCAATCCGGTCTCCGAACCTCAGAGAGAGCTGCAATCCCGATGTCCAAACGCTTGAGCTCAGATGATAACAGAGACAGGTGATCATCCTCTCTTAGGGATAGGACATTCCAGGCACCCACCCGAAGGGACCGCCTCAGGTTAACCCAAGGAGACCGCCGTCTGGTGGACGACACCTCAGCACCACTCCGACACACTCCCGCAATCTGACCCAGGGATGTTACCCCGTGGTTTCCCTCCTATCAAAGATTGGGGGTCCCGAAGGCTTTGCCCCAATCCCGTCATCCGGTGAGCTTCCCTGCGAAGGGAAGCTGCGCAGGAGGTACTCCCACGGAGTGGGTTTTCAGATTTTTTTGCGTTTTTGCGTTTTGCGGAATGAAGGGTTTTACGGTGGCCAGAGTGCAAATCCTGCCACCAACCTCCTAATAAGAAGTGACCCAACTGCAGGAGGACGTCCGCAGACACAGTTGGGCACTAGATATGGATGGCCGTTGGCTCACAAGGAGCTCCTCCGCCCTTTGACAGGTTTTGTTTTTAATCCTGCTGGGTGTCCATATCCAAACACCCTCCTCACCAGAAAACCTGGTGGGGGAGACGGTTTAGTCGCCGACAACCCGACCATGGAACAGGTTAGTACAGTGGTTAGTCCATGGAACAATACATACTCAAGTTTCTAAACACGACAAAAGATCGGAAGATTAGTCCGGACAAATGTCCAGTCTATATCAGGATACCCTGGAAAGGGCAATCATCATGAAGGTTTGAAGTACAAATCAAACATATTGTATCCAACACGTTTCTGGCTGTGCAACCCCGAGTAATCTTTACCTCTCGCTGTTTGCTGACATCAGTCAACAAGGATGTGCTACCCACCTCACAAACCATCAATGTTATTTATGAGTTTAAGTGCCGATGTGAAGCTTGGTACATGGGCCGCACAACACTAAGATTGGCTGATCGGATCAAAGAACACATCCCCTTGGCGATTTGAAGAAAGATTGTGAGGGTTAGAACACAACCAGTGCGAGCATGTAGAAATATCCAGCAACCACTGGCCACTGTATCTGCTTCATCTGCCATTGCACAGCACCTGGTTGCCAACCCTATCTGTGCAGACCAGTACAATGCAGATATGTTCAGCATATTGAGCCGAGGTCGGAGCTCGTTTCATTTACGTATGTTGGAAGCAACCTTCATCCTTACCACCGATCCAATACTATGTCGTCAAAAGGAATTTGTACGATCTCTGTGTCTCTTTCAGCATGGAAAGATCAAGGGAAGTACGGTAACAAATGGTGAATGGACCTTAGGGGAAACCAATCCCCCCTCTCTCAAGGATGTGGTTTCAAACGTCAATCATCGACGAACTCTGCTCCAGCCAATGGGAGCTCGAGATGAAGATGATGAGCCGACCAATGGGTGTTTGGATTAACCGTGACGTCATTACGGTTGAACCAATCAGTGTCTACCTTATTGAGACCTGCGTATAAAGCATGCGCATTCACTTCCTCCTTCACTTGCTGCGATTTTTACCCTGAAGAGTGCAGCACAAAAAGCTTCGGTCACTATTATGTCGTGTTTGTTTGTATCCATATTTAAGTTCTGTAGTACCAAACATCTGTTTATTAAAAAAAAAAGAGGAAGATCATGCAAAAAGCATGTGATGCCAGATCCAGATAATATTGTTGCGGCCACGGGTACCGAGGCACCAGCTTGTCACTCAGGGGGATTAATCCCCGGTTGTCCTCGGTAGAGCCGGACCTGGGGTCACCGCTCACAATTAACGTTGTGGTACAGTGGGTTGTTTTAGAACCACGAACGCCACCCAGTTAACAACGAGTTCCAGTGTCTACCTCCAAATTATGCTGTTTAACTGGAGGTCACGTGGTTACCTGAGTGGGGAGCGTGCCCTCGGCAAAGCACCAATGTTATCTCGATTAGATTTTCATTAGAGTGGCCGAGCGTTTTAACTGCTGGTGCATCCCAACTATTTTTGGTCAAATCTTTGGTAATTACCTCCCAGTCTATCTAGGTTCGAACAATGCTAGACCAATGGAAGGAAAGGACAAACACGGACAGGTTGGAAATCGACAAAGGATTTATTAATTATAAAATAAATAAAAAAAATGAACTTTTTATTTTCTGAGGTAAATAAATGAATTAATTTCAAAGCAAAATAAATCAAAATGCCAGGAAAGAGACAAAGAGCAGATGCTTATTGGGGGTTGACTTACAGCTAAACACAGACAAGGGTAGCCAACAGATCATTCAGGGGAGGGGAGAAGAATCGTCTCGCTCACCAGATAGTAGTCGCCCGTGAAGCGAAAACATCCTGAAATGTGTGCGTGTATGTCACATCCGTCACCAGCACCCAGCCTTGCCGTGCACCCTCTCACGAACAGCCTTGAACGCCAGTCGACGTCTGGGAGGACACCGAGATCGTCTGTCGCGGGTTTAGACCCTGGTGCTGCGACACAGGCAGTTCCTCACACTTCACGAAACTGGTGACGTCCAGTGACCCACACAGTCCGTCGGTGACTGATCCGCCCCTCACTTGTTGGTGACCGACCCATGCCTCACTCGCCTTCGGCGCTGCTCACACCCACACCACACGCTCACTTGCTCAAGCACTGGGAATGAGCCTTGAGCTCAAGCACTTGAGCCTCAAGCTCAAGCACATTATGGGTTGCTCTCATTGTTGGCACTAGTCAGACACCCACACATGCACCACACGCTCGCTTTCTTATCTTTTGCGCGCTTACACCCGCTTCTTGCTCGCTTCTCTTCTTCCTCCCTGGCTTTCTTTTTTGCCTCAGAACAGACCTCAAATTCGTTTTATATTTGCGGGCCGTCTCGGCGGGCGCAGTCCGCCCCAAGCTCACCCCGCCCCACTTACGCACGGTTACCATGACGACCCGTGTGCTCCCAAAAAAGGCGGGGGTCGGTGCTCGCGAAAAACATGTGCATAAACTTTGCTGAGGAAAACTAAGGGTGCGCGTCAGAGCTCGTGAAAGAAATGCTGAGGAAAAACAAGCTCAAATGAGCTAAGATCCTCGTCCTCTTAATGATGACGTCATAAAAACGAATATGACGTCATTGTGATGTACTGTATCAGGTTTGCGATAAATTATCTGTGCGAATGCCCGGCTTGATTCCTGCAAAAAAATTCAAACAGCTTGCCTAGTTTCGGAGATAATGGTATAGGCAATTTCCATTAGCGGCGATATTATGACGTCAACTTTTTTTCGAGGAAGAATTTCCAAAATCGGAGATGGTTACTGCCTGTACGTGGGGTTTCTGCATATACATGGCAAGTTTCACAAATATCCAATGAAAACTCTGGGTTGTGAAACAAAAAATGTCAAAAAATAGGAATGACGTCATAAAAATTGATATGACGTCATAGTGATGTATCATATGTATGGTAATTCATCTCTGCTAATACCCTGTTCTATTCCCGCAAACAGAATTCAAAAAGCTTGCCTAGTTTCGCAGATAATTTTTTAGGCGATTTCCATTAGCGGAGATATTTTGACGTCATAACTTTTTTCTAGGAGGAATTTTCAAAATCGGAGATGGTTACTGTCTGCGCAGGGTATTGTTACATACATATGCCAAGTTTCAGGAAGTTTCGATGAAAACTGTAGGCTGTGAAACAAAATAAGTCCACAAGAAGAAGATGAAGAACAACAACGTGAGTAAGACTTAGAGATCCTCCACGAGGATCTAATAAGGGCGGGCGTCAGAGCTCGTGAAAGAACGTTTCTGAGGAAATATAGGGGCGGGCTTCAGAGCTCGTGAAAGAAATGTGTGTGAATGTGTCTGTCGTAAAGAAAAAAGCTTCCCATAAGAGAGGGGATCTATTCTTTATCCTTCTCAACGCATCATAGTCAGGCAGCAGTTGTCACCTACTTCAAGAATTTTGCCAACTTTGATTTTTCACTTTTATTTGTTCAAGGACATCACAATGAATCACTTTCAACTTGTCTTCTAATTTTCAGTTAAGTATTTCATCATGTGAGGGCGCTTTTTTAAAATAGCTGCCAAAATCATAAAAAAGCTGTAAAAACATAATTTTCACCAATAATTCCAGCAATTTAAAATGATATTTTCTAATGTTTTGGCCAAATGATCTTCAAGTAAGTTTAACAGTAAGCTTAAGTATCAAAAACATTGTAGTTAACGACTCAAAGAGGGCGCATTTCCCCAAGATGGTGGCCAAAATCATTAAAAAATTCCCATAAAATGTATCATTCATTGTAAAGATTACCGATTTGGTTCAAATTCAACTGAAATTGTTCACCTTTATGCAGTGTCCCTAATGTTTTCACTAGTTAAAAATGATTTCCTTCAAAACTTGACATATTAAGGTTTTAGTGATTTGGATACACCTTAACTCAATCAATTATTGTGTACTCATAGACAATACTGTTGTAGGCCTACAGATGAAATATGTGTGGTGGTCTGATAAAACCCATCGGAAGTCGCGATGGACAAGTTCCTTGTTTAAAACGGGCACGCAACCTCTCCAACAGCCATCTCCAACAGTCATGAAGTGAATCTTCTGGGCCTGCGTCAGAATGCTTAAGAGTACAGGCCATTCTGTTGGACTTCGCCGGTACAATGGAGCACAAATCCCGATGTTCCATACTGGGGCTTTCTCTGTGATTATGGAATTGAAAGTTGACCATGTGGGACACTGGGTTTTCTTCTGTTGTAGTATCCCCGCGTTTCCTGCTGTCTGAGGCTTCTGTTGTAGCTGTCTCTGATACAGATATATTCACTGAACCATCCTCTGTTCCTTTGTCCATGTCTCCTGTTTCTTCTCCTCCATCTTCATTATTTGTGTCTTCTTTTTCTTCTGATTCTGTTCTTTCCTTGTCAACTACATATTCAGTGTCACCTCCCTCTGTTCCTTCTTCTTATGCATTCCCTCCACCCCCCAATAAATTTGATAGAACCCAACTACAGACCAATAACCACATAATATTAATGTGCTCATAGACATGGCCAATACCTTTCAAAGTGTTCAATTTATAACCATCATTGTCAACTTTAGGATTAGTTGGTTTGTCACATTCCAGGTACTGCATATCTAGCTTCTGTTTTAGAGCTCTATCTTTAATACTTATGTTAAGTTTCAGTTTTGTACCAAGAAGAGGGTTCCCTTAAAGTTCTTTTTGTGCTACTCGTAAGTCAGCTCCATGAAATGGCCCTACTTCACTTCCCCAGTCAATATTGCCTATAGCAAACAAGGGTCTTACTCCCTGCTTTAGAAAGGGGGGGTACATGCCTGTCTTTAACATTGTCATTAAGGTCATCCATTACAGCCATGGCCATTCTTGTGGTCATTCTCTCAACTTCATCATATGAAACAGCCGTCTTCATGTTTTGGAGCATTTCCACTTGTGAACGTGACCTGTTTGCTTGATATGATACCAGTGCAAGGCCAACAGTCAATGGTGTATTCTTATCCTTGTGAAAACTGCCACCTTCTTTGGACTCGTAGTTAATTTGTCTCTTAGTTCTATATGCAGATATGATGTGCTGAGTTAGATTTCTTGATATTTTCTCAGCTTCTCTTTCTCTTTTGACTTGTAGAGTAGTAAGTATGGGGACCATAGGTTATCCACCTCACAACCTGCAATAGCTTCTTCGGTGTTTCAAAGTCATCAAATTATCCTTTATATTGCCAGTTTTTCATGTTGTCAACTTCTCTTCGAATTATCTTTGAAGCCCTACTAAGAATTTCCATCTCTTCATCCACATCTGATGTTTCATACTCATATGTGAGGATTTTGTCTTTGACTAACTGTGACACAACAATTTCTGGTTTAGACCCACGCTTGACAAAATCAATCCCAGGTATCTTCTCAAGTAAAAGGGACTTCAGGTGCTGCTTAAAGTTAGTTCTTTGAACTGTTACATCATGTTCTTCAAGGAGTTTAATATAGGCATTGTTGATTGTCTTCATGTCAATGCTTGGGAAACTGTCACTATTGGTGATTATCAACTGCACTATGTTGACAATTTCAATGTCACATATGGCCTTTCCGATGGCTTCATTTTCAGACGAACAAGTGTTTGTACTCTGGAAAGATTCAATGTGTCTGGTTTCCTTTCTGAAACAGGTCAGATGGTATTTACAGTTTTGGGCAAATGCATCCATGGCATCAGAAAGGAGTGCCAATCTTGCGTGGACATCTTCATTTGTGCTCAGTTCCTTTATCTGTAAGAACTTCCTTCCCATAGGCTCACTGCAAACTTGATGCAGTTTTTCCACACTACTGCCCTGACAGAAAACACACAATTCCTGATCAAACGTTTTCCTTGTTTTTGGAGTTGGCGGTACAGAACTTGTACTTGGCCTCCCTCTCTTTTTGTTCACTGTACATTTTAAATCTTCTTCATGACTTCTTTCAGCTTTCTCAAGGTTAGCTTGGTTACAAATAAAAGTGATTTGTAACATTTTCTGTGGTAGTGATATTCTGCCCCTGCAACAATGTTCATCTGCTTTACTCTATCATGTATGTTAATGTTTTTACCAAGTCTAGCCCATCTTTCACTGAACAATTTAATATTGTTTAGAGATATTTAACTTGCTAATGAAAATTCATCTTTCCGTTTTTCTGCACAAATGATACACTGTTCCATATTTCAATTGGTCAGATGTTTGCTTTCATGGTAACAGACAACATGGCCGGCATCAGCTTGAGCCCTGCAAAACAACAAGAGTTCATAATTAGTATCACTAGGATGAAACAATCCAGAAAACGTCATCTTAAGGCCCAGTCACACCTTGACGTTTTAGTCAGCAATGGCAACGTATCAAAATGTATGTAATACGCTGGCTTACGCTGAACTTTTGATGTTTTTTTTTTAAAGATTCGGACGTATTCATAATGAGTTGGTCGTATGCATAACATATTAGTAACGAACACAGAACGTTTCGTTGTCTCATGGATAACTTATACCAACGAATGCTTAGCCTGTTGTCGGCATTCACAACGTATGCCCAACGATAGTCTAACTTATGCAGAGCGCGCTGCACATATCCCCGACGATCACGTGGCGTAGCCTATTAAAAGGCTGCCGCAAAATGATTCAAATCATAACCGCCGGAGAAATGGAAGTGTCAACATCGCAGTCACACCTTGGCGATCTTGCCAGCGTATGCCGACCTCTGAAAAATACGTCTAAAATGCTGGCGCACGTCGAATACGGTATGGGTAAGTTTGGTATACGTGAATAGAACGCTAAAGTACGCTATCATACGTCGTAGTAAGTGGAGTACGTCTTGCACTTTTAAATGTGTTAAACATTTTACGACGTACTTGCCGTATGCCTCACACATGTTCCGCATGCGATGGGAATAAATTGTACGCACGATATGCGATCGTTGGCACACGTTGACAAAAGTTACTTGTAAGTTACTCATAAGTCAAAACACGTCAATGTAATGGTTAGCATCAGTGTTCCAGACTCCCTGGTTGTTTTTTTTATCTTCGGTATGACGGTGATGTTGACACTTCGATTTTAGTGCGGTTATAATATAATATAATTAATAGGCTGCCGGTCAACGATTTAAATCATAACCTCACTAGAAATCGAAGTGTCAACATGACTGTCATACCGAAAAAAAACAGAAAACAAACAAAACCAGGGAGTCTGGAACACTGACGCTAACCATTACATTGATGTGTTTCGACTTATGAGTACCTTACAAGTAACGTGTGTCGACGTGTGTCAACGATCGTGTAACGTGCCTACAACACGTTACTCATAGGTTATAAATAAGTTTCGGGTACGCTAAACATTACTTCGACGTGTTTCGACTTATGATTAACTTACAAGTAACGTATGTCGACGTGTGTCAACGATCACATAACGTGCCTACAACTTATGGCCAGCGTAGCGGAACTTGTGAGTCATACGCTGGCATAAGTCGTAAAATTTCAAGCATGCTAAAATTTGAGGACAACCGCAAAGTACAACGTTTATAGCCAGCGTACTACGACGTATGGCAGTGTTTTTCAGCGTACTCTCAATGTTTCCAAAACTTAACCATAACGTATTCGACCTGTGCCAGCGTTTTAGACAAATTTTTCAAAAATCGGCATAAGCTGGCTAAAACATCAAGGTGTGACTGGGCCTATATCAGTTGATATGTGTGGTCAGGTCAGGTATGGGAGCATGTGCCAGAACAGCACGTCGCTGCGTCCACTTTCCGCCGGTACTCCAGGGGCCTCCGTCTGGCCATCCCCCAGGCAGATGCCAGGCCCATCCCCATCTCCTTGAGATGATGGTCAACCTGTTGCAACCATGAGGCACGTGATCGACCCACTGGCCTCCTCCACTCGTGAGACTCCCTCGCTGAGAGAATCTGGTGAGCAGGATCAGAGTCAGAAAAATGAGCCACATGTCCATACAGCCGCAACTGACGCTCACGGACTATGCAGGTAACAAATCTCATCCGAGTCTCTCTCAGCAACCGCTCGTTGGACACAAAATCCGACCAGCGATAGCCAAGGATTCTCCGAAGAGACCTGGTACCAAAGGAATTAAGTCTCCGTCTCAGATCCTTGGTCAGAGTCCAAGTCTCGCACCCATAGAGCAAGACTGGAAGTACCAAGGACCTGAAGACTCGGTCTTTCGTCCTCACGCACAGGTACCGGCAGCGCCACACCCCATGATCCAGTGAATCCATGACTCCCCAGGCCCGACCCAGACGTCTATTGACCTCTGACTCGCAGCCAGCAGAGACATGAATATCACTGCCAAGGTAAGTGAATCTCTCCACGACCTCAACATCCTCACCACAAACAGACACAGACAGGACAGCAGCATCCAAGATGTCACCGAAAGCCTGGATCTTAGTTTTGACCCAAGAAACCCGTAATCCCAACGGCTCCGACTCCTCATTCAGCACCTCGAGGGCCCCCAAGAGGATGTCTAAAGTCTCCGCAAAGATGACTGCATCATCTGCAAAGTCAAGGTCCGAGATCTTGACATTCCCAAATGACGCACCGCAACTTGATCTCTCCGACATCCTCCCTAGAATCCAGTCCATACAAGTGCTGAAAAGTGTGGGGGCAAGTACACATCCCTGACGAACTCCAGTAACAACTGGAAATAAGTCAGAGATGGTACCACCACACTTCACAGCACTCTCAGTACCAGAGTAGAGTTCAGACGTCAGATCGATCAGTTTTGGTGGCACCCCACGAAGACCAAGAATCCTCCAGAGGACATCCTGATTCACTGAATCGAACGCTTTACAGAGATCAACATAGGCTGCAAGCAGCCCCTGCCGAAACTCTCGTCTGCGTTCGGTGAGGACACGAAGTGCAAGGATACGGTCAATCGTTGACCTCTTTGGTGTAAAGCCTGACTGCTCTGGACGCTGGTGCTCAAGCAGATGGTGGCGAACCCTATCGAGAATTATCCGAGCAAAGACCTTGCCCGGCACTGAGAGCAGCGTTACCCCTCGGTAGTTGTTGCAGTCTTGGCGATCACCCTTCCCTTTCCAGAGAGGGACAACAAGGCCCCTCTTCCAGTCAGTTGGGATGATGCCTGTGTTCCAGGCAGAGCACAAAACTGCATGCAACGACATGAGTGCAGCATTTCCACCAGCCTTGAGAAGCTCGGCATGGATGCCACAGATCCCTGGAGCTTTGCCCCGTTTCAAATGGTTCACTGCAGCCCGTGTTTTCACAAGCGTAGGTGGACCACAGTTGATTCGAGGGTCAGCAACAGGGATTGTAACACCCTTGACGTCCAACTCGACAGTTGGGGGATCAGCCTGGTACACCGCTCAAAGTAACCGGCCCAGCGGGCCTTCACTTCAGACTCCTCTGTCAAGAGCCTACCACTCTCTGCTCGAACTGTAGTGCTCCGAGGGATGGGCTTGGATGAACGTAATGCGCGAATTCCCCTGTAAGCGGGACGAGAATCACCTGTCCACAGGTGATGCTCTACCCCCTCACAGATTCCTCGCACATAGGCCTCCTTGTCCACCCTCAGTGCACGTACAGTTTTACGCCTCAGCTCCCTGAACAGCTCAGCTCTGCCATTCAGCCTGGCCCTGCGACTCTGGTCAATGGTATCCAGTGTCCCTTGAGAGACAAAATTCTTCTTTGCCCTGCGGTGAGTTCCAAGGCATCCACCGGCAACATCAAGGACGGTGGTCTTGAAGGCGCTCCACAACTCTTCAGGACCCCCCAAAGCACCCAGACCCCCCAAGTGTCCACTCAGCCTGTTCGCAAACTCCTCAGCTACTCTCTCATCCCTGAGCTTGGCAACATCCAGCCTCGGCTGGGATGGTACCATTCTCCAGGATTTAAGGTGCAGCTTTAGAGTTGCTACAACAAGCCTGTGGTCAGTATTGAGGAACTGAGCACTCCGGTAGACCCTGCAGTTCTGGATCATCCTCCAACGACCGTCAATCAGGACATGGTCAATCTCCTTTGCCACACCGCTAGCGTTGGAATACCAAGTCCAGCGATGAGCTTGTGGGCGCTGAAACCATGAACCAGCCACCCTAAGTCCATGACTTCTTGCAAAGTCAAGGAACTTAGTGCCATTCTGGTTCATAGTTCCTGACCCATGGGGACCAACACACACCTCATAACCGTCCCTATCAGTTCCAGTCGATGCATTGAAATCCCCCAAGACTAGAAGTGTATCTCGTCTGGGGCACTGATCAACCACAGACTCGAGTGTGGCGTAGAATGCGTCCTTCACGGTGAGATCACTCGCCTCAGTCGGAGCATAAACAGAGACCAGGGAAATGACACCTAAGGAGTGATGAATCCTTAATCTCATAATACGCTCGTTGACCGGTGTTACCTCAATTATCATTGGGGTCAGCTTATTGGACACAGCTACAGCAACTCCTTGGGTATGGTAACCATCAGAGCGACCAGACCAATAGTAGGTGTAACCACCCACCATCATCTCGCCGCAATCCGGTCTCCGAACCTCAGAGAGAGCTGCAATCCCGATGTCCAAACGCTTGAGCTCAGATGATAACAGAGACAGGTGATCATCCTCTCTTAGGGATAGGACATTCCAGGCACCCACCCGAAGGGACCGCCTCAGGTTAACCCAAGGAGACCGCCGTCTGGTGGACGGTGGACGACGACAATATTATGTTTTTAACATTTTTCTGTGATTTTGGCAGCCATTTTGAAAAAGCACCCCCAGGTGGTGAAATATGACACTGAAAATTGGAAGACAAGTTGAAAGTGATTCAGTATGATGTCCTTGAACAAATAAAAGTGAAAAATCAAAGTTGGCAAATTTATTGAAGTACTGATCAGATAGTGACAACTGCTGCCTGACTATCACATTTAAAATCCCATTAGACATGGGGATGGGGTAATCTGAACATGCATTTAAAAAAATAACTGTCTAAGGACCTGGATGTGTAGATGCATTCATTAGACCGGATTCTGAAATCCGTAACAATATTAATGAGGGATGTAAACCTTTCATTCCAAAAGGTTTTGTTTCAGCTCTCGGTGACGCTGCCAATCAGCAACCTGTTAAAATGTTGAGAGACATGAGGGAATCTCAGTCTTTGATGTGAGAGGGCATTTTACCACGATTCAAGAAGATGTCAACTGGTGCCAGTGTACTGTTACAAGGTGATGGTGGCTTTGCAAAGGCACCTCTTCAGGTGGTTCACTTAAAGTCTGCCTTGGTGTCAGGACCTGTTACTGTAGGCTTACAGTCTACTTTTCCCATTGGAGTGACTATTATTGGAAATGACCGCAGGTGGCAGAGTCTCAGTTAACGTGCAGTTCGTTGAAGAACCAAGTGTTGAGTGTAAAACAGCATCTTGAGCAGGAGATTCCTGATATTTTTCCATCATAAGTAATGACTCGCTCCAAGTTTCGGTAGAGGCGATATCCTGGGTGAGCTTTTCCTGGTAGTGGTTTCAGGACATGTTGGGCATTGAAAAGCTTTGGAGTTATTGGCCTCATGGTGGTTACCATTTTCCTGTGGTCGGGTGGCAGCACTGTCTGACCTCACATCCCAAAATACATGTTATAGCGGCCTTTGGTGACCTCAAAACGGACTTCAAGGCCAGCGTCCAGTAGCTTGAATCATTGTCCAGATTATGAAGTACCTACACCCAAAATTTGGTGCCTTTAGGTGTTATGGTTCGTCCGTCAACGAATAACATACAAACAAACACATTCAAACACTTCAAAAAAACAAATATATACCCGTAAACAGTGAAACGAATTTCAGCCACCTCATTCTTCAGAGAGAGTATGACGTCACAATCAGCATGCACGACGGTTATCATCATTGTGAGGTCTTTGCGCATGACTTTCAAAACTACATATGCATTTAAGAGAATTGAAGAATATGAAATCCTCACTCTTGTGAATCGTATCGTTCAAACGCAAGATTTGTTTGAAAGGGATGTTTTCAAAGTGTTCATTTATTTTAAAAGTTATGAAAGCAAAGTGCTTCATCGAATTGCCAGTTGCAACAGCTTGAGATTGAAACACGGATACACACTGTCATTTGCATATATGTTAAAGCACACAAACACTTCGTACATGTTTCAACATATGGCAGGACACAATGTATCGACCGACATTCATTAGTGGTTTCGTCAAAACCCGCTGTTTGCAATTATTTGTACATTTGGGTTCATGGTTTAACAGGACGAGTTTACAAACACATGTTTACAATTGGATGTTATTGCCCACAAAGAAAATACACTCACTGGTCAAAAACAATGACAGGAACCGCTTCATTCGTGTAAACTGCACCGTTTATAGGCTGTGTTTAACTTCTGATGCGTTACATGATGTTACTTGTCACAACGTTTGTGTAGATAAGGAGGAGGTGTGGTGATGAATGTGTTCATTATGGGTTGGTCTAATGATGTGGTTCCACTCACATGTCAGTGCCCTCTTCATTTCTACCAACATCTCTATTGTCCTGCCATGTCAACATCTCCATTGTCCTGCCATGTTAACATCTCCATTGTCCTGCCATGTCAACATCTCCATCATCATGTCAGCATCTCCATTCGACTGTCATGTTAACATCTCCTTTCCCCTGTCATGTTAACATCTCTATCGTCCTGCCATGTCAACATCTCCATCATCATGTCAGCATCTCCATTATCCTGTCATGTTAACATCTCCATTATCCTGTCATGTTAAAATCTCCATTCTACTGTCATGTTGACATATCATTTCCACTGTCATGTTAACATCTCCATTCAACTGTCATGTTACCATCTCCATTTTACTGTCATGTTAACATGTCCATTATCCTGCCATGTCAACATCTCCATCATCATGTCAGCATCTCCATTCGACTGTCATGTTAACATCTCCATTCTACTGTAATGTTAACATCTCCATTCCACTGTCATGTTAACATCTCCATTCCACTGTCATGTTAACATCTCCTTTCCCCTGTCATGTTAACATCTCCATTCTACTGTAATGTTAACATCTCCATTCCACTGTCATGTTAACATCTCCATTCCACTGTCATGTTAACATCTCCATTACACTGCCATGTTAATATCTCCATTCTACTGTCATGTTAACATCGCCTTTCCCGTGTCATGTTAACATCTCCATTGTCCTGCCATGTCAACATCTCCATCATCGTGTCAGCATCTCCATTCCACTGTCATGTTAACATCTCCATTCCACTGTCATGTTAACATCTCCATTCCACTGTCATGTTAACATCTCCATTCCACTGACATGTTAACATCTCCATTCTACTGCCATGTTAATATCTCCATTCTACTGTCATGTTAACATCTCCTTTCCGCTGTCATGTTAACATCTCCATTCTCCTGTCAGCATCTCCATTTTACTGTCATGTTAACATCTCCTTTCCCCTGTCATGTTAACATCTCCATTTTATTGTCATGTTAACATCTCCTTTCCCCTGTCATGTTAACATCTCCATTCTACTGTCATGTTAACATCTCCTTTCCCCTGTCTTGTTAACATCTCCATTTTACTGTCATATTAACATCTTTCCCCTGTCATGTTAACATCTCCATTCTACTGTCATGTTAACATCTCCTTTCCCCTGTCGTGTTAACATCTCCTTTCCCCTGTCATGTTAACATCTCCATTCTACTGTCATATTAACATCTTTCCCCTGTCATGTTAGCATTTCCATTCTACTGTCATGTTATCATCTCCTTTCCCCTGTCATGTTAACATCTCCATTCTACTGTCATGTTAACATCTCCTTTCCCCTGTCATGTTAACATCTCCATTCTACTGTCATGTTAACATCTCCTTTCCCCTGTCATGCCAACATCTCCTTTCCCCTGTCATGTTAACATCTCCATTCTACTGTCATGTTAACATCTCCTTTCCCCTGTCATGTTAACATCTCCTTTCCCCTGTCATGTTAACATCTCCATTCTACTGTCATGTTTACATCTCCTTTCTCCTGTCATGCCAACATCTCCTTTCTCCTGTCATGCCAACATCTCCTTTCTCCTGTCATGCCAACATCTCCTTTCTCCTGTCATGCCAACATCTCCTTTCTCCTGTCATGTCAACATCTCCTTTCCCCTGTCATGTTAATATCTCCATTTTATTGTCATGTTAACATCTCCTTTCCCCTGTCTTGTTAACATCTCCATTCTACTGTCATGTTAACATCTCCTTTCCCCTGTCATGTTAATATCTCCATTTTATTGTCATGTTAACATCTCCTTTCCCCTGTCTTGTTAACATCTCCATTCTACTGTCATGTTAACATCTCCTTTCCCCTGTCATGTTAACATCTCCATTGTCCTGCCATGTCAACATCTTTCCACTGTCGTGTTAACATCTCCTTTCCCCTGTCATGTTAACATCTCCATTCTACTGTCATATTAACATCTTTCCCCTGTCATGTTAACATCTCCATTCTACTGTCATGTTTACATCTCCTTTCCCCTGTCATGCCAACTTCTCCTTTCCCCTGTCATGTCAACATCTCTATCTTCTTTTCAGTATCTCCATTCTCCTTTCATGTCAACATCTACCTCTCCATATTCCCTTCAGCACCTCTCTTGTCTTGTTGTGCCAACATCTCCATTATCCTGTCGTGTTGGCATCTTCATCTGTACGGCAGCATCTCCATGTCAGCCTCTCCATTCTCCTGTCATGTCAAGATATCCGTTGTCCTGTCATGTCAGCATCTTCCTATCAATGTCAATGCAGTATGTCCATTCTCGTTTTGTTCTGTTGCGTCCTGTCGTGTCAGCATATTATCTCCGTATCAGCATCTCAATTATCCTGCCATGTTAGCATCTCCATGTCACCATCTCTATTGTCTTGTCATGTTGATATCTCCTGTCGTCTCAACATCTCTATTCTCATGTCACGTCAACATATCGATTTGTCTTTCATGTAAGCATCTCCATCTCTATGTCAACATCTCCAGAGAGCTGTCATGCTGAATCCCTGTCAAAGTAGTCAGAACTCATTGTCAATCATCATCTTTATGTCTCAAACTGTATGTGTTGTGAAATTGCCGCCGAACCTGCAATGAAGAGCGACGCTGAAACCATTTAACACTGCTTCACACAGATATCTGGCCTTGTGTATGCTTGAATCTTAATGAATCACTCAAAATTAAGTGTATCGTCCTTATATAAACATGAATCGTTCTGTTGGAGGGGCAGTGATGGTGTGGGAAGTCTTCATCTGGTATCGATTGACACTCGTCATCTCATTTGATGAGTGTTATTGAAGGACTATTTGGGATCACGCTTTCCTGTTGCTCGTGTAGCCATGTTGTGATTATGTGTCTCGATTAGACAATATCACGCGTTAGGCCTGAATCGTAAAGGAATTGGTTCAGGTAGACACGTCATGAAGACTTCACATATCTGGTCTGTGGACAGCACTCTCCGAATATCAATCGAGCATTTTGGGGATGTCAGAGAGCCACATCAAAGACCCATTCTCTTAAGCACGACTACATTTGACATGAGGAATGGTACGAAAAACGACCGCATGTCACATTTAGAAGGTGCAATTGTTGTGTTGCAGGTAATCAGGCCACCTGGTGGACCATTTACCCTGAGGTGTCTTCTGTAATATTTTGGCCGTTGACGAAATTGTACGTAGGTATCAAGGGAGCACATAAACCCTGAATATCTTTGAAGCACTTCGTTCACTTCTTCTTGTGAATAAAACTTTTTCAAGTTTCCCGAGAAAATCTGATCCTTTTGTTGAGGTTAAACGCCGCTTTGTGGGTGGTGAAGTAAGCGGTCACCCCGAGTTGAAAAATAGGATATAATAACAATTTGGGATTATTGTGACAAATTGCATGCTTCAAAGAGACATATACAATTGGATTTTTAAAATGTGATACATGTTTTATCTTCTCTCCTTATATGGAGGCACCACTAACGTCAGTTAGTAGGTCACCGACTGATTATCGCGATATGATTCATATTAATATGAAATCTCTTCATCCACAGAATAATGGTCATCGTAAAACATCTCATGGCCCTTTAAATGAAAATTTTAAATATCACTCCAGTTGTTGCACAACATTGTCATACTTATTATTTTCCAGGCCATCCATGCATATGGTTTTAAACTGAGAAAAAGCAGATATAGGACTTCAAATCCCTCTAGCATTGCGCACTTCGTCTTGATTCCCTAAATGGCAGTGACGTCACATTGATGTATATTCACAAAATGGCCTTTTATGAACCAAGTCGGTTCGACGTTGTGCGATTCATGCTCCTGCATGCACACCGTACGATTCGTACGTGTTATTGGTGCGAATGTAATTTCAAATCGAGCCCTTTTGGGTCAGATCGTCATGCCAGTAGTGCAGGAAGCTTAAATCTTGTGATGGAGCATTTCGTATGAACACAGTGCAGCTGCACACAAAGATGGCAGACAGCCTAAAACACATGAGGACGATCAGGAACACCCCACTGTGTGCTCTCTCTGTCCCAATTGACTCGCTCATCATGGTCTGGCTGAGTTCCAGTCGAAGTTACTATTAAAACTTGCATATTGGATCCTCAATGACATGACACAACCCATTGTTTTAATGCCTGTGATTTTTGTCTACTTCCTGATGAGTGGCTTGTTCTGCTCCATGTTAAACCAGGTGGTCAGGTCTAGTCATGAAGCTGTTTGGCACCAATTAACACACACATACACACATATACACACACCAGAAAAGATGGAATAATCAAACCGAGTGGATTAAAAAAAGGTAATCACAAACTTCAAGTACCATTGCTACCATTCCAACAAAACAAGTTACTTCAACACATTTGTCATCATCAGCACCTTTTTGGACCTGAAAACTCATCACGTGCTTACTCTATGGAATGAAGGAAAAATAAATAATTGACGGTGTGTCAGGAATTGTCATTATTTGGAGCAATTCGATTCTCTTTCATTCCTGCAGAAACTATTTATGTTTGCCAGAAAATCTTCCAAAACCATCTTTAGATCTTCATTGTTTTCCAGGCTTTTGAGGACATTGTTGTTAGTTTTTTCTTCTTCTACTCTTTAAACCAAACAAACAAATGATCGACGATTGTTTTGTGGGTATTCGATCTTGCACGAAAATAAGAGGACAAACAGTTCATGATCGCCAAGTTGTTACAGTATCAACCAGGGTGAACAGTTTACCTTTTGTATCCCACTGACAGGCCGGATCAGGATCCACACCATTCGTCCTTGTTCTTGTCACCTACCCAACTCATCCACCAAGTTTTGTCATAATCTGTCCACAACTTTTTGAAATATCATGTGATATATCGTTTGTGGCCCCATCTCTCAATGGTAAAGAATTACTAAAATAATTAAAAGATTCTTGGATCCAAATCCAGATCTTCACCAAAACTGAACCGATTCGTCCTTGTCACACGCCCAACCTGTCCACCAACTTTCGTCCGAATCCGTGCATCACCTTTTGAGATATCCTGCTCACAGACAGACAGGTAAACATTAAAATATAACCTCTATCCACCTTCGGTAGCAGAGGTTGTGGAAGCAAAGAAACATTTTAAATAAACATATATATGACGAGGGCAATTTTTCTTTTATACACATTATGTAGGAAATATCGGGATTATTGGGTTGGGCCCAGGTCATCATTGTGCACCTCGTGAAGATACAGTCACATTCACATGATTAGTGTGGAAAGTCTTAAATAAGGCACCAAATTTGAGTAACACAGAATCATCGAGTGCTGATCACGTCTCGACTACCATTGCATTTAGCCAAAGAAACAAATCCCTGGGATAATTAGTGCCACAAAGCAAAAGGGAAACCTTCGGCTTTCAACATTCAAGTGATAGAGAGAAACTCACTGAGTCACTCCAAAGTCACTTCAGGACCTACATGGAGACAAGATCTCACAGGTGCCTGCCATGGTGCTATTTGGTAGGATCCTTTGTTCTACACACACAGGAATGCCTACGAGACAGGTACGATGTGAAAGGATTACAGATGGAAATCGAGAACGATGATTTCCAACCCCTGTTTCACTCAATGTGCAAATTCACTCGTGGAGTTGTGAAGGAATCCATATGCATGTCAACGGACCTTCGATGCCTTTCTGTGAAAGGTGACCGATGTCATTTACTTTAGTCCTGCTCCATTAATGGTGCTCGACTGTACTGTGAGTACACATGGCCTCAAGCTGTTATAAATGCAGCAATGATGAATTTTGTTCGATGGTTGAAGCCTAGAAATCGAAGTCCAAAGGCGATAAATAAAGGCCTCAATGAAACATTAACACAAGTTGAGGCCATTGGAAACTGGTTCCAATTTAACCATGACAGTGCAATATAGTATCCAATTGGAAGAGATGAGCTTCGCCATGTCAGGATATCATGCCTCAATATCAACATTCCAAGCTGATATTAACACATCTCAGGGTCTACATTGCCCTGTTCCTTATCGAAGATGTCAGATGGTGAGCAGGATGGTGTGATATCTCCATTGATTTGTCGTCTCCACCGTGAGCCTTTCAGTATGCCACGTGGGTCACCCCTACGTGCTAATCTCCTTTGAACTCCAGCCAAACCTCCGCCAACTCCTCCCCATCCCGACAATGCCCTGTCAGGACTATTGCTCCCGTCTCCATCTGAAGCTGGTGAATCAACTTTGGCAGAAGCTCCATTAGCATGCAAAGCATTGCCATTGCTGGCTTCCACAAGTGGTGACCGTCGTTGAGGAGAAGGAGTATCGCTACGCTGGATCCTCAACCCACCATCAGTCGGTGGGCAAGGAATGCGATCAACAGAGCCTGCCTTGTTGGTGAGTGTGGTGAGTGATCCACGGAATTGGGTCCGTCCTCCAAGTGTCAGTACATCCATGGAGTGGCGGCGCAATGAGCGAGATGCTAGGCGATGTCGCCGCTCGATGCTGCGGATGGACGAAGCACGCTGCAGCTTGTCGTGGATCTCCACGCTGAGCCGCCGATGGGTCTCCTTGATCTCGGCCGTCACATTGGCCCGCCACTCAGCAGCATGTGCTCGAAATTCTGCAGCCTATACAAATAGACAAAACCACATTATTCTGCTAATATTAGAGTCCACTGTTGAAAGTTGATAACTGTAATAAGGATGGACATATAATTCAGGATATAACTTGAAACTCCTCCATGAGCCTCTACTCTGTAAATATATAAAAATATTAACAGTTAAAAAACTCGTCGTGCTCATTTTAGAGTAATCAAGTGAAACATTACATTAAACCAAAATGCTAAAGAATTGATTTGGACTCTTTGATGTTCCTATATGAGTGCTTATCTTATGATTTTCAAATCTGATACACCTTTTTGATTGGTCCACTAAATAGTAATGCCCGTAAAATGTAATTCATGTAAGTTTCCCCACCACCCTCAGATCTCTATTTAAAAAAAAATCCTCACCTCTTCTCTGGTCTTACGGGAGAGCACTCGAAGCCAATCGCTAATCATACTGAGCACAGCAGCAAAGTACGCCAACCCCACGAGGATCCAGAACCACACCAATGGCTTGTACCATTCCTTGTACTGGATGTTGGTGCTGCCACCTGGATCAAGGCACACATTTATACTGTCATGAACCACCACCAAGTATTTGCAAATGTTTTCAAGGACTACCGAGGAAGACAGTAAAACAGAGCAAGGAGTAGGCCCTCATGTGACAATCAGTCTACTCGTTTTGAAAACAGGCCACAGAGTCTCCATTTGCACTCTTTGCTGTGGAACAGACCACATTATCTTTGAGTCAATCCTCAAGATTTCCGACAGGCGTTTTGTTTTAGTCTTTGTCTGCCTCTGCGTTGATGCTTCTGAAAGTTTTTTTTTCTGAATTGATCCCAATCCACAATGATGAACCAATTCTTCCCATTTGAATCATTACTCCATATGGGGATTCAATTAAACCAGTGAATTCTTTGCTTCTTTTCGTTTTCGCTCTCATGCTCTTTACCTCGCTACTTCTGCTACCGAAGGTGGATGGAGATTATGTTTTCATCCCTGTCTGTCTGTTTGTTTGTCTTTCTGTCGGTCTGTCTTTAAACAGGATATCTCAAAACGTTACGAACGGATTCAGACGAAACTTGTTGGACGGGTTCTGTGTCACAAGGACAAATTTATTCGATCTTGGAAAAGATCTGGATCTTGATCTGGACATGATAATGTTTAAAAAAGCATCCTAAGTGATTCTTCACCATTGAGAGATTGGACTAAAAGCGATATATATAGCACGATATTTCAAAAAGTTGTGGAGGGATTATGACAAAACGTGGTGGATGAGTTGGGGAGGTAGGTGACAAGAACAAACCGATTGGATTTTGGTTCAGGTCCGGATGCAGATCCAGCCTGTTTGTGGGATACAAAACGTGAACTGTTCAGCCTGGTGGAGGTACACGCTTCACTGAGTGCCGTTTTAGTACTTTTTGATGTTTCAACATAAAAACCAATTACCTTTAATTCGATCTGGCATGATTTCTCAATGGAAGCTAACTCTTCCAGGTACTCAATGGCGCTAATGGAATTCTTACAAACCATAAACTCAGTCATCATCCAGCATCTGGTAAAGCAGTTCAATGCTTGTTATTTTCCCTGACTGGCAGCTGTCCATTTGATTCTCACGCTTGCTCACTCTCGCCAACCCACACATGGCAAGTGTGGTGAGCGCACCAAACGCTTCTCAATATGATTTGAGGTCTTCGTTCTCCAGTATAGACTGAACTAGGCCAGCTTCTGTTTTTTAATGGATGAATGTGTAATAAGGCCATAATAATAATAATAAGATTAATAATCATAATAACAGTAGTGAGAATTGCTTTGCAACACGTGTCCCCCACTGATGTGATATTTTCCAAATCCAAAAAGGGTATAACTCTGTGAAAAATTGACGAAACTCCCTGAGACTCGATGTTGTTCTGGAACTAATCATAATAAAGCCATGACCAAGTTTCAGGGTATGGGAAAAAATAGCCTGAAAAACCGCAGGTGGGACGGAGGGACAGACAGATGGATAGATGGAGAGCAAACCTTTAGTCCCCTCTGGTGAAAGCAGTCGAGGACTAATAATATGAGTTTCCTTCCAAGGAACTTCAATGCAGAAGGCCATTCAGCCCATCAAGCCTGCACAATAGTTGTCAACCTACGGTTGCTTGTCCATGCTCTATCCTTTATAAATGCTGAGTGTCAAGCAATGAAAAAGCACGTACCATTTTTAAGTCTTTGGTATGACCCTGCCAGGGTTCAAACCATCATCCTCATTCAGCAGATGCTATAACCATGACATCACCAATCTGGTTATCGTAGTAGTAGCAGCACAAGTGAAAATAACTACAAATTTAAAAATGGCTCAGATCAAAGAATCATGCGTACTTTTGAGAACTAACTCCCCATAATAGCTTCAAGAACCATAATAATGTGGGGAGAGAGTAATTTCCTGCAGACGAAGTGAGTTTGTTATGCCTTTGACTCAACACAAAATCAATGACAATGTCTTCCAGTGGGACAAAATGGCCACCATGTGCTCTCTCAGGTGTCAAGATGGCTGAGAAATTTACCAGCAAAGGAAATGCCTCATTACCACAAGAAGCAATTCTGTTCAAAGTGGAAATAAACTGTGAAATATCAATTTAAGGAAATCAAAATATTGTTACGATGCTTTATCTCTGCGAAAGTCAGTGAGGGGAATGAAAACAACACTGACCGGCCACGTAGTCCCCAAATCCAATGGTAGAGAGCGTGACCACCACGAAATAGAGTGATTCGAGCATGGTCCACTCCTCCATGTGCATAAACACCGCGGTCGGAATGACCACAAAGGACACACAACCAGCCAGCACGAAGACGATGGTGGAAAAGATCATAAACCTTGTCTGACCAATTTCTCTGTGCTGGAGAGAAGGAGAGGTAACTGAAAATCTCTCCCACACATTTAACCACACATTCAAGATGGTTGGACCGAAATACATTCGCCATTCAGCAGCTCTTAGGATAACACTGGGAGACGGAGGTTAAAGGTCACATAATAAAATGAACGTCCAAATGAATACGAGAGACCGGGATGAAACGTTCAGGTTGATGGATGCAATGGTTTATGGATAGATGAAATACAACAGGCAAATGTGGATTATTATTATTATTATTACTAGCAGAGTACCCGCCCTACGAGCAATCTTGTTCCAAGCATGCAACACATTCTTCTGACGCATACCTTTATTTGGGAATTTGCTCAGTATAGGCAAAAAACCCTGGTTACGTGCATGAAGCAAAAGCATACATCAATATTATGACTAAAACTCTCATCTTGTGTGTGTGTGTGTATATATGTATATATATATATATATATATATATATATATATATATATATATATATACATATATATACATATATATATATATATACATATATATATATATATATATATATATCTCCTTCTTCTTCTTTCGGCTGCTCCCATTCGGGATCGCCACAGCGGATCATCCGTATGATCCGCATACTGATTTGGCACATGTTTTATGCCGGATGTCCTTCCTGACGCAACCCTGGTCACCTCTTACGACACAGGGATACGGTACACCTATTTTAACCGGGGTATACACTGGCCCAGTACACTGGAACTCATTTCGCCGACCTCGGAAGGATGACAGGCTGAGTCAACCCCCTGGTGTATTAATTCAGTGGCCCAACGGGGCTTGAACTCAGGACCTTTTGGATCCCAAGCCACTGCCCTAACCACTGCGCCAACACCAGGCTTGATATATATATATATATATATATATATATATATATATATATATATATATATATATATATATATATATACATATATATATATATATATATATACATATATATATATATATATATATATACATATATACATATATATATATATATATATATATATATATATATATATATATATATATATATATACATATATATATATACATATCTATATATATATACATATATATATATATACATATCTATATATATATATATACATATATATACATATCTATATATATATATATATATATATATATATATATATATATATATATATATATATATATATATATATATATATATATATATATATATATATATATATATATATATATATATATATATATATACATACATATATATATACATATATATATATATATACATACATATATATATACATATATATATATATATATATATATATATATATATACATATACATATATATATACATATATATATATACATATATATATATATATATTGTTGTGGTTACCAGATTCGCAAACCACCATTCAGGTCCCTTAGGTGAGGTATCTCGGTAAGTGCATGTGTAGTTAGGCCCAAACCCGTTGTCTAGTGGGAATACATGTCATTTATACGTGCTGCGACTCTTCAGGATAGCCGTTTTTCTTTTACTATCTTTATTTTGGACCAATCGCCACCATCACAACCACAACATCAACCACCGACCACAACCACCGCTTCACCACAACCGCCACGACCTTCACGCACACCTCACAACCGTAGCATCGCCACCGTTCTTGCCCCGCTGTGGGTACCGGTGTTGGACTCATGCAGAACGCGCGTCGAACAGCGTGTACAAAACCACGGATTTTCTGCTTCAAAAACGGATCCAAAACGACACACGCCCACTTTTTGCCGTCCAATCGGTGAGCGAGGGGCGAATTGGCCCCGCCCCCAGGGCGATCGATATATGCAAATTTGTGGATCAAAAAGCCTTCACGCCCACTTTTTCTCGGGCCAATGGGGAGCGAGTTGAAAGGTCAAAGGGAGGGGGTCAAAGGCGAAGTTACGGGGGGATAAAAGGACGGTGTTCGTCAGTCAAAGGAGTCGTAAAAGTCGGAGCGAAAGAGTCAGCAGAACGGAGGCGAAGGAGTCGGAACGAGGCGAAGGAGTCGGAACAGAGTCAAGACTTCGCGGGCGGTGGAGCTGCTCGTCGTGTGCGTTGGAGTCGGAACGGAGGGGACGAGCTGTGGAGGGGCGGCGAGTCGGACGAAGGGTGCTCGCGTCGTGCAAGGAGCTGCGCGCCCGAGGGAGGCCGGCAGCGCGACCTGGCCGAGGTGGAGACGCTCGTCGCACATAATAAAGATCCTCTATACCCCGAGCATCAGCAAGCGCCCCTTCCTTTTTCCCCCGCGCTGAGATAGTGCGACCAAGGGGCCCCGTTCCCACCCCCTGCCAGGCACTGTCCACGAGGCCCGCGGGTTGCGGGGCCATCGCCGCTCCGCGTCTCATCACCAGACGGGTAGGCCCGACCAGGTCTCGGCCCCAGGCCTACCTCATTCTTGAGGGTATTTCTTTTCCTTGGTTTTGGGTATGTGTTGTCGGCGCCGTCTGTGAAGTAGAATTGTATAAGTGTTGCCGTGTGCTCGGTAGTCGGAATTAGCTCTGCACTGTGTTTTCACTTTTATGTTTGCTTTTTGTGTAAATGGAATTGTGTTTTCTTTTTTGTGTGCATTTGGTGGAATTGTATTTGTGTGCTTCCCGTGTGCCGCGAATAAATGTGCTTTATTGTTGAACTGTTTCCCGCTTCGCTTCGTCTTTTCCCCATTGAACCCCCATCTTGCTTCACGTAAAGGGTTGGTAGTGGGCTGAGTACGCCCGATAATTAATCGAACCGTCGAGGTCGACGATAACACCGCTCGGTTATTCTGATAGTACGGAACGGGTCGCTTAAGTGGCCCGTGTCCGAAGTCGACCTGCGGCGAGGTGCGATCGCCCGGTCTACCCTCCGCGTGGGTACTTGGGTAGTTCGAATTTGGCGAGCAACCCTATCCCACGCGGGGGCTGATTGGCTCGATCGCGGTGAGACCGAAAGGTCCACCCGTGACTGGTTCCCGGCGTTAGTCCGAGAGGGTCACGACTGGATTGTCCGTCCGGTGGGCGACGCGCCGCGATTCGAGTTACGTGGCCGTCCGCACGCCGGCGGGCGCAAGACCGCAACACTGGTGTCAGGAGTGGGATGCAAATTCATCGCCCTCCTCGCGGCACTGGTATTGGAGAGCGGGACAACAGGCTCTCCTGTCTCCAGCGAAATTCACGGGAATCGGTCCAGGGGTGAGAGAAGCGACCCCCGATTCCCTCCAAATTACGAGCGAACAAATTAACCCTTCACGAGAAGCAAGATGGCGTCTCAAGGCGAGCGGGAGCCGGGGGTATTAGAAATGGATGTAGAATGTGTAGAATCCATGGTCCAGGATGGAATCCCCGAGCAGGAAATGTTGATTGTGCAGGAACACGGACTCGCCCAACTGAACCCAGGGCCCGAGGTGGGTGCGGCAGCGGCCGCGGTGTATGACACCTCCCCCCCCCCTCTCCACCAAGACCCTTCCCCAACCCTTGCCGAAACGGCTCAGCTGAGTGCATCCAACATGGCCCAGCTATTCACCATGCTGGCGGCAATGAACGAAAAGATGAATGCGAAAATGATCGAAAAAATGGATGCGAATATGAAGAACGAAATGAAAGGCATGAACGAAAAGATGGATGCGAATACACAAAAAATGGATGAAAAGATGGATACAAATACAAATGAAGTGAAAACGACGATGGATGCGAATACACAACAAATAAACTAAAAGATGGATACAAAAATAAACGGAATGGAAGCAAACATGAAGGAAGAAATGAAAGAGCTACGGGGTGAGACGCAGAACATGGGCCGATGCCTGCAGGCGGGCATGAAGGCAGTGACCAGGGAGCTGGGAATGGCGACTCCACGTGTGGGAGCAAACGAGCTGGGTGGGGGTGCAACGGCTGACAGGCCCGCGGTGGAGGCGGGTGAAAAAATAATTCGTGGAACGTGTTGGGCGAGGGTCGTGACGATGACCGAAAGGGAAAAATTAAATGGGGAGACCAAAACGTGTGAGACGAGACACGAGGTGACGACAACAGAAATAATAGTTGAGACAAGGGAGGTAAAGGGTGAAGAGTTGGCAGAGACACGGGAGATGGGAACGATAGAGGGAAGACTACACGATGAAGACGGGGTAAGTGACGCGCACGCACACACGGAGGTAGTGGAGGACAATGGGGGTTGAGCTCGCGGAGCGTGTAGGGACCCGGTGCGAGCAGCGGGATGGCCTCCTCCAGGAACGAGGGGAGGGAGTATGCCCCCTTGAGGCGAGTCACGACCAGGTGAGTTCGGTCGTGCTTTGCGAGGTTGAGGGGACGAGTGCTGTGGACGGGTGCACGGAGAGCTTGGGGGGTGTAGAGGCCCCGGAGACCCTTGTGGGGACACAAATCCCCAGTGTGGTTGTCCCTGTGTGTGTGGTGCAAGGTGTGAGTGCGGCACCGTGTGTGGAAGCGACCCCGTGTGTGAGTGGTGTGGTGGCGATGGTGCCGGAGTACGTGCTTCCCAGCACGCCGTGTGTGGATGAGGCACGGAGTGTGAGTGAGGCACCGCGGGTTAGTGCCCCCGCGTGTGTGGGTGAGGCACCGTGTGTGGAAGAGACCGCGTGTGTGAGTGTCGCCGTGTGTATGAATGAGGCACAGCGGTTGAGTGCCCTCGCGTGTGTGGGTGAGGCACCGCGGGTGAGTGCCCCCGCGCGAGTGAATGGAGCACCACGTGTGAGTAGTATGGTTTGTGTGAGTAGTGAGGCACGCGTGAGTGAACGGCCGTGTGCAAGGTCGCTGTGTGCCAGGGAGACCGTGTGTGTGAGAGAGCGGTATGAGAGGGAGATGTCGGTTGGCATGCGGGAGCACGCAGCCGCGTCTCCCGGTGTGAGTTTAATGGTGTGGACTGTGTGCGTCGTAACACGCAGGTATGCGTGTGTGGAATGGACACGGAGACGGCGACAGAGGAGAGAAAGCCGAGTAGCGGCTGTAGTTGTTTCGGGGACCGTGCCGGGTTCACCCAGCAGTGAGCACGCGGTTCGTGCTGTGCAACGCACGAGACCGCCACGTGCTCGCTTGCGAGAGTGAAGTCCCGGTCCGGAAACGCACGCGGTGGATTTGCCGATCCCGCGGACGGACAAAGTTTAGGCAGGTAAATGGATTTGGACCGGACGGGTTCTCCACGCGATCGTGTGTGTTAAGCTCCAACGGGCAAAGCACATGTGTTCGCGTGGGGAACCCCTCGAGACGTGTGGCTTGTGTTTTTTTTTTATGCGCACGGTGACGCCATGGCTGCACGTGTGGTTGGAATCCGGCAGGAGGGGTATCTCTGCCGGATGGTACCGTCCAAGGAGGGACGAGGAACACGTGCAGCTGCATGACGTCACGGCCAGGTGCAAAGTGCGCGAGCTCTGAGTTGCCGCGCAGGTGCTGCGCATGGGAAAAAGAAAAAAAGCAAGCCTCACTTTCGGGTACACAGGATTCCTGGGCAAGGGGTGAAAGACCCCCTTACCTGGGCACAGGATGGAAACTAGTTAGGGGGAAGGGTTAGCTTAGCTAGACCGACTTCATGGGGCAGGGGTAAGTCCTCATGGAGTCCGTGGGATGGATTAGTTAGAGGGATTGTAGCCAGCTTTAGGTGGGGAAATAAAATGAATTTTTGAGTTAGGAGACAGAGACAGACTTGTGAATGTGTAGAGGGGACGTAGCTTAGCTACGTAGTGTTAAAAGGAACGTGCTGTAGTTTAAGGGACGACGTGGGAGCACGAGTTAGTTAGGGGGTGCAGATAGAAGGATGGCAGAGTTCAGTGGTGTGTGTGTTGAAGAGTTGGAGAGTTGTGAGGTGAGTACTTGTTGAGTGAGTGAGGCCAGCGGGTCTGTGTGTATGGAGTGAATGGGGAATGCATGGTGCGATGAGTGATTGGGGGGAGGAGTGACTCCCGCCCAAGGGACCCCGGGGTCAGTGTAGAGTGAGTTAGCTGGGTTAGTCAAATTGAAAAATGGAGGTCGTTTTGTTGTTGGTGGGAAAGTAGGCTCGAAACCCATTTGGAGGGGTGCAGGAGCCCTGTTGACGGGCTTGGGAGCGTGGCTGCGAAAGGTGAGTATCGCTGAGTGGGTACCCCGGGCACCAGGCTAGTCGGCCGCGGTAGGCCAAGGGCCCATGGGGGCCGGGATAGAGTAGTGGGCACGGGTGCGCCTGCTTGGTGCGGGGGCCCGGGGCGCCATTAGCCGCGTGGGCAGTGCAGTGGGCACGGGTGACCCTCGGAAAGGGGCCCGGGAGGCCGGCCTGCCACGTGTGCGTTTCAGGGGAGGTGCCATGGGGGCACTCCCCGGTGTTAGGGAGCTGGTAGGCTCGGAGGCAGTGTAGTGCCCGGGGGTGCCATAGCGGGAGATTCGGCAGAGGGTCGTGCCTGCCAAAGGGAGCCACGTGTCCCAGCCAGGAGACCGTGTGAGGGCACGGAGAGAAAATTGGGGGGGCGAGGCCCGAAATTGTAAGGACACCAACACAGGCGACGGGAATCTGGGTTGTTAGAACCAATAGTTTAAGCGAGAGGCGCTTGTTGAAAGCCCCGGGGTAGTTTAACAGTTAAATGGTTAGGGTAGATTAGGAGATGTACCCCTCCGCACCATCCATCCCCTCGCTGTCGTTGTGGGCCGCTGGACCCACTTTGGGTTAGATCGCCGAACTCTGGGGAGGCCATTCTGAGGCTTCGTTGGGCCTCGACACAGGACGTTAGCTCTCCCTTATTCCCCTCCGGGAAGGGAACGTAGGGGTTGGGAGTAGGCTAGGTGACAGGATAGGTTAGCCGAACAAGGACGATAAAGGGGGTTAGGGGACGATTTATAGTGGGGAAGTAAAAATAAAAACAACAAAAAAATAAGTTGGGGCTAAATTGGGGTTTGACAAATTAAGGGAGTGGGTATGTACAGTGACAGGCAAAGGCGATAGGTTGGGAGGGAGACAGGTAGGTAGGTCCGAGCCCGCCTTCCAAGTGGCCAGCACCACCGCACTCCCTCCACCAACCTCCACTGAACGGCAAAAGCTGGCC
>NC_140973.1:76084796-76092296 GCF_056783735.1 Eptatretus burgeri | reverse complement strand
ATATATATATATATATATATATATATATATATATATGTATATGGATGTATGTTTGTATGTATTGTTACAGATTTTTGAATCCAGTCTGATGAAAGCATCCACATATCCTTGTCCTCAGACAGTCATTTCCTAAAATGTATGTTCAGATTAGCCCCATCCCCATGTCTAATGTGATGCGTTGAGAAGGGTAAAGGATAGATCCCCTCTCTTATGGGAAGCTTTTTTCTTTACGACAGACACGTTCACACACATTTCTTTCACAAGCTCTGAAGCCCGCCCCCATTCTTCCTCAGCGGCAATCTTTTGTGAGCTCCGACGCCCGCCTTTTTTGAGAGCGCACGGGCCGTCATGGTAAACGTGCCCCAGTGGGGCGGGGTGAACTTGGGGCAGACTGCACCCCACGGAGAAGGCCCGGGGATATAAAAACGAGCGAGAGGTACGTTTTGAAGAGAAAAGCGTGAGGAGAGAAAATCAAAAGGAGGGGAAAAAAACGTTCTGAAGAGAAAATCGTGAGGAGAGAAAAGCGAAAGGAGAGAGGAAAAAGCAAAGGGCGAGAGAAGCGAGCAAGAAGCGGGTGTCTGACCAGCATCAACAAGACAATTTGCCCTTCCCAGTGCTTTGGCAAGCGAGCATGTGGAGCGTATGTGAGTGTGAGCAGCGCCACCAAGTGAGGCACGGGTCGATCACCAACAACACCAGGGTCTAAACCCGCGACGGACGATCTCTGTACCCTCCAGACTTCGACTGGCGTTCAAGGCTGCCCCGCGAGAGGGTGCATGGCAAAGCTGAGTGCTGGCGACGGACGTGACACGCACGCACACATTTCAGGATGTTTTCGCTTCACGGACGACTTTCTGCTGAGCGAGACGATTCTTTCTCCTCCCCCTGAATGATCTGTTGGGTACCCTTGTCTGTGTTTATCTGTAACTCAACCCCCGATAAGCATCTGCACTTTGTCTCTTTCCTGGCATTTTGATTGATTTTGCTTAGAAACTCATTCTTTATTTACCTCAGCAAATAAAAAGTTCTTTTTATTTATTTATTTTATTAGTAATAAATTATTTGTTGATTTCCAACCTGTCCGTGTTTGTCCTTTCCTTCCATTGGTCTAGCATTTGTCGAACCGAGATAGACTGGGAGGTAATTACCACAGATTTGACCAAAAATCTTCGGCATGCACCAGCGGTTAAAACGCTCGGCCGCCTTAATTAAAATCTAATCAGATAACATTGGTGCTTTGCCGAGGGCACGCTCCCCGCTCAGGTAACCACGTGACCTCTAGTTAAATGGAATAATTAGACAGCGGATACTGGAACTCGTGGTTGACTGTGTGGCATTCATGGTTTTAAAACAACCCACCGTACCACAACGTTAATTGTGAGCGGTGGCCCCAGGTCCGGCTCTACCGAGAACAACCGAGGATTAATCCCCCTGAGTGACAAGCTGGTGTCTCGGTACCTGTGACTGCAACAGTATGTATGTATGTATGTATGTATGTATGTATGTATGTATATATATATATGTACTGTATGTTCCCGAAATACAGCAAAAATGGTACACGACAGCGCAAAATTTTAGGGCCACCTTACTCACCATTCTTGTGCGGTGTACAGTATCAAGTTTCGTTCAAATCGGGCAACAAAAAAAATATTAAACAAGTGGTGCCAGGCACAACAAATCCCACCCATTTAAGGCATAAAGTTATTTTGGGGATCAAATTTAAATTTGATACATCCTTCATCTGAATGTTGATTATAAGAAATATAATAAGGAATATTTTAGTCTTAGTTTGAAGTCAATTAAACCATTTTTGACGAAGTTATGAGCGAAAAAGATTTTGACCTTTTCGTGACCTGACCTTGACCTTTGACCTAATTGGACCCAAAGTTAATGGGGTCGTCCGAGATTCATTACCCACCTGTGGATACAATTTGACAGTGTTTGAGCCGTTTTCCCGTAAAGTTGTATTTTTGTAACCATGTTTTAGCTTTAATGGAAAATTTGTAATTTTGACCGATGGCCATGACCCCCAAAACTTCGGACCCTACCGATCTTCACAAATATGCATTTTTCATTATAGGAATGGGTAGGATTATAAGTGACAAATAGAATAAGGTTCACTATAAGCTTAGTTTGAAGTAAATCAGATCATTTTTGACGAAGTTATGAGCGAAAAACGATTTTGATCTTTTCGTGACCTTGACCTTGACCTTTGATCCAATTGGACCCAAAAGTTAATGGGGTCGTCCAAGGTTCATTGCCCACCTGTGGATTAAATTTGATAGTGTTTGCTAAAGCCGTTTTGCCGTAAAGTTGCTAACAGACAGACAGACAAACAAGCAGACAAACAAACCGGACGATTACAATATCCCGCTCCCTCCCTCCGGGAGGGGGCGGGATAAAAATCAATTCCCAATTTGGTCAAGTACTGTTCGGGAATATTTGATCAATGCATACAACCTCAGTGGTATAGTTCGCTGGAGCTATCTTTTTTTTTTCTTGAAATGATTTTTTTTTTTCATCAACAGCTGTTACAACGGGAACCCAACGGGTTCACGGGTCGTTCAGTACTGGTTATAATTCAAAACACGTCACTGTACTGGAAAGCATGGGGACAGGAATACTGTACTGTGAATGATGGAGACTTGTAATACCCTCCCGCACCTGGAGGCGGTGCTACACGATACACATTTACAGAGAGAATGTGCATCCCATCCCCCTCCATCCACTTCCTCACTACTCCCCCAAGTCAACCGCCAAAGATAAAAACACCCCTATACACTAAATGGGGTCATGCTGATCCTCTGTCGCAAGGCTGAATGTAAACACCGGTCCATGAATTATCGTAAGAATTATTATTTGATTTCAGGCCAAATTTATACTTTCTTGACTCATCAATTCGATGATTGAATCTTTCCCTGTGACCCTTGTTGGTAAAGCTATTGTTTGCAGAGGAAAATTTGTGACTTTTAATGACCATGTTTTTATTGTGCCAAACTGCGACGTCAAGCATTCTCATGTATAATGGTCTCCTTTTTTAAAATCTTTTATTTTTGTATACGGAGTCAAGGCTCATGGAAGAGTGAGAACATAGAATGGATCAGGACACAACATAACAAAAGGAACTGCAGAAAAAGAAAGGGGGAAATACCAACAGCAGGGTCGATGGAGAAAATAGAGTAATAGACAGAGACGGACAATCAAGGGATACGGTTAACAATTGCGTAAGGGAGAACGCAATGGGTGGACAAGATGGATACAGAAGCAAAATTTTGGGAGGGGAGGAAGTGTTTAAATGGGTGAAGAAAAGATCATGGTTTGGATTGGGGACAATCAGAGATGGTAGAGAACAGCTGTCTTTCACATCTGGAGGGAAGAATGAGATCGAAGCGAGTGTGGAAGTTGGTTCCACAGGCAGGAAAAAGAAGGAACAAATGAGTGGAGGTGAGCAGTGATCCTGGATTTAGGTAGTTTCACCAGGAGCGGATTGCTGGTGGACCGTGTGCACCACACAGATACCTGGGGGGGGGGGAGGGTGCAGGGAGGAGCAAGGTGAAGACAGAGGGTGCAAGACCAGAAAGGAGGTCGAAGAAGACAGAGACCACTGATCTGTCGGTGATGGTGAAGTGATCGGCCCATAGACTCGAATTAATCGTGAAATATTCCAATGATCTTGAAGGCCTTGTTTTCCACAGCTTTAAGCTGAGCAAGGTGTGAGGCAGGGGAACCAGCCCAGAGGAGTGCAGTACTTCATGAAACTGTGGATGAAAGCCTTGTAGGTGAACAGGAGTTCAGGTGTGCCAAGGAAGGGACTTTGCACGACGGAGGATGCCCAATTGGCGACTGGCTTTTGAAGCCAAATTTAAGATATGGCTTGCCCAAGAGAGATAATGGCTGATCGTGAGACCCAATAGTTTGAGTGACTGGACTTCTCTGAGAGGGTTGTTGAGAAAGTATATGGGATGGTTTGCGGTACGGTCTTCACGGAGAGAGAGAGATTGAGTGTGGGATTTCTTAGGGTTCAAAGGCATATTCCAAGTGTTTGACCAGTTTGTGATTGTTGTCAAGGTCTGAGGAGAGGGAAGAGGATGCAGCCTGCCTTTCTGTCTGAAGGATGAGGGATGTCATGGCAAAGGGTGGAGTCATCAGCAAAGAGATAAAGGGGATTTTCCAGAGAGTCAGTGAGATCATTGATGAAGACTAGGAATAGGATGGGGCCTCGAACACTGCCTTGGGGTACTCCAGCCTTGACAGGGAGAGGAGAAGAAAAGAAAAAAAAGTGTTCTCATACTTTGTGAACAAGAACACAAAGTAATAAAACTTAAATATGAAGAGATTTCAAACAGAATCAAGGGAACAATTCAACTACATTCTCCAGCCTGAAACACCAAAAATGGAAAGATTTAAATTTAACAAATAAAAGAAAACGTGGGACTATCTCTCACTGAGAAAAGGTTTATCTAATTTATTTCTATGTGGCTTTTAAGACTGTTAATGAAGTGCATTAAATATGATGCTCGGCGTCTTTACTGAACTGCCATATTCACCAAATTGAATTCTTTTCTCATGTTTGTATGCGTGCCAAACATGCTTATACATGGGCCGGCTAATGCTGTACGTGCACTGACCGTGTTTGTATGCACTGCATGTGCTGACTGTATATACCGTACCCTTCCCATCTCAAGCAAAGTTGAATGATGGTAAAAAGTTCCACCAGGAATGACCAAAGATCAAATTTTGAGTTGAAATGTTCTTCCATTTTGACCCCTGTACCCTCAGTCCCCCATCCCCCACCCCTTGGGGGGCATGAACCGGGGATAAAATCCAAAATATCGTTACATATTGTTGTGGGCCGGGTATCGGCGACGAGCACGACCGCTAGATGGAGCAGTAGAGTCGGCTCCACCGAACACCTGGAATCTAGATCGTACCTTTCCGATAACTCTGCAGGTACGGGTCCCTTACAGGACCGTGAATCATCAATAATTCAACCGTGTGGGACAGGGTTATTTGCCAAACTTCAAAATACCCAGAGCCCCACGTGGTGAACTACCGAGGAGTTCACACTATCGATGGAGCGCGAACGGGATGAGCCGTTACCGTGCTCGACCCGTGCGTAACCCGAGCGGATGGTTACTGAGGTTCCGTCAGTCCAAATGCACAACTATGGCAGCAACGGCCTTTTTAATCCACCAACACGCACCGTGCTAATCCAATGAAGAAAACACAAAAAAACGAGCTGAAACATTCAACAAGATGGATATTTCTTTACAATAGGGGGGAGGGGAACACAGAAAGAGCAGAGTTAAACCGACTAAGCAATGCAATCATGTACAAGCGAAGAGCACTTAACAATTCCTACTTACAGACGGGCCCACAGACACACACACGCACACACAAATACCCCAAAGAAGTGATGGCCGCAGCCTTTATTGAAGGTTCCCAGCTCGAGGGGAGATGAGCTGGGAACCAGAGCTATCTTGGACCTTCCCGCCTCGTGCGGTCTTCGACGTCCTGGATCGGCGGGACTCGAACCCGCAACTCGATGCCGCTGCAAGCACCGGGAACGGAGGGCAGCATCGGGCTCTCGCACGCTCCTCCAGCATGCGACGAGACCAGAGCCAGCGACAAGGCGAGACCAGAAGCCAGCGACCAGAACCAGAGACGAGACGAGAACTTCACGTTCCAGCCAGAACGCCCTGAACAATTGAACTGGCGAACGCTCCTGCCACGAGCACACCGTCTCTCTCAACGCTGGTCCAAACAACCACATTTTCTTCTCAGGCGGGAGGGCTTCTTTTTTGGCCACTCGCCTCCTGATTGGACGGTTGCGTCGCGCGATTCGCTCGTCACCCCAATGATTGGCCGAAAGGGGCGCCAAGTGCGCTGATTGGACAGGGGGGGGCGTGACGGCCATCGCGGCGGACCGCCCCTCAAACAAGGAGAGTAACATGGTCCTGCGTAGGCTGCGCTTATTGGCCGTCCGACGGCAACCTCGCTCGCATTTCCCGGAGTGGGCGAGAGAGACGTCAGGTCCTCGTGAACTCCGCCCACGTACGTGCTGACACGCACACCTGCAATGGTGCCAGTGGAGGATGGTGGAAGGAAGCGAAGGCAGGTGTCGTCGTTAGAAAGTTGTTGTTGATATAAAAATGTAAAAGAAAACCCTGACTATCAAAATAACTCTGCAGCGCATGAACATTTAATTCCCATTAAACTAGGGATGGGCCCTAACTAGAAACACGTACTTACCGATATAACTGTTCTATAGGGACCTGAATGTTGAGTGCAGTAAGCTTCCAGATTCGTAACAATATTTCATGCATCCCCCAATGTTGATTGCATATTGAAGTTTCATTTTAAAATGTTTAAAATGTGCCCATAATTGCATGTTTTGGAATTTGACTTTAAATTTTTTTGAAAACAAACAAGTGTTTAAACCCCCCCCCCCCCAAAAAAAAAACAGGGTGATATTGTAATATGCTCCTGTCTGACTGTCTGTCACGCTATTTCCTCCTCAACAATTATACAGAAATTCACCAAACTTGGTCGTTATGATCACCACTTGGCAAGAATTTGGAAAAGCTGGATCATTCTGGCCCCACTAACTGGCGTGGAGTCAAAACGTCAAATACCAAAAATGTAATTACGGACATATTTTTAAGCATTTCAAAATGAACCATTGTTTATACACCCAACACTGGGAGACATGTAATTTGTTAAGATTTTTTTGGATTTCATCCTTGGTTCATGCTACAGGGAGTGGGGACTTGAGGTCATCAGGGTCAAAATGGGAAAAAACGTTGAAACTCAAAATTTGATATTGGGTCATTCCTGGTGGAACTTTTTGCCATCTTTCAACTTTGCTTTAGGTGGGCAGCAATGGGAATTTGCGATGGCGTGTCATCGACTTCGCTCAAGTCTCTTGTTACGTTCATGAGGGTAGTTTATATTGTGAATAAAACAACAATAAAACAAATAGACAACTCTGTCCTGAGAAAGGGCTATTTTAAATCACAAATTACTACTGTATCTATCATGATGAAACAAGAGTCACGGAAGTTGGCCAAAGTTCCCCAGCATTACATCTGTGGAATCTAAAGCTTTCACCATTATTGGAATCTCCCGCAATGAGGCCGAAGCACCAAGTCTGTTATGACATCACAGATATGTCGGTGGATAAGTTGTTTATAACCGCCTCTCCTCTGGACTAACTCCCCTTTATGCTGTCAGACCCCCGACTCTCTCCAGCAACTCCAGGATGCACACGCTTGCCCAGCAACCACCTCCCAGTTAAACATCCGGAATCCAAGCTTACCGCACACCTCCACTCTATTATTCCTCTGTTCTCCCATTTATGGAACTGCCTTCTGGATATGGTTCAATCCCATTCTCCCTTCCAGGGTTTCAAGCAGGTGGTGAACCACCACCTCATGTTATTCCCAATCTCTATACCTGTGATGTTTTCTACCCCATTAACTGACCATAAACAAACCCCCT
>NC_140973.1:75904796-76079796 GCF_056783735.1 Eptatretus burgeri | reverse complement strand
CGTGTGCGCGGGGCGAACATCAATATGTGTCGGATATTGAGGTTGAAAAGGAACAAGCCGCTTCTGCTCCACACGCTCGTATCCTGCTCAACATGGCGTGGAGTCGTCTTTATCGGCCTCCGTACGCATTTCGTGCAGCGTGGGTGTCGTGCTGGCTGTGTTTCCTGTATTGTGAAAAACACCATTCATGCAGCCTCTTAAGAGGTATCTATCTATTCACATGCCTTTTTAATGCAACCGGCAATCCTCCCCAGATCACCGAAAGCTCGAGTCGATAATCCCGCACCGCCAAGTGCACTACATGACAAGCCGCACAAGCCGGGTCTATGGCTTGCCCGGGAACAAGGATCTCTGTGCAGCAGTTTCCTCACCACGGCGCCTCACGTGGCTGATATACCTCAGGAATAAAAAGACGAAAAGAAGAGTGGGGACGAAATGAAGGAGAAAATGATTTAAGCAACCCTAGCTGTTAGATCATCGCAACGCACTCCCTTATTGTCCCGCTAAACCAAAGGAAAGGGACTATCTACACGTATAATAATGGAATAACTGTCTTGGGACACCTATCTGTTGTATGCATGCGGTTCTGAGAACCGCAACAATATTTTTACATGGTCTAGGCTCGTGGAAGAGCGATGACACAGAACAAATCAGGGCACAACATAACAAAGGGAACAGCAGGAGAAAGAGGAAAGGATAACAGCAGGGCGGAGGGAGAAAGTAAATGGAGACGGACAAACAAGGGATACAGGTAATGATGAGCGGTAAGGCAGAACACAAAGGGTGGACAATATGGATACATAGGCAAAATTGTGTTTGACCAGTTTGTGATTTTGTCAAGGTCTGAGGAGAGGGAAGAGGCTGCTGCCTGTCTGTCAGAAGGATGATAGATGTCGCAGCCGAGAGTGGAGTCATCAGCAAAGAGAAAAAGAGGATTTCCAAGCGAGTCAGTGAAATCATTGATGAAGATTCGGAATAATATGGGAACGAGAACACACTGTTGGAGTACTCCAGCCTTGACAGGGAGAGGAGATGAAAGGGTTCCATTGAGTGCCACCCGTTGTCTATGGGAGTGGAGGAAGTCAGTAATGCAAGAGTAGAGTTGGCCTTGGATTCCATAGGCAGACAGTTTGGAGAGCATGGCGGGATGCCAGACTGCATCAAAAGCTCAAGATATGTCCAGAGAGACAGCCCTGATCTCATGCCTGACATTGAGTGCCTCCACCATTGATGGGGAGTAGAAGCAGCATATCTTAGGTGGAGTGACCAGATCTCAATTCAAATTGATGATCTGAGATTGGGCTGTTGGAGAAAAGGAATGATTTTATGTAAACTGCGATGATGGCTTTCGTGACCTTGCTGATGATTGGAATTAAGCTAATTGGTCTGTAGTCAAGTGGTTTAGTTTTGCACCTTTTTATATAA
The DNA here is from genome assembly GCF_056783735.1 of Eptatretus burgeri. Lineage (NCBI taxonomy): Eukaryota > Metazoa > Chordata > Myxini > Myxiniformes > Myxinidae > Eptatretus > Eptatretus burgeri. Next base: position 76,078,371 of record NC_140973.1, on the reverse strand, counting down.
TGCTGTGATGTTGGCTGATTTCCAAGCAGATGGAAGATGACCTTTGCTAAATGACATGGTGAAAATGGCAGAGAGAGGAAGTGCAAGAGCAGCAGAGCAGGTTTTCAGGACACGTGAGCTGATGCCATCCGGTACAGTTGCAGACTGAGAGTGAAAGGTTGCCAGAAACTTCTCCATTGGGTAGCACTGCGAATGGTGGAGAGAGAGAGAGAGAGGGAGAGAGAGAGAGAGAGAGAGAGAGAGATATATATATATATATATATATATATATATATATATGATACAATATTTGGAAGTCGGCTGTGGTGCCATTTGAAGCGAGGGAAGGGATGGAGGGGGATCATACACCAGAGACAGACTTGACAAGGTGCTACCAGGTTTTTGAGGAGGGAGACAAGTTTGAAAGTTAATTCTTGAGTTTGGTCAGATGTTTTTTGGCTGTCCTGTGAGAAGACACACGTGGACTTCATGGAATGATCTGATGCTGCCTTTGGTTGGATTTGTCTTCCAGGAGGAGAATGCAAGTTTTTAAAGCAACTGCCTCATCATAGGATTCACTGTACAAAGGGTGGGAGGATGGGTAAGATGACTGAATATGAGATGGGATGAATCTGTGCATAAGAGAGAGCAGGTTTCTGTGTAAGAATTTCCAGGCTGAATTACTGGCAGAGGCAATAGTCACAGAAGTCCTTTGCAGAAGTGCCATGGCTGGTGAGAAAGGTCCAACACCCAACCAATTGGCATGTTGACAATTGAAATCACCACACATGAGGAAGAGAGTTGGGATGAATGGTTAAACGTGTGTTCATGTCATCTGTGAGAGAGATGTAGATGGGGTCGTCGTTGTTGGGAGGGCAGTACAACACACAGACAAACATGAGGTGGTGGCAGAGGGGGAAGTCACAGCCAGAGGTACTCCTGCGGTTTGGAGGTGTAATAACAGAACACAGACAGTGAGAAATGGAGTTATTGATGTGCAGTGCAACTCCACCATCAAGATGAGATTCAAGTCGTTCAAACCAGAGGAGATAATAGCCAGGGATAGATACTAATAAGTCAAGGATGTCCTGTGGGAGGAAGGATTCTGTTGAACAGAAGATGTCCGGCTTATCTACAGCGGTCTTGATTGAGAGATCTGTCGGATTGAATCAGAGGCCTCAGATGTTTGAGGTCTCACACAGTTAGAGATGGGGGGGAGGAGCTGCTGAGAGGAGGTAGGCAGGGGAAATTATTGACGTGTGCAGACAACCTCTGCAGAATGGAAGCCTCAGGATTCCCAGACTGGATAACCTTTGACAGACTTCCTGTGTGGGGTGGTGATGAGAATGTTTTTGGTTGAAGGCATGGAGGAAAATCCAGCTGCAAGTGAAAGAGGAGGTTTGATTAACTAAGTGTTAAGGAGTGGGTAGGTTTTGGGGAAATATAAATTGTCAAAGAGAAAAGGAAATAGATTGATATGAAAAAAAAAGGAAGAATGAATGGATCATTCCTGATGGAGTAGTAAGCAGATTAACGCAATTAAAAGGCATTTCGAAAGCATTAAAAAGAAAAGTTATGAACAGTTTTTAAGGAAGAGAAACGTTATATTTAGTGGAGATTTATTTTGGGGATATGAAAAAGAAGCAGGGATCGGGAAATGAGTAACTGAGCACTGAGATTGGAGTTTGGATTTTATTTTTTCCAATCTTGTTGTTTGTTGTTGTGGGGTTTTTTTCTAAGTGAAGAAGGACAGATATGTTGTGTGTATTTTTGAGGGAATAGCAGGAATGAATTGAGCTGAGGGATCAGAAATAACAATAACTGGGATAAAAGGAACAAAAACGAGGCAAACGAGAAGGGCATGCGGTAGAGTGCATACTTCTGTCACACAATACCTGATCCACGAGAACATATCGGGCCCAATATATTTTTGAAATATCATGCTGTACAGTACTATATTGTTTTTGGCCCTATCTCTCAAAGGTGAAGAATCACTGAAAAAATTGTAGTAGCCGGATCCGGATCTGGATCTTCACCAATATCTAAACAGTTCGTCCTTGTTACACACCCAACGTGTCCACAAAATTTCATCCGGATCTGTCCACAACTTTTTAAGATATCCAGTGCACAGACAAACAAACAAACAAACAAGCAGTCATAGACTGGTACTTACAAAATCGTCAACTTGACCTCTGACCTTGTCTAATAAAAGCTGTCTCGAGAGAAGGTAGCGACGCAAACCAGAAGTTTCTACGATGATTCTGTTTCAAACCATCAAAAATCGTAACGTCGACCGAAGCAAAAATCTCCATTTCTCCACGCAATTATACCTTAACGTAACTCAACGACGCGTCTGCTCGAGCGCACTGCATCACGTGACGACCCGTGACGCGTCGAGTGAAATATTTTTATACAATCTTAAAACGTCTCCAAAACATCCGATTTTTACCAGAATTTCGACAACCGAGTTTTAAGCGTCCTAAGCGATCGCAAAAACCAAAGACAAAATTAAAATCGAAGTTGAAACGAACTCGTAACATCGAGCGAAGAAAAAATACTCCATTTCTCCACATGAATTTACGGAATTATGTTTGACCTCACTGTGACCTTGACCGTTGACGATTTTGACCAAAATCTAATCAGCACTAGCCATCACCCTCCTGAACCACGTGGTGTAATTTGACATTGGAAGCTTCTTCCGTTCTCGAGTTATCGTGCCTACAAACAAACAAACAAACAAACAAACAAACAAACAAACAGAAACGGAAGTCATCAATATACTTACGAAATCTTTCGATTTCGTAAGTAACAAGCAGTCATAGACTGGTACTTACGAAATCGTCAACTTGACCTCTGACTTTGTCTAATAAAAGCTGTCTCTGGAGAAGGTAGCGATGCAAACCAGAAGTTTCTACCATGATTCTGTACCAAACCATCAAAAATTGAATTTTTGATCTCACTGTGACCTTGACCTTTGACTGATTTTTACCAAAATCTAATCAGCACAAGCCATCACCCTCCTGAATCACGTGGTGTAATTTGACATTGGTAGCTTCTTCCGTTCTCGAGTTATCTGTACCAAACCATCAAAAATCGAATATTTGACCTCACTGTGACCTTGACCTTTGACCGATTTTGACCAAAATCTAATCAGCACTAGCCATCACCCTCCTGAATCACGGGGTGTAATTTGACATTGGTAGCTTCTTCCGTTCTCAAGTTATCGTGCCTACAAACAAACAAACAAACAAACAAACAAACAAACAGAAACGGAAGTCATCAATATACTTACAAAATCTTTAGATTTCGTAAGTAACAAGCAGTCATAGACTAGTACTTACGAAATCGTCAACTTGACCTCTGACATTGTCTAATAAAAGCTGTCTCTAGAGATGGTAGCGACGCAAACCAGAAGTTTCTACGATGATTCTGTCCCAAACCATCAAAAATCGAATGCTTTGGACGTTTGACCTCACTGTGACCTTGACCTTTGACCGATTTTGACCAAAATCTAATCAGCGCTAGCCACCACCCTCCTGAATCACGTGGTGTAATTTGACATTGGTAGCTTCTTACGTTCTCGAGTTGTCATTTTTTGTATGTTTGACCTCACTGTGACCTTGACCTTTGACCGATTTTGACCAAAATCGAATCAGCACTAGCCATCACCCTCCTGAATCACGTGGTGTAACTTGACATTGGTAGCTGCTTCCGTTCTCGAGTTATCGTGCCTACAAATAAACAAACAAACAAACTAACTAACAAACAAACAAACAAACAGAAACGGAAGGCATCAATATACTTACGAAATCTTTAGATTTTGTAAGTAACAAGCAGTCATAGACTGGTACTTACGAAATCATTAACTTGACCTCTGACCTTGTCTAATAAAAGCTGTCTCTCGAGAAGATAGCAACGCAAACCAGAAGTTTCTACGATGATTCTGTACCAAACCATCATAAATCGAATGTTTGACCTCACTGTGACCTTGACCTTTGACCGATTTTGACCAAAATATAATCAGCGCTATCCATCACCCTTCTGAATCACATGGTGTAATTTAACATTGGTAGCTTCATCCATTCTCGAGTTATCGTGCCTACAAACAAACACACACACACACACAAACACACACACACACACACACACACACACACACACACACACACACACACACACACACACACACACACACACACACACACACACACACACACACACACACAAACACACAAACAGAGGACGGAAGTCATCAATATACTTACGAAATCTTTAGATTTCGTAAGTAACAAACAGACAGAAAGGGGTGAAAACACAACCTCCTTCACCTTCAGTTCTTCCATTCTCGAGTTATCGTGCGTACAAACAAACACACACACACACACAAACACACAAACAGAGGACGGAAGTCATCAATATACTTACGAAATCTTTAGATTTCGTAAGTAACAGACAGAAAGGGTGAAAACATAACCTCCTTCACCTTAAGTGGTGGAGGTCACAAAACAAAACACTGAACGTATCTGGTGCGGGGAACTTAGCTTCGATAAACTGGGGGGGAGCGAGAGCCGATTCATGAATCGCCCATGTGTGCTGAACCCCGAACTGGAAGCCGATTGAAAATTTGCTGTGGATTTTATTTTAAAAACAATCCATGAAATGTTACTCCTGCCTGGCCTCCATTTGTGCTGTACGAGTGGTCCATTTTTCATGATTGGCTCCCTTCAGGTGCAGAATTGGGTAAAAGTGATTTGTGCTTCGTAAAGTAACGCATGGTGCATTAAAACCAGCCAGCCGCTCGGTTATACATCTGACTGGCGCACCATGCGAGCACGTAACTTTCTACTTTGTGCCCTTTGACGAGATATTTGGACCTAAGGCCCGTAACCCCCGTATGACGTGTCAAACCCAGCTGGCGGCCATGGCCATTTGACCACCCACATGATTCGATCAATACCGGAATGGTCACGTGGCTATAACAATGTAGTCTTCTCATCTTCTCATCTTCATGGCTATATGGACTCATCTTCATGACAAGTGGTGGAGCCACATTCGGGAGACCTACAACATTGAAAGAGAAACTTCACTCCACGAAAGTGAAGACAATATATGCAACTTTTATTCTTGATTTTAATTTGCCATCACCTTGTCCGTTTGCCGGTTGGTGGCCACAGATGTTCTTGGATCTGAAATGAATTTGCCTGCTTCAAAAGACACTTTTATTATCAGTGTGGTATCTTGGGCTCTTATGTTGAAAGAAAATCCACTGGTCTACACCATGAAGACAGTCTGAAGAGCTCATTGGAGTGATCTTTACTGCTTTTTTAATTATTATTTTTTCCTTCTTCTTTGCAGGAGCGAAGCTCATGGAAGATCAAGGACTTCAGCAAGGTTGTCAATAAATGTGGCATATTGAGCCTGAAGCCACCTCTTTGAGGTAAGGATATCAACTACCTGATAAATTATAAATGAGTGCTGTAATATATTTTGGAGGAAGCAATAGTTTCAAGGGGTGGTTGAAGTCTTCAAGAGGAGGTGGAGAGTGCCACTGTCTGCAGGTGCTATGGAAAGGACACACATTCCAATTATCGTTCAATTGGAAACAATGTTGGAGCGGGGATTCTATGCTACTCACTTGTTTTGTAACATTTATAAGGTTTAAGATGTGAATATGTGGGATGGCCAGGATATGTTCACGATCTATGAGCTCTAATGAACTTGTAACTTTTTTGATAATTGTGTGGTGAGAAAATTCTTCCCTCAAACCAAGACGGTTATTTTGTGCAAGAAATGCGAGGCAATTACCGATCGATGACGATCAAGAAGACCCTCCAAGACCAGATCTTATGGAGCCACAGTGACAATCCGCACTGTTGAGATCAACTTTAGTTAATGCAGAATTTATTGTCATCCACGGATGTGCATGGAGAACACATTTGGACGGTTCCAGGTTGACGTGGTCTTTTTATTGGAGAAAATAATCGTCCAAATCTGAGATTCTGTGCTCTGGCTTTGTCTCCCACTCTACCCTAACCAAGTTACACAGGAAGTGACACTCATTTTGGTCAAAGCATTCTGGGTAAAATCACAATGGTGGCCAACGTGGTCACATGTGCTGTGGAACAGAGGTGTTTCATATATCTATAATTCCAGCAATATCTGTGTGTGTGTGTGTGTGTGTGTGTGTGTGTGTGTGTGTGTGTGTGTGTGTGTGTGTGTGTCTGTGACCGCTGTTTCTCGACAACCGCTGGTCCGATCTAATTGAAACTTGCGAGGTATATTGCTGGGGACCTGAGTATGTGCCTTTTCAAGGTTTGATATTAATCGGCCAAGTGCTTCCCAAGTTATGGCCATTTATTTACCAACCAATGACAGGAACCGTTGCTGTGGCCATTTTTTATCAACCAATGACAGGAAGCGTTGCTGCGTAGCCGTGGTCGATGGGGAAGAGAAACTCAGCCGCGTTCGCCATTACGGGGTTTTTCTCTTCTCTTCTCTTCTCTTCTCTTCGTGTTTTTCCTTGCGAAAAGGCAAAATACGTTGGCGCTAATTGAATAATTGGCCATTAAAAGCCTCCGTATTCTTGCCCTGGATGAGGAAACAAAGAAGAAGCGCCGTTTCCTCAGCGATGTTGTTCATGAAGAGGTGCTAACGAGATAAAGGTGTGTACAATGTACATGGAGACAATTTTTATTATTATTTATTTATTGAAGAAAAATTGTTCCAAAAATAATTTATCAAAAAAGTGCACAACTTTTTTTTGTTTCCAATTGTCAAAACGATGTGGCCTTTGGAAGTGTTAAGGAATTCAGCTCGACTCAACATGCTTGTCAACGATAAATACATCTCAATTTGGTGGTAAAAACGATTCACAACGACGGGTTTCCTTACTCATTGCTCTGCAGTCTGCATTCAACCCCTTCATTTATCATCTCATTGACCTCATTTCATCTATCTATAATTCCAGCAATCTGTGTGTGTGTGTGTGTGTGTGTGTGTGTGTGTGTGTGTGTGTGTGTGTGTGTGTGTGTGTGTGTGTGTGTGTGTGTGTGTGTGTCTGTCTGTGGCCTGTGTTTCTGTGTATCTGTGACCGCTGTTTCCCGACAACCACTGGTCCGATCTAATTGAAACTTGCCAGGTATATTGCTGGGGATCTGAGTATGTGCCTTTTCTAGATTTGATATTAATCGGACAAGTGATTCCCAAGTTATGGCCATTTATTTACCAACCAATGACAGGACACGTGCTGTGGAGGCATTGCCGATGCGCCATTTAGTTACCAATCACAGGACACGTTGCTGCGTGGGCGTGGCTGCGTAGGCCGGTGCACGGCCGGCCGACGATGACGTCACGTGCCATGCTGGTTACGATGGGGATCGATGGGTGCCTTAGCTACCGTGGGGTAGGAGTGCCAATGGTAAATGGCAGCGAATGTCATGGCAAGCAAAGTCAGGGAGGGAAACTTGATTTTAATTAACTCTGTGTTTGTAAGTATCACAGCAGTTGTTACTTCAATGCAAGCGATAATTCGTGGAATGATGTGAACATTCCGTACGGGCACGCACTACTTTTGGATAGTGATGACTTACTGTATTCTAATAATTTCTCGATTTCTTATCCGCATTTATAGATAAACACAATGCCCCAATCCAGTCGTCGTTTATGACAGCGAAGGAATGGCCTGTGTAGTTGTTTGAAAGTTTTTTTTTGCATGTACGGCCACGCACATATGGGCACGCGAGAGCGAAGGAACGGCCTGTGTGGTTGTTGTTTCTGGCACGCGGTTTGAAAGTTTTTTTTTTAGTTTTTTTTTGTATGTACGGCCACGCATGTATGGGCACGCACGTACGGCCACTCACTTCTGGCCACGCGAGAGCGAAGGAACGGACTGTGTGTTTGTTTCTGGCAAGCAGTTTTAAAGTATATATATATATATATATATATATATATATATATATATATATATATATATGTATACTGTATATATATATATTTTTTGCACGTACAGCCACGCACGTACGGGCACGTGAAAGCGAAGGAACGGCTTGTGTGGTTGTTGTTTCTGGCACGCGGTTTGAGTTTTTTTGTGGGGGGGGGAGGGTTTGCACGTACGGCCACGTATCTACGGGCATGCACGTACGGCCATGCACGTACGGACGCGCACGTACGGCTACGCACGTACGGCCATGCACGCACAGCCATGCACGTATGGACACGCACGTACGGCCATGCGAGAGCGAAGGAACGGCCAGTGTGGTTGTTTCTGGCAAGCGGTTTTAAAGTGTATATATATATATATATATATATATATATATATATATATATATATATATATATATATATATATATATATATATATATTTTGAACGTACAGCCACGCACGTACGGGCACGTGAAAGCGAAGGAACTGCTTGTGTGGTTGTTGTTTCTGGCATGCGGTTTGAGTTTTTTTTGCGGGGGGGGGGGAGGGTTTGCACGTACGGCCACGCATCTACGGGCATGCACGTACGGCCATGCACGTACGGACGTGCACGTACGGCTATGCATGTACGGCCATGCACGTACGGACAAGCACGTACGGCCACGCGACAGCGAAGGAATGGCCAGTGTGGTTGTTTCTGGCAAGCCGTTTTAAAGTATATATATATATATATATTTTTTTTTTGCACGTACAGCCACGCACGTACGGGCACGTGAAAGCGAAGGAACTGCTTGTGTGGTTGTTGTTTCTGGCACGCGGTTTGAGTTTTTTTGCGGGGGGGGGTTTGCACGTACAGCCACGCATCTATGGGCATGCACTAGTTAAGTTAATGGTGAAAGAAAATGTTAAACAAGTTCAAATTAGATGTGTTTCAAATAGTTGTACTAGGTTCAGCAATGGCCGTGAATGGGTGAGTGCTCTGGAGCTTTCTCACATGTAACTAACTGCTTTCACTCGAGAAAACATTAAAAGTCTTGAATAACTAATATTGGAGAATTACCATTTTACTATCCTTGAGATTGCAGAATTGGATGTCAGTTTTGGATGTGTGGAAACAATCATTCATTTTGACCTGCAATTCAACAACAACCAAAAAAAATTGTGCAATGTAGCCACCAAAGTATTTCACTCCACCACACCTCATAGGAACAGCATATATCAATTGGAAAGTCCTCAGTCATCTGTCTAGACTTGTCATATCTTTGGATCACTTCAAGAACAACTGGGTGTCATTAAGTTTACTAATGACAAAGACCGTCCAAACACATGTCCTGAAATGACTGCGTACCCATCCCAAAGGCATCAAGTTGTTTCTATGGCCAAACCAACAACTCAACCCCCTTCAAGTTGTTAATACAAGTGATTAAAGGTGGCATGATATAAATTTCATAGTCTGGAGGGGACTCTGGGGACGTGCAGTGTAAAACCCGATCATGAAGTGAAACAGCTCGAAGGATAATTGTTACCGATAGTGGTAATGACTGTGCCAGCAAAGAAGAAAGCGCTGCCAAGTTCCCAATGACTCGACTGGTTCGAAGCTGATCCCAGAGGGCTAACTCCAGCGCTGATGGCTTCAGTCATACTCTGGAAGGCAAACAACACAAATAACAACAAAACAAAGTTCATTCTTCTGTGTGTAGACGATTACTTGCTCACTTTTAACTTCTTGGTCATGAATGAACACTGACGTGGACAATAATTCCATCCACATATGGAGTGATATCCTGTTTTCAATCCTTGCAGTGATTGGTTAATTTACTCATTAGGTTAATGATATGCAAGGGTTGAGAAATACATTTATCGTTGCTGTATTCTCTTCTTATTTTTACCTCCACAACCGTAGGTGAACAGAGCTTATGTTTTCACCCCTGTTTGTCTGTCTGTCTGTGAGCACGATATCTCAAAAAGTTGTGGACGGATTCGGACAACACTTGGTGGACAGGTTGTGTGTGTGACAATGACGAATTGGTTTGATTTTGTTGAAGATGTGAATCCGGATACGAGGATGTATAATGGGTTTTATCTATTGGTAGTTGAGAAAAATACGTTAACTGCTGTGAACATAGTAATGGTGATGCATACTTTGGATGTTAGTCCTTTGTGGGAGTCCTCTTACTCTCATGAAGTAACATGGAACCAGCTGTCTTCATCAATATTAAACTTCTTCAGATCTTGTCTCACTTTATCTCTCCAACTAAGCCTGGTTACATGTGCCGAGTGGCGCTTTGACACAACCGTGCACGTAGAAGTTTCTTAGGGATGTGGTTGTCTTTCATCTGGGTAATATGACCTAGCCAGTGAAGTCTTCTGGCTGCAATAATATCTTCTTACTGGAGTTACTACTCCTCCATCCCAAACTGTCTCCCTACTTGTACACTCCTAGCATGCCCTGTCCGTTGGCGAGCCTGACTGATACTGAATATGCTTTTAAGGCACCTGCTGTGTAAGGCCTCTATCTTCCTGGATATATCTCTCTTGTTGGTCCCTCTCTCAACTCATAAAATGGCACACTAAGCACAACAGCACAGTAAACTCATCTTTTTGGTTTCATGGAAATATTGTCCCTGAATAAAGGTGTGCGTAGTGCTCAAAACATTTTCGAGGTACAGGCAATGCTGTCTTCGACGTCCATTGTGATACCACTTTGCGATTCAATTGTTGCACCGAGATATCTAATGTCAGTTACTCCCTTAATGGCTTCTCCAGTGATGTATATTAGCTGTGCATTCCCCTTGTCCTCTTTCGCCAACACCCCCCTTCCCCCCCATACCAACATTTTCATTTTCAGCATGCTCATCATTAACCCCCCACTCTGATGTCACCTCATCAATTGTATGTGCTATATGCTACTCTTTTTGGTGGTACCCACTGCAACTGCATCATCAGCAAACATGTTTAGTTACTTTCAGTGTTGCAAGTCTTCGGGTCCTTTCACCTGCCAATCCAGCACTACATTTGTACAGCATATCTAACCCAAAGGGTTGGCATCAATTTCTCCATGTCTAATTCATCATGTTGAAATATATGTTAAAAAGTGTTGGGGAGATAGTACAACCCTGGCACAAACCATCCTACAACCCTGGCAATGACTGGAATGAGATGTTTACTCTTTGTGGAGCAGGAACATGTCTGGTGTTGGCTTAATGGTTAGGGTGGTGGGCTTCGGATCCTAGGATCCTGAGTTGAAATCCCACTTTGCTGTTGAATTAATACCAGGTGGGGTTGATTCTATCTGTCATCTTTCCGAGGTCGGAAAAATGAGTGCCAGCTTGCTGGTATCCTGTGTCAGAGTGGCGACCCGTCCAGGATTGTGTCCAATAGCCAAGGAGACTGCTAAAGGCCCAGTCACACCTTGACGTTTTAGCCAGCTTATGCCGATTTTTGGAAAATTTGTCTAAAACGCTGGTACACGTCGAATACGTTATGGGTACGTTTTGATAACATTGAGAGCACGCTGAAAAACACTGCCATATGTCGTAGTACGCTGGCTTTAAACGTTGTACTTTTCGGTTGTCCTCAAATTTTCCATACTTGAAATTTTAAGACTTATCCCAGCGTATGACTCACAAGTTCCGCTATGCTGGCCATAAGTTGTAGGCACGTCACGCGATCGTTGACACACGTTACTTGTGAGTTACTCATAAGTCGAAACACGTCGAGGTAATGTTTAGCGTACCCGAAACTTATTTCTAACCTAATAGTTTCGTGTTGTACTCACGTTACGCGATCGGTGACACACATCGACACACGTTACTTGTAAGGTGCTCATAAGTCGAAACACATCAAGGTAATGGTTGGCGTCAGTGTTCCAGACTCCCTGGTTTTTTGTTTTTTTTTAAGTTTTTTTTTTTTCTTCCTTCCTTCAGTATGATGGTGATTTTGACACTTCGATTTCTATTGCGGTTATAATATAACATAATTAATAGGCTTCCGCTCAACGATTTAAATCATAACCGCACTGTACACTGAACACCGTCATACCGAAGAAAAAAAAACCCGGGAGTCTGGAACACTGACGCTAACCATTACCTTGATGTGTTTCGACTTATGAGCACCTTACAAGTAACGTGTGTCGATGTGTGTCAACGATCGCATATCGTGTGTACAACTTATTCCCATCGCATGCGGAGCGTGTGCCATACGACAAGTACGTCGTAAAATTTTCAACATGTTTAAAATCACAAGATGTACTCCACTTACTACGACGTATGATAGCGTACTTTAGCGTTCTATTCACGCATACCAAACTTACCCATACCGTATTCGACGTGCGCCAGCGTTTTAGACGCATTTTTCAGAGGTCGGCATACGCTGGCAAGATCGCCAAGGTGTGACTGCGATGTTGACACTTCCATTTCTGCAGCGGTTATGATTTAAAACGTTGTGCGGCAGCCTTTTCATAACCTACGCCACGTCATCGTCGGCGATGCGTGCAGCACGCTATGCATAAGTTTGACTATCGTTCGGCATAGGTTGTGAAGGCCGCCAACAGGTTCAGCATTCGTTGGTATAAGTTATCTATAACACAACGAAACGTTCTGTGTCCGTTACTAATACGTTTTGCAAAAGACCAAGTCGTTATGAATACGTCCGAATCTTTAAAAAAAAAACATCAAAAGTTCAATGTAAGCCAGCGTTTTACATACATTTTAATATGTTGCCATTGCTGGCTAAAACGTCAAGGTGTGACTGGGCCTTAAGGCAGCACCAACGCTCAACACATAGCATGGTCCCGATGGATGGATGGAATGCCACTCACAAGGAACCTGCTGCTCTTTCCACATGGTCCTGAAAATTCTCCAATATATGTGCCATCCTATCTCCAGTACTTTACTGGGCTTACAGGATGACCTAGAGGTACAGACAGCAGTCTCTTGACTGCTGAAGCTTGAAGAACTGTGAATGAATCACCTTGAAGCTATCTAGTCTGGGTTCTAATCCCAACCCAGCTGTAAACTGTCACTGCAGTGTTTCAGAGGCAAGTGATCCATCAGTTTGTGTGACATCCCTCGGATGAACGGGAAACGGGTGTCCTATCTGCTGGCATTAGTTGGTAGATGTGAAATATCCCATGGTGTCCTTCGTGAAGAGAGGGTGAGCTCTTGCTGGTCCCATGGCCAAATTACAAATTCTGCCCTAACCAATACAGGGCATTGCATCAGCGGCACAGCTACACCCCCAAGCAATGATGCTATCCCGCAACGTTGTGCTGTGTATGAATGAATAAGGCGAAGTACTTCACCATCTCTAACTGGATTGCATTTTTTGCCACCAGGTTTGTTCCGTTTAATCCTCTGAGTGCCTCAAGTATTTCGGTTTTCGTAGGTGGCTCACAAATGTCATCTCTCACTTAATGTTGATGCACCGATTGAACGGATCCTCCATAAAGGAGCTTTTCACATTTAGAACAGTTTCAAAATGATTCCGCCATCACCAAAGTGTTTCTTCTGCGGGGCACATAGCTAGCTGTCACCTGGTTGCACCTGGTCTCACTGGTTGAAGATGAGAAGACACACACACATCGATTACAAGAATCACTCGGGAACTGGCGAGGCTCATAACTATGAGTATCTTTATACTTTTAATTGCTCAACTATTTTGTGAAACAATATTCTCGGTCTACACCAGCTCGCTGCATGATGATTCTGCTAACAAGCAGGGGAACTATTACATTTGTTGATTGATCACGTGGTCTCCTTGTGTGCACCGGTGGGTTCAGCTCTTTGTATTACAACTACACAACCAGAACGGCACTCAGTCGAGCGCATACCCCCGCCAGGCTGAACAATTTACATTTTGTATCCAACTCATAGGCTGGATCTGGATCCGGACCTGAACCAACATCTCATCGGCTTGTTCTTGTCACCTACCCAACTCATCCACCAAGTTTTGTCATAATCCATCCACAACTTTTTGACATATCATGCTATATCGTTTTTGGCCCGATCTCTCAATTATGAAGAATCGCTTGAAAAAATTCAAAAATTCTAGTATCCGGATCCAGATGCGGATCTTCACAAAAATCAAATCAATTCGGCCTTGTCACACACCTAACTTGACCACCAAGTTTCGTCCAAATCCGTCCATAACTTTTTGAGATATCTGAGATATCCTGCTCACAGACAGACATACAGGCATGGAAACAACCTCCGTCCACCTTCGGTTGTAGAGGTAACTAGTGAGACCAATTTCCCTTAAATCTTCAACACAACAACTTTCAAACACGTATTATATTAACAAACATGAAGTCATTGACTGCATCATTACTGCTGTGATATTCTTTTGAAAAGAGTAGTCCATTGTGTGCTGGTACCCTGCACAAATGCCCTGCTTGACTGTTTGCTCTATAATGATCACTCACTACCTGTATGTAGTATCGGGAGAAGTGCTGAGGTATGGGTACCACACAGGCAGGAAGAGCCAAGTGGCCTCCTCTTATGTATGTGTGTAACACCTTTTGACTTCCATTTTAATCCTCTAACATCGATGTTGTACTGTTAAGAACTGGTGTCCTGTGAGAACTGCGCATAGTTCTTCGACCAAGCGGAAATCTCCAGATGACGTTTCACTAATTAGCTCTAATTGTAATGGTGAAACCGCTTGTAATGCTTCGAATGAAACTACTGTCAAGAGACTGCTGTCAGCAGATCGTTTGCGCGTCTCTCATACTTAAGAACCCTGCTGTGGATGATGTGATGTATGAAAGGTCATTCTATAAAAGAAGACTTATAAAGGCTATTATGACATATTTTTAAATGGCTTAATCCACCCCTTTCCCCTCGGGATTAGAAACGAATTCTAGTTTCCACTCTCAAGCTGCTTAAACGATTTTTGCACTTCATATGTCGATCTCGGTTCCTATCCTTCCCTGACACATCGACCGCATTTGCTTGAAGATCAAAGGATCACCAACCAAAGTGAAGGGTAAGTTGGGAATCAAAGTGGACAAGATGGTGCAACTTTCATTGGAGTGCATGGGCATGCATTAAGTTATAATTCTGATAAAAAGAAACCAGACCTTGAAAAGCTCTTCCAGTTCTTCCGACTGCACACACGTATGCTTGCGAAGGAATTCCGTTTTGGATTGTTCCAGTTTCGCATGCTGACTCGCCTCGTAATGCTGTTCCAGAGCTTGAAACACGGCACCGCCAGCCACCAGATATGATAGCACAAGCGTGAAGAGGACCAAAACGGTCTTCCACTTCATTACTGTTGGACCAGTACGCCCCTCGGACTCTTCCTGGACTGCTGCAGCCGCTGCAGCTGCCATCGTGGCCTGCACGGCGAAGCGAGCTTTATGTGAACATCGTGGAAAAGGTTCACCTGAGTGAAGAAGGGTGGTGAGAGACCGCACAGTGAATCTCATTTAAACTGTGACCAGAGGTGTTTAAATAATTATCCTTTGCTCGCTCTCTTTATGACCTTTCTTGACGTCGTTTCTGACCACCTTCATCAGCTTTTGCTCCTTGGGGCTTTAAGGTCACTTTTAGAAACCGTTAAATCATATTTGTGACCTTTTCAAACTTATTAAACAAATTCATGCGAATTGAGAACCCAATGACCATTACCTTCACCACCAACATCGATCACCACAACATAACTATGATGTCATATGTGTGAAACTTTTGTTCCTCATGGATAGGTGGTCATACGTGTAAAGTTTCGCCTCGATCTGTTCAGCCATTCCAGCCAGAGAAGAAGGTTTTTGAAGGTTAAAAAAACCAAATTTACTTTAATGAGCTCTTTTTATTATACAAGTGTCAAGGTTCAAGGAAGACTTGAATTTACACAAATACTTGGCCAGAGCAATTTAACGATGTAGAAACAGTCTATTGGATGCAAATCTTATGGTCATCGCATTATGAAACAAGAAAAAGAGCAATCAGAGACTGCAGACTCTCACCAGAACTTCTTTTGTGTGGTGTTTGTGTACTGGTGTGTTACGTAATTAATGAGACATAATTAGAACTTCCACTTTGTAACTGCAAGTAGTGATGACGGGCTACCAAAACATCCCGCTTTGATGCAACCCTGCTTTGATTGGACACCTGACCCATGGCGTTTTTTTATTACTCAATTGAATTTAGAATGGGATTTAAATAAATTCAATTCAAATCAAATTGAAGACCAAATAGGTACAGTCCTGCACTGGAGTAATCAGTAGGAACCCAAACAAGCAAAAAGCAAAGATGACATCATCAGGAAGAATCTGGATAGGACTCGCATCTCAGCTGCTACTCCTCTAACCTCAAACCTATCCAGGCCCAGCCAAGTGAGCCTTATTAAAAAAAAAGAAAAAAAAGAACCCATATCAAAAAATTAAATAATTCTGGCTGTCAGACCATGCACCCGATCAATTGGAAATTTAAAACATGTATTTCCCATCATGACTGGATCATATATGCTAAGTTTCACGTCGATTGATTAAGCGGTTCCGTTGAAAACATTATTTCATATGTTTCTTCAATCCAATATGGCTGCCAAACCATGTGACCAATCAATTATTCCTTAACAACCCTGTACAAGCATGGCTTGGGGAATACTTGTTTGTAGTTTCCCCTCAATTTGTCCATCCATTCTGGAGAATATTTTTTTTATCGGTTTTAGGGTAAATACAATATAGCTTCCAAACCATGTGAACTATGATGTCATATGTGTGAAACTTTTGTTCCTCATGGATAGGTGGTCATACGTGTAAAGTTTCGCCTCAATCTGTTCAGCCATTCCAGCCAGAGAAGAAGATTTTTGAAGGTTAAAAAACCCAAAACATATGGCTGCCGAATCATGTGACCGATGACATAATCAAAAAAAATCGTGGACCATTTTTAGCTCGCCTGTTCGAAGAACAGAGAGCTATAGCGATACCCCCGGCATGAGCGTCAGTGTGAGTGTCAGCGTGAGCGTCAGCGTCAGTGTCAGCGTGAAAATGTTAAAGTTTTTGGTGCAAGTTATTTAGAAGCTTGCCATTCATTTAATATGTGTACGAGGTTGCTGATATTTGGCATGGAGATTCCTTTGGGGTATATTATTGACTAGCTGAAGTACCCGGTAACACCCGGGAAATTTTCCCTGGAGAAAGATGGAGAAAATTGGGAAGGCTTCTTTTATTCCTCAGATTTATGGAAGGAAGGCTTTATGCTACCATAATCCTCAGATAGGTCATAGTTGAAGGTGGCCTTGAGCCACTCAATGTTTCTAGCAGCAGTGGCAACTGTCCTTGATGTCCTGCCAAAACCCGGACCTAGAAAGCTGGAACGTGAGTTTTGTGCTTCTCTCGCCCGTCGGTGTGACGCTCTATTTGCATTTAGGCGACGCTCTCTCTCTCTGCAGCCGACTCTGCTTGCCTGGCTCGTTCATGAGCAGATATATCAGCAGTAAGACGACTCTCTCTCTCTCTCTCTCTCTCTCTCTCTCTCTCTCTCTCTCTCTCTCTCTCTCTCTCTCTCTCTCTCTCTCTCTGCAGCTGACTCCGCTTGCCTGGCTCTTTCACGAGCAGATCGATCAGCAGTTAGCTGTTGCCGTGCGCGTGCAGTTCGAGAATTCAAATAACAGGAGGAGAATGTGTATGTTTAAAAAGTCAACGAATACGAACATTTTGTATTTCAAAAAACCCTAGCGTTTTTAACCATGAAGCCTTTTGTTACGATTAATACGCCGGCACACTATTCGAAAGCCTTTTTTTTTCTAATGGAAATTTTATTTATTTTATTTATATATACATAAATATATATTTTTAAATATTTTTTTTTTCATTTTTATGGAGAGCCACTTTGCGCATCCTGGAGCTGAATGTTAGTTCTATATATGTGTAAAGTTTCATCAAGATCGGTTCACTGGTCTAGGAGCTTATTCGTTACAAAAAAAACAGACGGACAGACAGAAGGACTGCCATTTATATAGTAGATGTAGTGAAGTTGAAATTAAAAAATAATTTCAAATGTTTTAAATTTTTGACCTGTTTTGAACTTAACTTTTTTGTAGCACATCAATGTTAAAGTTTTTGGTGCAAGTTATTTAGAAGCTTGCCATTCATTTAATATGTGTACAAGGATGCTGATATTTGGCATGGAGGTTTCTTTGGGGTATATTATTGATGTAGTGAAGTTGAAATAAAAAAAGAATTTCAATATATTTTTTAATTTTTGACCTGTTTTGAACTTAACTTTTTTGTAGCACATCAACGTTAGTTTTTTCCTTTCTAATGTTTTTAATCTACCACACTAATTTTTACTGATTACAATATACAAATACATATATTACTTTTAAATTATTTAGATCAGACTTCACTCATTTAATATGTGTACTAGGATGCTGATATTTGGCATGGAGGTTCCTTTGGGGTATATAATTGATGCAGTGAAGTTCAAAATAAAAAATAATTTCAATATTTTTATCTTGCCAAAACGAAGTTTTTGCAAGATATGTAAAGGCCCGGTCACACCTTGACGTTTTAGCCAACGTATGCCGATTTTTGAATTTTTTTTCTAAAACGCTGGCACACGTTGAATACGTTATGGGTAAGTTTTGATAACATTGAGAGCACACTGAAAAACACTGCCATACGTCGTTGTATGTTGGCTTTAAACGTTGTACTTTTCGGTTGTCCTCAAATTTTTTCATGCTTGAAATTTCACGACGTATGCCGGCGTATGACTCACACGTTCCGCTACGCTGGCCACAAGTTGTATGCACGGTCTGCGATCGTTGACAGACGTCAACACATGCTACTTGTAAGTTAATCATAAGTTGAGACACGCCGAGGTAATGTTTAGCGTACCCGAAACTTATTTCTAACCTATGATTAACGTGTTGTTGGCACGTTACGCGATCGTTGCCACACATCGACAGACGTTACTTTTAAGTTACTCATAGGCTGAAAGACGTCGGTATAATGGATCGTCCTTGCGTCAGCGTCCACGGCCACGGCCAGGACACTTATTTGCAGCATTCTTCAAACTTTTCTTCAGCATGACGAGGATGTTCAGACTTCGATGTCTAGCTTGGCTATGATTCCAATTGTCCATCGGCAGCGTCTATTTAAAATAGTCGAGTTTGAGCGTTTTAACACGTTCAGAAGAAACGCTTCAAATTTCAAAACCCCAGCGTCAAAAAACAAAGGCGAGTGACAGCAATTTAAATCGTTCATTGTAAACAATGAAACTAGCTGAGTGGTACCGTTTAAAAGTCGTTGAGTGTAAAAAAAATCCAATTGTTGAGCGCAAGCGTCTACTTTCAATAGTGGAGATGCAGCCATTTAAATCGTTGAGTGGCAGCCTATGAACCTACCCGTGGACACGCGGACGCAAGGAGGATCCATCATAACCCACACCCTCCCCCTCACACTCACCTACTACTGCCAACATGAACAAACTAATACTAATACTGATACTGATACTGATACTGATACTGTTACTGCTGACATGGACATCGACTCAAAAAGGACTCGAAAACACTGTTGGGTTCCCCTTTTATGAGCAGCATTTTTATATACCAATTCCCAAAACCGCTGGGAACACGTCTTTATATGGCAGTTGTAACCTAGAAACACATTCATTTTTTTTTTTTGTCGACCGGAAGACGTCATTGGAATACGTCTACATACGTCGATGTGTGTTGGGACTACGTAAAGAATTGGTTCAAAGCACGTCAAACATAAGTTAGAAATAAGTTTCGCGTAAAAAAGACATTACCGCGACGTGTTTCGACTTATGAGTTGCTTATAAGTAGCCTTTGTGGACGTGTGTAAGCGTCCACATATCGTGTGTACAACCTATCCCCATCGCATGCGGAACGTGTGTCATACGCCGAGTACATCGTAAAATTTTGAACATGTTTAAAATTTCTTGACGTACTCTACTTACTACGACGTATGATAGCGTGCTTTAGCGTTCTACTCACGTATACCAAACTTACTCATACCGTATTTGACGTGCCCCAACGTTTTAGACACATTTTTCTTAGGTTGGCATACGCTGGCAAGATCGCCAAGGTGTGACCGCGATGTTGACACTTCCATTTCTACGGCAGTTATGATTCGAATCGTTGTGCGTCAGCCTTTTAATAGGCTACGTCACGACATCGTCGGCGATGCGTGCAACGCGCTCTGCCGAAGTTAGACTATCGTTGGGCATCGGTTGTGTAGGCCGACAACAGGTTCAGCATTCGTTGGTATAAGTTATCTATAACACAACGAAACGTTCTGTGTCCATTACTAATATGTTATGCATACGACCAACTCGTTATGAATACGTCCGAATCTTAAAAAAAAAACATTAAAAGTTCAACGTCAGCCAGCGTTTTACATACATTTTAATACGTTGCCATCGCTGGCTAAAACGTCAAGGTGTGACCGGGCCTTTAGTCAGCTTGTATGTTTTTTTTTTTTTTTTTTTGTTTGTCTGTAATCACGTATAAAAAATTCTGCAGAGCACAGTTATCATTGAAAATTTTTATAACTTCGCATATCAGAGGCCAAGAGGTCCCTTTCAGCGCATAAAATTTTGAAGGTCAAGGTCAAAGGTCAAGGTCACTGTCGCAAATCAGGGGAGTCGACGAAACCCTTATTTTTTGAGTAATTTTGATCGGATCGTCTTCAAACTTCATGGGAATATAGTTCATGGTCTGGCGCTCAGCTGATTAATTTTTGGTGGCGATTGGCCTTGACCTTCATATGTTTTTTTTTTTTGTCTGTAATCACGTATAAATCACTCTGCAGAGCACAGTTATCATTGGAAATTTTTGAAGCCGCATATCAGAGGCCTATAGAGGTCCCTTTCAGCGCATACAATTTTGAAGGTCAAGGTCAAAGGTCAAGGTCACTTTGTCGCAAATCAGGGGAGTCGACGAAACCCTTATTTTTTGAGTAATTTTGATCAGATCGTCTTCAAACTTCATGGGAATATAGTTCATGGTG
Source organism: Eptatretus burgeri (assembly GCF_056783735.1). Classification (NCBI taxonomy): domain Eukaryota; kingdom Metazoa; phylum Chordata; class Myxini; order Myxiniformes; family Myxinidae; genus Eptatretus; species Eptatretus burgeri. Next base: position 76,057,498 of record NC_140973.1, on the reverse strand, counting down.
TGGCGCTCAGCTGATTAATTTTTGGTGGCGATTGGCCTTGACCTTCATGGTTAGCGCCGAAGGTCAAACATATTTGACCCCAAGGTCAAATTTTCTAGTTTTAGGAACCATTTCGTGTAGTACCTCAAATTGAACACCTCGATGAGTGCTTTCTAGATATGTCAAGCTTGAGACGTTATGACGTCATTTGGTGACGTTATGAGGCAAACATATTTTTCATGGTTACTCTGTAGAACGATTCTCATTGGAATCTCTCGTAGGCAGATATTCCTCAAGGAGTCGCTCTTGGTGGATAGCAGCTCTGTTCACCTCAGTGTGACCTTAAAGAAGTCACATGTGGTCACCTTTTGGCAAGATACGGGTCACCCTGCGGGTGACATTGGTTTATTTAATTTATGACCTGTTTTGAACTTAACTTTTTTGAAGCACATCAACGTTAGTTTTTTCCTTTCTAATGTTATTATCTACCACACTATTTTTTACTGATTACAATATACAAATACATGTATTGCTTTAAAATTATTTGGATCAGACTTCACTGCAATGCTTTAAAAAATATAAGATTAGACTAGTCTTTTAAAAACGATAAATGTATAAACAGGCGAGCATTGGGTGGCTTTGATACCAACTCTGTGGTATCCCTAAATGACGCTCAAAAATTTTCATACTGATCAGATGTAGCGTTCTACATATACAATTATGACGTCATAATGAAGGCACCTATGACGTCATAAAAAATCACACATTCCCCATGAGGAGTGTTTGCCATGTGCCAAGTTTCAATTTTTTCGTTGGTGCGGTTTTAGAGATACAGAGGTCCAAAGTTTTTCTGTTTTTCCAACATGGCTGCCACACCACGTGACCTATCACATCGTAATCATCATTAAAACGTATTGTCTACATGTATCATCACACCAATGGTGAAAATTTCGTCAATCCGTCGAGCGGTTGCAGAGAAAAACACGAAAGTTCTGTGTGAACAAACGACAGACAAACAAACAAACAAACAAACAAACAAGAAGAAGATGTCATGCAGAGCATGATACTTGTAAAATCCATAAAATAAATTTGAACTCAAAAATCATTGGTGGTTGACTTCGATGACCAAAATGCAAATCCTTTTCAAATTTCAAGTCAATGGGATGAAAATTGAGGATTTTAGAAATACCACCTTAGTTGTTCACCCTGGACCAATGTTGACCTCAAATATAATTGGCTCGTTGAATTCAGTGACCTCAAATATAAATCCTCTTCAAATTTCAAGTCAATCAGATGAAAATTGAGGATTTTAGAAATCTCACCTTAGTTGTTGACCTTTGGCCTTTGCCTTTGCCTTATGGAAAGCAAACCCAACTGAGGGCAATCTCAGTTCCTTCCACAAAGCTCGGAACAAGTGTGTATCTACCCTCAGGAGAGCCAGAAAACAACATCTTTCTCATCTCAAGTCTGAACTCTCAAACCTCTCTCCCTCCTCAAAATCCTGGTGGCGTTTAATCAAATCTGTTTCTGGTGTATGTTCCCCCTCCATCCCCTCCCTTACCTCATATGGCCGCACTGCTGATTCCACACGTGATAAAGCTGAATGTCTAAACTCGGTCTTTGCAGCTAAATCTTGTGTCCTAAACCCATCACTATCTCTACCCACTTTACCCAGTCGCACCCAACTGTCCCTGGACTCTGTATCCTTTTCTCCTGACAAGGTGGAGAGCTTGCTTTCAAACCTCGAGTCAGATTCTGCAACCAGTCCAGACGGCTTCAGCCCACGTGTCCTCAAAGCCTTCTCTTCTGCTCTTGCTCACCCTCTCTCTGTTCTATTCACCCTCTCATTTGCCCAAGGTCATCTGCCATCTGCTTGGAAATCCGCTAACATCACTGCCCTGCATAAAAAAGGTGCAAAAACAGATCCCTGTAACTACAGACCAATCAGCCTTCTCCCAATCATCAGCAAGGTTATGGAATCCATCATCACTTCAGATATGAAATCCTTCCTCTTCTCCAATGGCTTGATTTCCAATCATCAATTTGGTTTCAGACAAGGTCACTCTACCCTGGATATGCTGCTTCTGCTCTCCCATCAATGGATGGAGGTTCCTCAATGCCAGACAGGAAATCCGAGCCGTATCCCTGGCCATATCACGTGCTTTTGACACAGTCTGCCACCCTGCACTACTCACCAAACTCTCTTCCCATGGTATTCAAGGCCATCTCCACTCATGGCTCGCAGACTTCCTCTCCTGTCGCAGTCAACGTGTGGCCCTAAATGGAGTTCTTTCATCCCCTCTTCCTGTGCAGGCTGGAGTTCCTCAAGGTAGCGTTCTGGGCCCTGTTCTTTTTCTGGTTTTCATCAATGATCTCTCGGACTCTCTGGAAAATCCGCTATTTCTCTTTGCCGACGACTCCACCCTCTGCCGTACCATCTGTCATCCCTCAGACCGGCAAGCAGCAGCTTCTTCGCTCACTGCAGATCTGGATAAAATCACAAACTGGTCCAACACGTGGAACATGTCTTTCAATCCAGACAAATCTCACACTCTCACTATGTCTCTTCGAAAGGACCGTTTAGAAAACCCCCCCATCCACTTTCTCAACAATCCTCTGGAAGAAGTCTTTTCTTTCAAGCTTCTGGGTCTCGCTATCTGCCATGACCTTTCCTGGGAAAGTCACATTTCCAACCTCGCCTCAAAAGCCAGTCGCCGACTGGGAATCTTCCGTCGTGCTAAGTCCTTCCTCGGCCCTCTTGAGCTCCTGACCACTTACAAAGCTTTTGTCCGTAGCCTGATGGAGTACTGCTCTCCCCTCTGGGCTGGTGCTCCTGCCTCCCACCTCTCTCGGCTTCACGCTGTCGAAACCAGGGCATTTAAGATCATCGGCATCTCCCGCAATGAAGCTGAGTCTTTGGGCCTCTCACTCAATCACCGCAGGTTGGTCGGTGGGCTTTCTGTCTTCTACCGACTCCTCTCCAGCCTTGCCCCCCCTTCTCTCTCTGCGATTTGTCCCCACCACATTTCCACAGGGCGCTCAAGGTCCGCCAACAACCCCCTTCTGGTAAAACTACCGAAATCACGAATCACTGCTCATCTTCACTCTTTCATTCCTCTTTTTTCCCGCCTTTGGAATAAACTTCCTCACTCTATTCTTTCCCATTCTTCCCTCCAGGCTATACAAGGTATACAAAAGGTATACAAAATATCCGACCAAGGTATACAAAAAAAAAATAATAATAAAATAAAAAACAATAGGCTTCTTCCTTATGACAAACTCTACCATGTGGTGAAGTTTCGTGAAGATCGGTTTAAAATTGTGATCTGTAGGCAATAAACAGACAGACAGACTAACAAGCCGGTAGACGGACATGGGTAGTCGATCAAGTCAAATTTAGTCGTTTTTCAGCCGTTACTAGCCAACAAAAGCGTCCATAGCAACGGTTCTTTCTCACACATAACTAGGACATACCATGAACCTACCATACCAGTTTCATGTATGTCTAACTCATAGTATCTGAGATATAACGAACTTCGTTTTTTAATTTTTTTCGACCAGGGTTCATTCAAAGTCGATCTTCTCCGACAGTTTTCATGGGAGCGGGCTGAATTTTTTTCTCAAGGAGGCTGAATATGTTGCCCTCAAACGATCATAGTTTGATTTTTGAATTTCGATATTTAGATTTTTTTAGATTTTTTTGAAAATTTCAAAGGCCCGTTGCTAGGCAACCGAGGGGTCCATAGCAACGGTTCTCAAACGCGCACAACTTGGTCATGGTATGAACCTACCACCAGTTTCGTCAAAATCGGCCTACGATTAACGGAGTACTGGCCTGGACAGACAAACAGACAGACAGACAGACAGACAGACATAACGACGGAAAACCTGACAATAAGGGTAGATAGATCGACTACCCAATAAAATCGACAAACCAATATACTTGGAAAATCTTCGATATTGCAACTAACAAACGAACCCAAACGTTATACCCTCTCCTCTCCTTCAGCGAGGGTAACAAGTTCTGAGAGTGGAACACTGAAGTCATCATTGCAATAACAGAGTGTTATGGGTTCTTTTTATATTAATCTTTATAACTACTGTCCTTGTCTATTGTCTGCACTGCACATTATTTAAGATTAAAGTGATGACAAGTTAATAAACAGAAAGGATAACCTTGTGATTTGTGAAACCTGAAAAATGCAGAACACGAAGAATGTAACAAGGGTATGTATGAACTCTTTCTTGCCATGAGCGAATGAGTTACTTCACCCGAGCCTCGAGTCCATTTACGTGAACATGAACATTTGTGTCGCCAAACTTGAAATGGCATCCAAGTTCTCCTGCGCTAGTAAACCGCTTTCACAAAAGAGGGTAAACTTCATCCCCATCTATTTATTACGAATCCAAGTATAGCAGAATTTTTGACTCTCCTCCTCCTCCTCCTCCTCCTCCTCCTCCTCCTCCTCCTCCTCCTCCTCCTCCTCCTCCTCATACACCTCCACCCCAAGTACATACTGGTATGAACTCTCCCCACTCACCCAAGCTGCTCTACCAAATGAAGTACGCATTGGAACTTTGTCACCACGATTTCATCGCACGCTATACCGGAGCATCCCCTGCAATCATCAAAGGTTCGGATACTCAGAAATACAGAATTGAATCAATTACATTGTGAACAACAGGCATCAGGTAAAAGGTCCTTGGTTTGAATTATGCTTCTCAATATCTGTTTCAGAACACCTTATCCAAGAACTGTCCATGCATTTAATAAATCCATTATATATTATCAAGTGTTCAGTTGTTGTTTGACATCTGACATCTAAAGAAAGATTTAACAATACCATTATGGTTGGCCGTGGGATGGGCTCGAGGTCAAATCTTCCACCCGGCCAGTCAGTAATTTATCGCCGGATAGTTATTCGGGACCGTACACTGTCCACCTGGCAAGCCAAAGGGGTCTTTACTTCAGTTTTCCGACTTACACAAACTCCGAGTCTGATGGCTTGCAGCCAGTTCTTCCGTTTCAAAGGATGAGGGGTGAGAGGACAAACCACTGCATTTTAAACCTCCTAACAAGGGCTTTTTGCACTAATTTTATAATGGCTGCAGTCTTAATTGCGACATTCATTAACATTTCCAAATCAGAACCGTGCACCAAGCCGATACACCAGTGGTACAAAAAACAGGGTTTATTAAAGAAAGGGGTGGGAGGTACAAGAAGCAAACATACTGATCAGTATTCTCTTATTGTAAACTATACCCCTGTGCCCATGATACTTTGACGACTTAACTGATATCTTAAAGCCTCGTCACTCACACTCACGAATACAGACTGATATGTCACAAAATGGAAAAGAAACCTTCTCCCCATGTGATGCTTGCGCCGGGTGGTGGTGTGATGGTGGCAATAGTTATCTTTGAAAGGAGAGAGGGAGAGAGATGGGAGGCTGCACCGCGTCTGGGCTCCGCAACTCCTCCTTGAGGCACACGCAAGCTTTCATGAGCCCACTTGGTCTCCACAGCTGTCCACCTGGAGCTGCTCTCCCATACTGCTCTCCCGTTGTACTGCTCTTTGCTCTCTCATATCATTCTCCCATATCGTTCATTCTGTCGTACTCCCCATGGAACTTCTCTGTCTGTTCCCCCACCCCCTACCCCTCGGCGTTTATCACATCGAGATTTATCATAATTCGTCCATCTTCCACCCTTTACACCCTTTGGCCGTTCTCACAACAATACTATCTCGGAAAATGTAAAAAGATGCTCAAAAATTTAATTCTGATAAAAATCAATGGCCAATTGTAAATTGGAAACCTGTGTCAAAATATTAGAAAAAGCAAATTACTGTGTCAAAAAATTGAAATAGATGATGATTGATGTTGAGATACTTATCTCAATTCAGTTCAATTCTCATTATAAATATTTTAAGGTCTTCTGATCAGGTCAGGTCAGGTATGGAAGCATGCGCCGAAGCAGCGAGTCGATGCGTACACTTTCCGCCGGTACTCCAGGGGCCTCCGTCAGTAACCTCAGTAACAACTGGAAATAAGTCGGAGATGGTACCACCACATCTCACAGCACTCTTAGTACCAGAGTATAGTTCAGACATCAGATTGATCAGTTTTGGTGGCACCCCACGAAGACCAAGAATCCTCCAGAGGGCATCCTGATTCACTGAATCAAATGCTTTACAGAGATCAACAAAGGCTGCAAGCAGCCCCGACTGAAACTCTCATCTGCGTTTGGAAAGGACTCAAAGGGTAAGGATACGGTCAATCATTGACCTCTTTGGTATAAAGCCTGACTGCTCTGGACGCTGTTGCTCAAGCAGATGGTGGCGAACCCTGTCAATAATTATCCGAGCGAAGACCTTGCCCGGCACTGAGAGCAGCGCCACCCCTCGGTAGTTATTGCAGTCTTGGCGATCACCCTTCTATTTCCAGAGAGGGGAAAAAGGCCCCTCTTCTGGTCAGTTTGGATGATGCCTGTGTTCCAGGCAGAGCACAGAACTGCATGCAAAGACACGAGTACAGCATTTCCACCAGCCTTGAGAAGTTCAGCATGGATGCCACAGATCCCAGGAGCTTTACCCCATTTCAACCGGTTCACCACAGCCTGTGGTTACACAATCGAAGGTGGACCATAGTTGATTAGAGGGTCAGCAATAGGGATAGTCACACCCCTGATGTCCAACTCAACAGCTCGTGGATCAGCCTGGTACAGCCGCTCAAAGTAACCGGCCCAGCGGGCATTCACTTCCAACTCCTCTGTCAAGAGCCTACTACCCTCCACTCTAACTACAGTACACTGAGGGATGGGCTTGGAAGAAGACAATGCGCAGATTCCCCTGGAAGCAGGACGAGAATCACTTGACCACAGGTGATGCTCTGCCCCCTCACAGATTCCTCGCATATAGGCCTCCTTGTCCACCCTCAGCGCACGTAGTTTTACGCCTCAATTCCCTGAACAGCTCAACTCTGCTATTAAGTCTGGCCCATGACTGGTCAATGGTATCCAATGTCCCTTGAGAGACAAAATTCTTCTCCGCCCTAAGGTGAGTTCCAAGACATCGACCGGCAACATCAAGGTCGGTGGTCTTGAAGGCACTCCACAACTCTTCAGGATCCCCCAAAGCACCAAGACCCCCCAAATCTTCACTCAGCTTGTTCACAAACTCCTCAGCTACCCTCTCATCCTTGAGCTTGCCAACATCCAGCCTAGGCTGGGATGGTACTATTCTCCTGGATTTAAGCTGCAACTTTAGATTTTGCTTCAACAAGCTTGTGGTCAGTATTGAGCAACTGAGCACTCCAGAAGACCCTGCAGTTCTGGATCATCCTCCAGCGACCTTCAACGAGCATATGGTCAATCTCCTTTGCCACACTGCCAGCGTTGGCATACCAAGTCCAGCGATGAGCCTATGGGCACTGAAACCATGAACCTGCCACCATAAGTTCTTGACTTCTTGCAAAGTCAAGGAACTTAGTGCTTTTCTGGTTCACAGTTCCAGACCCATGGGGACCAACACCTGTCTCATAACCATCCCTATCAGTTCCAGTCAATGCATTGAAATCCCCCAAGACTAGAAGAGTAACTCGCCTTGGGCACTGATCAACCACAGACTCGAGCGTGGCATAGACTACATCCTTCATGGTGAGATCACTCACCTCAGTTGGAGCATAAACAGAGACCAGGGAAACCACACCCAAGGAGTGACGAATCCTTTGTCTCATAATATGCTCGTTGACCGGTGTTACCTCAATTATCATTGGAGTCAGCTTATTGGACACAACTACAGCAACTGCTTGGGCATGGAAACCATCAGAGTGGCCAGACCAATAGTAGGCGTAACCACCCGCCATAATGTCGCCACTATCCGGTCTTCGGACTTCAAAGAGTGCTGCAATACCAATGTTCAAACGCGTGAGCTCAGATGATAACAGAAACAGGTAGTCATCCTCTCTTCGGGATAGGACATTCCAGGCACCCACCCAAAGGGACCACCTCAGGTTAACCTAAGGAGACCACCGTCTGGCAGACCACACCTCAGCACCACCCTGACACACACTACTGCAATCTGACCTGGGAAGGTTATTCCGTGGTTTTCCTCCGAACATCAAAGAGTGGGGGTCGCAAAGGCTTTGCCCTAATCCCGTCATCTGGTGAGCTGCCCTGCGGATGGCAGCTGCACAGCAGGTACTCCCATGGAGTGGATTTTCAGATTTCTTTTCGTTTTTGTGTTTTGCGGAGTGAAGGGTTTTACGGTGGCCGGAGTGCAAACCCATCACTAACCTTCTTAAAAAAGTAACAACTGCAGGAGGATATCCGCAGACGCAGTTGGGTACTCAATGTGGATGACTGTTGGCTCACAAGGAGATCCTCCGCCGTTTGACAGATTTTGTTTTTAGTCCTGCTGGGTGTCCATATCATGCAGCCTCCTCACCAGGAAACCTGGTGGGGGAGATGGTTTAGTCGCCGACAACCTGACCATGAAACAGGTTCGCACATGTTTACATGGTACCTGGAGAAAGTCACAGATCTAATCTGGCCTGACCTGATAATTATACAAGTACTGTGCAAATGTGTCAAGCCATTGGAAGGAAGCACGATATCTATAAAATGAAGAAAGCAGCAGTCAAGGCACATGCCAATGATGGAAATTTATCGTCAGATTTCGGCAGACAAATCGGCTGTTCACAATCCACAGTGTCACTCATCTTTAAAGAGCTTCACACCAAGCCTGTCCAGGCAAAAATGCTACAGTTAAAACTATTGTATATTTACATTAGTAATTTACAGAGTTAATCAGTTGTGTACCAAGATGTGCTGGAGCATTTCATGATTGAGGTATTATGACTGAGGTGTTATGACTGAGGTGTTATTTAGTTATTTATTTATTTGATATACAATGTCAAGACTCGTACAAGAGCTAACACACAGGACATATAACAAGGGGAGCAGGCGACAAGAGAGATGGGAGAAGGAAGCACAAAACAGTAGGGAAGAGACACATCATGAGATCTGTCGAAGGGAGAGGGATGGGGCAGGGTACACGGGGTAAACAAGATGGACACTACAGGGACTTTCAGGAAGGAAAGCAGGGAACATGAAGTGGGTCGGTTTCGGGTGGATTAACGGGGGTAGAAAAGATCATGGTTTTGGATGGGGGAAGACAAGAGATGGTGATGAACAGCTATTTTGAAGACCTGGAGGGAAAAGTGGGATTAAAGAGTGTGTTGGAGTTTATTCCAAAGGTAGGAAAAAGAGGAATGAAAGAATGAGGGTGAGCAGTGATTCTTGATTTTGGTAGTTCTACCAGAAGGGGGTTGCTAGCAGACCTTGAGCGACCTGCGGAAATATTGGCAGGACAGGAGGCAGACAAAGCCGGGGGGGGGTGGCGACTCTGGAGATGAGATGACAGGAGACAGAAAGACCACCGACCTGCCTGCATTGAGAGAGTGAGAGACCCAAAGTGAGGCCTCATCGCAGGAGATACCAATGATCTTAACTGCGTTGGTCTACATAGCATGAAGCCGAGAAAGTTGGGAGGAGGGAGCACCAGCCCGGAGGGGACAGCAGTACTCCATCAGGTTGCAGATGACCCAAACAGCTTATGATTTTATCAAGATCTCCAGAGAGTGAAGAGGCTGCTGCTTGCCAATTTGAGGGATGACAGAAGGTACAGCAGTGGGTGCAGTCATCAGCAAAGAGATAAAGAGGATTTTCCAGAGAGTCGGAGAGATCATTGATGAAAACCAGAAAAAGAACAGGGCCCAGAACACTGCCTTGAGGAACTCCAGTCTGGACAGGAAGAGGGGACGAGAGAATTCCATTAAGGGCCACATGTTGACCGCAACAGGAGAGGAAGTCTGTGAGCCATGAGTGGAGATTGCCTTGGATATCATAGGAAGAGAGTTTGGTGAGCAGGGCGGGTGCCAGACCCTATTGAAAGCACACAATATGTCTAGGGAGATGGCGTTCATCTCACTTCTGGCATTGAGGACCTCCATCCATTGTTAGGAAAGCAGGAGCAGAAAGTCCAGGGTAGAGTGACCAGGTCTGAATCCAAATTGATGATAGGAAATCAAGCCATTGGAGAAGAGGAAGGATTTAATGTCTGAAGCGATGATGGATTCCATAATCTTGCTGATGATTGGGAGAAGGCTGATTGGTCTGTCGTTGCAAGGATCTGTTTTTGCACCTTTTTATGCAGAGCAATAATGTTTGCTGATTTCCAAGCAGAAGGCAGATGACCTTGAGCAAATGAGAGGGTGAATCTAACAGAGAGAGGGTGAGCAGGAACATTAGAGCAGGTTGACAGGACACATGGGCTGATGCCATCTGGACCGATTGCAGAATCAGTCAAGGTTTGACAGCAAGCTCTCCACCTTGTCAGGACAAAATGACAGAGTCCCTGAACAGCAGAGTGTGACTGGGTAAGGTGGGTGCAGAAAGCGATGGGTTTGGGATACAAGATTTAGAAGCAAACCCAGAGTTTAGGCATTCAGCCTTTTCATGTGCAGTGTCAGCTGTGTGGCCATTTGAGGGAAGGGAGGGGATGGAAGGGAAACATACACTAGAAACAGACTTAACTAGATGCCAGCATGATTTGGAGGACGGAGACAGGTTTGAGAGTTCAGACTTGAGATTGGAAAGTTGTTATTTTCTGGCTCTACTGAGGGTAGATACACACTTGTTCCGAGCTTTGTGGAAGGAACTGATATTGCCTTCAGTTGGATTTGTCTTCCATGAGGCAAAGGCAAGTTGTTTCAGGACAACTGCCTCACCACAAGCTTCAGTGGTGTACCATGGGCAGGAGGAAGGGTAGGACAACTGAAGACGAGATGGGATAAATCTGTGCATGAGGGAGAGCAAATTTCTTTGAAAGAATTCCCAGGACGAGTTTATGTTGAAGAAAGTAGAGATGGGAGACCAGTCTAGAAGTTTGACGGCTGCTTGAAGACCCTGCCAGTTGGCCTGAGTGAAATGCCAGACTTGACAATGCTGAGGTGGTTCTCCAATAGCAGCCAGAGAGATGTTTACTTTGACAAGGATGTGGTCAGGTCAACTGATTGGAGCGTAGGAAGAACAGTTAACATTTTCTGAGAAATTGGTCAAAATCAGACCCAGAAGAGATGGAGTACCATTGGTTGAGATCCTGGTCGGGAAGTTGACAGATTGTGTCGGTCCCAATGAGTTGCAGAAATCTTTTGCTGAAGAGCCATGGCAGGTGAGGGAGGTACCCACACCCAGCCAACTGGCACGATGACAGTTGAAGTCATCACATATGAGGAAGAGAGAGTTGGGATGAGAGGACAGAAGTTGGTCCATGTTTTTGGTGAGCGAGATGTAAATGGAGTCATCACTGTTTGGTATGCCTGGTGTTGGCTTAATGGTTAAGGTGGCGGGCTTTGTATCGCAGGGTCCTGAGTTCAAATTCCGCTCAACTGTTGAATTAATACCAGGTGGGGTTAACTCGGCCTGTCATCCTTCCGAGGTCGGCAAAATGAGTGCCAGCATGCTGGTATCCTGTGTCGGAGTGGCGACCCGTCCAGGATTGTGCCCAATAGCCAAGGAGACTGCTTCAGCAGCACCAACGCTCTGCACAGAGTATGGTCCCAATTGATACTATATTTACTGTTTGGTGGATGGTACAACACACACATAAACAAGAGGTGGAAGTGGAGGTGAAACTGTAGTCAGAGTTATTTCTGGAGGTGTGCGGGAGTGAGGGCAGTGCATGGAGAGTGAGGAGCAGTTTTTTGATGAAGAGAGCAACTCCCCCGCCAGGACAAGGTGCAGGTCTGTCATACCGGAGGAGCGAGTAACCAGGGAGAGATGTTAGGGAGTCCAAGATGTCTTGAAGGAGGAATGTTGCTATTAAACAGATGATGTCTGGTTTGTCAGTGGCAACCTGCATGGAAAGATCTGTCAGGTTTGAGCGAAGGACCTGGATGTTTGAGGTCCACACTGTTAAGGAAGACAGAGGGGAGGAGGCTTTTTGTGCAGGGGAAGGGAGGGGGAGGTTGGGGAGGTAGGGAGAGATATTGACAGTGTGTGGGGGATTACAGAAGAGCTCGGGGAGAGGGCCGGATGAGGAGGAGAAAGGCTCGGTGGTGATGGGATGAGGCACAGTGGGGATTAATAAGAGAGGGGAAGAGGGAAGTTGAAGATTGGAGGAGGTGGAGGGATGAGATGTAAGAGATAGGGCAGGGGATAAGGCAGCTTTGTGGATGTGAGGGGGGTAACTTTGACAAGGGGGAGTGAGGGGGAGATTGGATGGAGAAGGGTGAGAGGGGAAAGTTGAGGGAGAATGGTGAGTGGGGAGTTTTTGAGAAAGGTGAGAGGGGAGCTTGGAGGGGCAAGAGTGTGAAGATTGCTTTGAGAGGGAAGGGAGACGATGAGAGCAGACATGGCCAAGGTGCAGGAAGATTATGGGAGAGGTAGGGAGAGGGGAAGGATGAGACTTGGCAGTGTTATGGTAAAGAAGGGAGTGGGCAGGGGGAGGTACAATATATGATGGGTTTGGAAGAGCAGGAGGTGTGAGAGGAAAGAAAGAACATGTTTGTGGTGATGGCTGTTCTGATTGAGAGAGTGAGATATCTTTTAGGTAGAATGGAGCCCACAGATTTTAGAACACAACACAGTTTGGGACAACAGAGGGGGAGCTGATACAAATGCAGAAGACAGTGAAGAGGTGCCCAGAGTGGAGGTAGGATGATTGGCAAGATGGGAGGGGTAAGGAGGGGGATAACAGCTGATATGAGGGGTTAGGAGGAGGTAGATTTAAGTAGGGAGGGTGAATTGGCACTGAAGTTGGAAAAAAAGAATGATCTTTGTGAGAAAGTTGCCAGAGACCCTGAAGAGGAACCGCCACTGTCGTTTAAGAACCGGAACCGGAAGGAGAATCTAAAATGTTGACAATTTATCTGCATTGACAATGATCTACTATATTTGGTAACAATGACTTCATATTCCAGCAAGACCTGGCACGTAGCGCAGGATCTACAATGGCAGGGCTTGCGACCCGTGACATTGTGGTTTTATCTTGGCCTGCAAACTCGCTTGACCTAAACCCAATAGACAACCTATGGTACACTGTCAAACTCAAGCTGAATGCACTCAAACACCAAATGCTTCAGGTACTGAAGGATAAATTGGTCCGATGCAGGGAATCCATCATGGTGGGATAATGCAGCCGCCTCGTCGCATCAATATCCCACTGCATAAAGGCTGTGATCAAAGCTCAAGGAGGACCAACCAAGTATTGAAGTAATTTCTCCTGTTTCTTGGCCTAAAACACAAATTATTTAAATTTTGTAGAACAAATAAATGAATATCCTAAAATTTGGAAACAACTGCCTTGTGTTCAAATGATCATTGTTTTTTGTTGAAAGGAGATGGATATTTTTGATTTTCCATACTTTTCCAAGAGGATATTGTTAGTTTGGCAGCACAATCCAAGTTTATTCACAAAGCAGTCAAACAGGGACAAGTCAGAAGGGAACACGTCAAAGAAGAAGCAACCATGATCACAGCGACACCAAGCTGCAGATACACAAACTAACATACAATGTTACTTGAAAAAGAGATTTAAAAGAAAAAAAACTCACATCACTGTTACTCATGCTTAAGGATTGTCCTATCTTGCACCATCTGAGTAGGCTGGAGGCTTTTGGGCCAACAGAACTAAGCAGCAAGTAGGTTGTAGGCTGGTAAGTAGGCTGGAGGCTTTTGAACAATCAGAATTGAATTGTGGCGATGTGACGGGAAACTCTTAGGAATGGCATTCAAAAAGTTTGATGAACGAGTTACGCACAACAGTCGAAGCCACGTCAATAATTATTTTATTTTTTAATGCATCTAATATAGTAAGCTTTTTCTCACCACTGATTCACTCACTGATATAAATGTTTAGTATCTTTTAGGTGGGCTAGAAAGCTGAAATTCCACATACTGATGCAACTCGAAGCCAATATCCCAGGAAAAATCACAAAACAGTCGGAAAATTTCCATGAACGAAAATATCTGCGATTAAAAGTCGGCCGATGCAGCCTCTGTCTGCTCACAGTGGGTCACGTGACCAAAGATAATGGAACTTCCACTCAAACTGGTTGCTAGACAACGCTAATACATGCCTATTCTGTCTGTTACTTTATTACTTTTGCCATATTTACATTAAAAAATACTATAGCTATAAACTTTTAAATGAAGAGCTCATCCTAATCACTTATTCTTGACTTACTTGAGTTATTTAGCTGCTTGCAGAATGCAAGCACAATCCACTTCATCTTCTATAAAAGGTTAGTTTGTGTCTGTGCCACAAGTACCACCCATTCTACAGGCATGCCTTCCCCCCCTCTCCTCTCACGTCACAAACACTGGCCATTATCCAGGCCACACCTTTCTCTATGCCGCGCCACATTTTGGGACGTCAAACGCAGTTACTTTCTGTCTGCCGGACACAGTGACGTATTGCTTATAACTCAATTTTTCCTCACCATAATTTGTGAGGCATTTCAATGACTGTTACAAGGAATATGATATCCCATGTTTGTTTCCATGCAAGGTATGTAACAAAAAAACGTCGCTGCAGATGACATCATCACGCAGCGACATCTTCCCCCCCCCCCCACCCCCCATACCTCGCACAGAGGCAAACATGGCAGTAAAATCATGTTTTATAAAATGCTCAACATTTTCCAATTTCAACCCGGATAACTTAATTGGTGAGATGGTAAGCTCTGATAATCAAATGTGGTATCAAATGTGAAAAAACAACTGTTAATTAAGACGTCACAACGATGGGTAAGTTTGATGAAGGAGTCACATGACATCTCACATGCACTCATCACTAATTATTCAATACAAGCAGAGTACCTGCCACATGAGCGGTCTTGTTCCAAGCATGCAACGTGTTCTTCTGATGCGTACCTTTATTTTGGCGGTGTATAGGTAACCGACAGCTCTGTATCAGCAAAAAAAACAACAACCCTGGTTACGTGCATGAATCAAAAACATACCTACTGGTTATAATTCAAAACACGTCCCTGTTCTGGAAAATGTGGGGACATAAATATTGTATTGTAAATGGTAGAGAATACCCCCACCTGGAGACGGTGGCTACACAATACACATTAACATGGAGAATTTGCATCCCATCCGCTCCACCCCTGCCCCTCCGTCCAAGACCACCGGCAAAGATAAAAACACCCCTGCACACTCATTGGGGTCATGATGATCTTATGCAGCAAAGCAAACCTGGATGTAAACCACCCAGAGCTGCAGGAGGAGTAGCCCAACAAACAAACCCACAAACACACAAATTCATCAAAGGAATGACCTTGAGGCTGTAACGTTGCATTGGAAGTAATCCCAAAACGTCATGCTCTTTCCTTCAGCAGAAATAGCACACACATACAGAAAACATCACATGGTGAAGCTCCCAGGCCTCCTGGTTGTTGGACCTATTTTCATTCTTTATAAAACCTGAGATTTCAATATTTTTGCGCTGCCAAACAGGCTGCCAGAAGCTCCATGTCTTGGCTTAAAAAGGGAGGCGGTAACCTTCCCATGTCTTTTTTCTCAAGACTGCGTGGGGTAAAGCATTTTATGAACTCTCTAGTTCTTATCTGTTATCATTGTTACTTATCCCGGCCATGTATTAGGCCTGCCCATGGACCATTGGGCCATTGTGGGTGAGTGGGTGCCAGAGCCCCTATTGTGGGGTAGGCGTTTGTAGAGCTAGTTCAGACAGCGTGCTGGGGGGTACTCTTTGCAGAGGGCACCATGAGGTCTCCATCAGCAATCTTCTTCTTCTTCTCCTTTCATTATGCGGCACATGGCTGTGGATAGCATCATTTCTCTGGGGGAGCAGCAGTGCCGCTTTAGAACAGGAATTTGGAATTTAGTCAGGATGCCAGTGATAGCTCACCTACTCTTCGCAAAAGACACCGTGAGATCTTTAATGTTCACCGACTCATACTAGCAGACAGGATACCCAGATCAACGTACATCGATTGATGGAGCACACATTGATGCCTCGCCCTGCCTGAGAAATACCAGGATGACAGTTTGTAGCTTGGTCAAAATACATACCAAAGCGAGACAGCTCAGAGGTAAATACCTTAATTCCAGTATTTGACATGCTTATGAGCCTCTGTGCTCTATATTTAAATAAGTACAAAAGTCCGTCAAAAATGACGGGTTGTAATTATTTTATTCAAAATATTCAAGTAGACTGGAAGATATGATGTTTCAATTCATAGCAAGAGAAAAAAACGTTATTTTAAAACACGGCATGTGCACATACGATCATATTTTATTTATTTTCTGGGACGTTTCATTTCAATGGTGCACCTCCGTGAGCGTACCAGTCTGAAGCCTCGGCCTAGCGTTAGGTGTGCTTTTATTGGGTCACCGAAATAGGTGACCCTTATTGTCAGTAATTATGTCTGTATGTTTGGATGTTTGTTCGTTTGTCATCAGCATAATTGGTAGTAAACATGGGCGGATTTTGACCAAACTCGGGTGGTAGGTATATCTTATGACCTAGTGCTTTGGAAATTGTGATGGTTGCAAGGGACGCTTTGGTTCCCTATCAACAACCGAAAAACCTTCAAAATCGGTACCGTTCACGCAAAATCAGTTCCGAAAGCCATTATCCCACGTAGGGTTATGAAATTTGGAACGAATGATCTACAGGTGATGCTCTATCAAATATATTCCGGTTTTTGTGATATATGGAATACTTTACCCGCAGCGCCCCCTACAATTAGGGTATGCGTGAAAATTGAAGGCCCCCTCGCGATCAGGTGAGTGCATCGATACGAATGAAACTTTGCAGGTTCATGGTACTCAATGAGTACTACAACTTTGCCTCAGGACATATTGACCGATTTCGCTTAGGTCAGGGGTCAAAGGTCAATTAGTGCAAAAACCGATAATATGCGAGAGCTGAAGGTGCCTTCGTGCCAAATGCTACTCCTCTTAGGGTTATGGTCGGATGGTCATGGAAATTCACACTAATCGTCTGGAATACATTGTGCACAAACGATCGAGTCGGATTTTCGATTTAGATCTTTGTTCACCCACAGCACCCCCTCGAACTTTGGGGATTTCCGATTTCAAACCGCATTTTCGGTACTTTTCATTCAAATGGATACCGAGTAGTTATCAGTAGATGGAACTGGATGAGATTTGATATGCATAATCTTAAGGTGATTCCCTATCCGCTATATGACATCAATTTGGCTCCATATCTTATAGTTTCCATGCTCGGCGACCCATTGCCGCCTACCGGCTTGTCTTCTTTATTCATTAGACATCCTATGGGCGTAAATGAACGCTCGTTTTACTATGGGCGCGTTGCACATCATGTGCAGCAAATTTCATCTCCCTGTGCCTTGTATTTATTGTTATTTTAAAAACGCTTCTGTACACCGCCCTTGAGGCCCAGTTGCAAGTCACTGTCTACATTTCCAATCGAAGAGACGTAATTACTCTTTTATGAAAATTGTTTTTCGAGTTTTTTTTATCCAAAAATAGACCATAGTGAACACACAGTCGTGTTAAAAGACTGGCCTTTAAAATCCTACTTAAATCATCCTTATGAAGGGGGACAGACAAACACACAAACGCACACTGTGTTTTATATAGGTCGATGATGCTTGGAGATGTTATCTTGTTTTTGGCTTTCCCGAGACAATATGCACGATTCGTTCAAATTTTTATTTCATATTTCAAGACGTTTGTGTCCATTCGCACAGAGTTAATGCTTTGCTGTAATTGTTTTGGAAAAAGTGCATGCTTGCATTTTGGGTTTTGATATGCATTTTGTTGGTTCCAGAGAGGACCGTTGTCTGGTTATGGTCTCGACTTCAATGTTACGAGCTACGAAGTTAGTCTTAATTAAGCGTTTGTTCCTGATATATGGACACTTCACCATGAAATTATCCACAGCATATAAAGTGTCGGCGGCAAAACCGTACGTACGTGGAGAAATGGAGAAATGGAGATTTACATTGGGCATAACCATAATCATACAAACCATACCACTCGGTGGTGTGATGTTTAGAGTGTCTGCTCTGAGTCTGGGAGGTTGGTTGTTCGAACGCTGGCTGAGTCATACCAAAGGCTTTAAAATAGTACGTGTTACTTGCTTGATGTTCGGCATTTAAAAGGATAGAGCATGGACAAACGACCATAGGTTGGAAGCTATTGGTCAGGATTGATGGTCCTAATAACCTCCTGTGTTGAAGTTCCTTGTAAGGGGTCCCATATTATATGTATATATATATATATATATATATATATATATATATATATATATATATATATATATATATATATATATATTAATGGGGTACCAGCGAAAGGAAACGTTGTGAAATAGCCATGCACCTGGATTTGTTGAAACCTACATCAACAACCAGTCCTGGACCATCGTTTGAGACTCATCAAAAGGAACAACAATGATTCCGCTTGAAAGCCCAGGGGGGAGGCTTTTGCTGACAGGTGCACATCCATGTAAAAACACCTGCAGAGAAAGAAACTGAAAAGAGCTGTGGATTAAGCATGTACTGATGCACTCACTGTACAGCTCGTACACGGAGGCAGAAAGCACAAGCAATATGCGAGACCGTACGGGTATGAGATATATAAATACGAGGACGCGCGTGAACCGCGCGCGCATTACATCAGCGGTTCCCACGGCCCCCGGGGCACGTGCTGCGGGCAGGGTCGACCCCCGTTCGGCCCGCGGGCCGAATGGTGTCTTCCGCAGACAAAGCGGACACGGATGGTGCTTGGCGAGCGCTGTTACCTTTGGCACAATAGCTGGGCTTGCAGGCCATCGATCCGCTAGCCATACTAGTCTCCAGACACACCATGTTTCAGCGCACTCGCGTCTCGCGCCGATATCAATGTGTCCGCACGCGCCGCCGCCTCCTCGTGGGAAAAACACCCTCCTTGGGAGAAGCTCCGCGTCTTCGCCGGTACATGTCGCTCCTCAGCCGTTCGTCCACGGTTCCAACCACCCTCGATCACCTCCCATCATGAGGCTGAATCTCCCGGCTGAACATGATGGCTATGATTGCAACCTAAACACATTGAGAATGGGTGTCATGAACGGAACCTTCTGCAACGGCATGGTACGGGGTGATGCGTGCAGTACGTTGAATCACTTGGATGGAGTACTTTGGCGTGGTCTTCGCGGGATTGACGATGACAGGGCAGCGCGCAATGCACCGGTCGGTGGATCCAAAAAGGAGGCGTGACCAAAGGGCGTGGCTACTGGTCGGAGACTGGGAGTGGCCAGTGGTGGGTGTGGTTAATGACAGCAGCGTTCGACTCCGCCCACGCGCCCTTTCCCTTTCTCTGCATTTTCTCGGGGCTGTGAGTGGGGATTAACCCCCATCGATGTTCGACCGCTGCGAGCTCGATGTCAAGCCCGAGTCTCGTGGCGCACGAGACATGTAATGGCTCATTGAGTCATCATGGTCCCTTGTTCACATCCACTCTGATTGTTTCCCATACAGTGGCAATGCGGACGAGGTTTATCATGCAGCTATAGTATCTCAATGTTACATGGACGTGACATCACCTCTTACTGCAGTCATTTTCAATGTCATTTTGTGCAGAAATGTTAGCGTACACGTCACAACACATTATTACTCTCGCTCAAGGAGAGGGTATTGCATTTGGGTCCGAGTGTTTGTTTGTTTGTTTGTCTGTCTCTCTGTTTGTTTGTTGTCTGTCTGTTTGTTTGTTTGTCTGTTTGTTTGTTTGTTTGTCTGTCTGTTTGTTTGTCCACACAGAACTTTCGTGTTTTTCTCCGCAATCGCTTCTCGGATTGAGATAACACTTTCACCATTGGTGCGACCACTCATGTAGAATGTTTTAATGATAATTATGACGTCATAGGTCATGTGTCATGGCAGCCATATTGGAAAAACTTTGGATCTCTGAAACCGCACCAAAGAAAAAGTTGAAACTTGGCACATAGCAAGTACTCCTCATGGGAAATGAGTGTTTTTTATGACATCATAGTTGCACTCGTCATGACGTCATAATTGCATATGGAGAACGCCACATCTGATCAGTATGAAAATTTTTGAGGGTCATCTCAGGATAAAATGGTCCACAGAAAAAAAAATCATGACGTCATCGGTCACGTGATTCGGCAGCCATATTGTTGAGAAAAAAAAACCTTCAAAAATCTTCTCTGAAGTGCCTGAATAGATTGAGGCGAAACTTCACACGTATGACCGCCTGCCCATGAGGAACAAAAGATTCACACATGTGATATCATAGGTCACATGGTCTGGCAGCCATATTGGATTGACCCTCAAACCTATAAAAAAAAATACACCATTCAAAAGAAGTCTTGGCGAGGGTCTGCATTCTCTAATTGCTCTTTTTCTTGTTAACTTTTTTAATTCGTTTTCAGTTATCTATTTGAGTGGTTTACATATCAAACTGGTATATTGATTACTCGCTTCTAAGCTTTTGGGTCTAGATTTGAATCCAGACCCAGCTATAAACTTTCACCCTGCCGTTTCGCAGATCGACCAAGGCATCAATGTGTGTGCTGTACCTCGGACAGACGTTAAAACGGGTGTCCCGTCTGCCGGCCTTTGTCGTTGGTGGATGTTAAAGCTCCCATGACGTCCTTCGCGAAGAGTAGGTGAACTGTCCCTGGCACCACGGGCAAAAATTGTTTTTCCAAAATTCCTGCCATTACCTCGTGTTACCCTATTGCACTTTGTTCCCTGTTCCAATATGCCAACTTCCATCAGGTGTGTGTGTGTGTGTTTTAACTTTTTAATATTTCACCAGTGAAACTCACACATGGAAACAATCAGAAAACACTATCATTGCAAATGGACGCAGGGATAGACAGGGAACGACCATTATTACCCCATGCACGAAGCGGAAAGCAGGATTAAACAATTGGTTCACTTTGTCTCTCTGTCTGTCTGTCTATGATTGAGGAACTACTTGTGGTAATTTCAATTCAATTTTATATTTTCAACGTGAGAACACGAATCGGAACACAAACCTGGAGTTTGGCAGTACTTTAGCTCTGAAATTGGCAAATTGTACACAATGTCGTCCCAATTGCACATGCACAGACAGGAAGGTATCCGAGTATCCGAGAGAAGAGTTGATTTGTATAATTTGTGCGAGAAAACTGAAAACTGAAATTCTGAAAATTCTCGAGTTGATGCACATCCGTGTGTTGTAGCAAATTGCACCCAGTATGACCCCTACTATAGAGGTCGAAAGAAAGGTCTAAAGGTCAGATTGAAAGGTCAAGACATAGTCACGTTGCAATAATGCATAATTAATAGATGTACTCACGGTCCAATGCTATGTAATTAAAGAGTTGATAAAGTACAGCTCAGTACTCACATGAAAATGGTACGTAATGAATCGATATACTCACATGGGTCGACAGAGGCTTCATTGTGTTTTTCGGTTTTATATATTTAGATATACATGTGGATGCAGGGATGGACAGGGAAATAATGGTCGTCGGACCCGTACATAATGGTCCACCATGAACCACACCTGTCTTTAAAAGTGTTTTTTGGTTTTCAGCTGTCGTTATTGTCAATGATGTCATTTTAATCAGTTAACCATACACATTTCGATGTGATTGGTCCTCGGAAAATTCTGTCATCACTGCCCCGCTCACACCAGGTGTTTGACAGGTGTGGTCATGCCAACCCCTCATTTACCTTCATATTCATATGCAGAGTTATTTAGTTTTGCATACTTTTTATGGAATCCTTTCAAGTTGTGAAAATTTAGAGTAGTCATGGACTTTACCACAATAAAATGCAGTAGATCCATGTTTAAACAACATATTTAGCTTAAACCAATTTTGAGTTTGGCTGTCTGGAAAGAAAAATATGATGAATCAGAAAAAATAAGAAGAATGACAAATGCACTCTTTTGGGTTGCTTACAAGTTTTGAGGCTTAGTAATGTTGTCCAAGAGTTTCATGAGTGTTATTGGATGTGAAATCCTCCGCAGGCAACTGGAAGGTACCTTATAGGTTGAAAGTTTGTATCTTGGTAGATTTTTTTTTGAGTACTTGTGTTGTATTAACCCTTTGAACCCTGACGGCCGTTTTACCGGCTGCTATTCAAACTTTCATATTCCCGAGCGGCCGGATTTTTCTCCAGAGAGCCCAGGGTGGGGGAGCCGAAAGTCCAAGGAGCTCAGGGTTCAAAGTGTTTAATATATTGAAAACAAGTGTCTTCCTTCCCAAGTCCTCACCGACCTCGTTGAAAACAGGTTTTACACAACAAACTTGCTCTACACTCTTAAAATGAACACACTGTCTTCTCAGTGAAAGTTTAACAATATGACTTACCCTGACGTTTTCCCTGTCACAAGAGTAATCCAACCTATGTGGACATAAGGACCATACTATTCTTCATACAATCTAGCTGCAGATCCCCCCTTTCCATGTCGCAGTATTAAACCTACTAGCAAATACCAGCCCTTGGGGTGGAATTTTTCACATTCTTGTAGATGCCTTTGTCTTGCGTTTTGAAGACTGGAATCCAATGTTTTTCTTGTTGTGCTGCTTTTGACTTTTTTTTTGTCATGACATTGTGATGCACTTGTTTGAATTGCAATTTAAGTTTTTTTTGCTGCAAACAATATATTTCCCCCAAATAAATTTTCTTATTCATTTTTTTCCAGGAATTATAGCCAAATCTTAAATATTTTCGAGATCGTTTCCAGCAACTTTTATTTTCGGACATTTTCTCGAATTAAGCTTCCTTATTGGACCTTTTGAAAATTTGCAACCCTCCCACAAAAAGGAATAAAATGCCAAGATGGACGAAAAAAAAAGTTTTTTTCAAAACTTGAAAGCTCTCATACGAGCCTCGATAATGTATACAAAAATATATATGTATTACATATGTACAGTAGGTACATCCATACATACATACATACATACATACATAGTGGGATACAAAAGTATGACTCCAGTCGGAAATTTATTAATTGAGACGTGATAACAAAATAAACAAGAAGGGCACTCGGTGGAGCGCATACCTCTGCCACGTAATGCCTGATCCATATCAAACATATCGGGCCCAATAAATTTTTGAGATGTCGTGCTATACATAGTTTTTGACCCGATCTCTCAATGGTGAAGAATCACTTAAAAAATTTGAGTTGTCGGATCCGGATCCGGATCTTCACTAAAATCTAATCAGTTCGTCCTTGTCACACACACCCAACCTGTCCACAAAATTTCATCCGAATCCATCCACAACTTTTTGGAGATATCCTGCACAAAGGCAAACAGACAAACAGAGAGGGGTGAAAACATAACCACCTTCACCTTCGATGGAGGAGGTAATTATTGCAATATGAAACCAAAAGCACTTTCAAGGGATTTCCATGAACTCTTAAGGATGTAACAACACTTATCAGAGAGTGCGCTGGCACTATCTTTTGTAAGCACCAAATTTGGCACACGAGTAGCCTAACATATTATGAACAGATTTGGATATTGGGCCATCTCAAATTCAGCCGCTGATGGCTGTGGCAGCCATTTTCCACTGCCATCAAAAAATTTGAGATGGCCCAATATCCAAATCTGTTCATAATATGTTCGGCTACTAGTGTGCCAAATTTGGTGCTTTCCTCACAAAATGCACAATTGTTATGCTAAGTTGCCCCACTATAAACAAAACTAAAGTTGGAGTATCTTCTGTAAACAAAATTGCTTAGGCTATCTATGAGTGTCTACCTGGTCTGTTTACTTCATTATCTAGGCAGGGACCACTTTTCAGTGTTCCAAACCATAGCAAAAGCAAAAAATCGAGTCAAAACCGCCAAATCTTCTCGCTCATCACCATCACCATCATCTTCAGGCACCGTATTTCCGAGCTTCCTCTCTCAACAGCAATGACTCCAGTACCATCTGACAGAGTTTTTCCTGATGCAGCATCCTTTCCGATCGTAATTTTAATAGCTTGAAAGGATTTCATGAAAAGTACACAAAACAGCTTTTCTTTGCAAAGGAATAAGAAGGAAACAGAGGGGTGGGCGGGACTACGACTGTCAATCAACCTTATGGGGGTGGAGCCATGAGACATTTGCGCAAAGGCCAATCAGACCTATATTGGTGTGGTTAACGGTGGAATATTATCAGGGTTGTATGTCTATAAAGTACATACTATGAAAACGAACTGCAAAAATGAGTATTATATGTCTGTCTATAAAGTACGTACTAATAATACACATACATGAATTATCGGGATGCCTCTTTGTAATGGTTGTACCCCCCAACGGAAGTCGGGAGCCAAATCTTCCCCACTCTTCCCTGCTGCCCGGATTAATCAGGGAAGCCTGGTCATGATCATAGTGCCGAGTGGTCCCCATGAACCAGCACATTCTCTCCAACCACTCCTCTTCCTCTCCTCCCCTCCCCCAACACAACATCTTGGATGCGAGGAAAATCTGGATCGCTCCGGGGAGGTAGATAGGCTGGCTCCATGCTGCCGCCCGGTTCATGCAGGGCAGGCTGGGGTAAATTGACAGCAACAACACACATATATTTCTATAAAGCATGGACTGTTTATAATGTTAGATCGTCTATAAAGTACGTACAGTACCATTACAATGTGAGCACATCTATAAAGTTTGCAGAACAACATCTGCACATCAGTAGGAGAATATCGACACAAATAAATGTCATTGGGTATCAGTCAGTCAGTCAGTGTGTCTACTCCATAACTCCTAAACCATGAAACCTAGCGGCCCCAAACTTTGCATGCAAACGAAGGGATCTCCAATGGAGTGCTTGAATCAAAATTGGGTGTTTGGGTTAATGTAAACACCCCATTTGAAGATAATTAATGGCTTTATTTAATTATCCTTTATCAAGGGGTCATCCTTGGTCACCTCGCTCTCCCTTGCAGGAGTATAAAGTCGCCATTTTTTATTTTTTTTTCCTCAACAATGCCTTGACTTGGAACAGGCCGCAACGGTTTCTTTTTTATACATACGTACACAATGTCAAGGCCCGTATAAGATCTAACACAGAATGTACACCAAGGGGAGCAGGAGACAAGAGGGGCAGGGGAGGGAAGCACAAAACTTTAGGGAACAGAGACATTTGATGATTAGAAGATCTGTGGAAGGGAGGGATGGGGCGTGGTACATGGGGTAAACAATGTGGTCATGACAGGGACTTTCAGCTCCTTGCACTACAGGGACTTTCATGAAAGAAAGCAGGGAATTTGAAGGTGGTAGGTTTTTGGGTGGATTAACGGGGGTAGAAAAGATCATGGCTTTGGATGGGGGAACATAAGAGATGGTGGTGAACAGCTGTTTTGAAGACCTGGAGTGAAGAGTGGGATTAAAGAGTGTGGGAGTTTGTTCCAAAGGTGGGAAAAATGAGGAATGAAAGCGTGAAGGTGAGCAGTGATTCTTGATTTTGGTAGTTTTACAAGAAGGAGATTGCTGGTGGCCCTTGAGCGCCCAGCAGAAATATGGGGGAGGGGGAACAGAGCGGGGGGCAGGGGAGTGGCGAGACCGGAGAAGAGACTGTAGAAGGCAGAAAGACCATGGACCTGCTGCGGTGAGAGGGTGAGAGACCCAAGGACTCAGCCTCATCGCGGGAGATACCAATGATCCTAAATGCCTTGACTTCCACAGCATGAAGCTCAGAAAGGTGAGGTGGGAGCACCACCCCAGAGCGGAGAGCAGTGCTCCATCAGACTGTGGAACTTTTTTTTATTTACAAGGAATTAAGGTGCAGGAGGAGGCCATTCAGCACATCATGCCTACACCACACTAATACCAGATTTAATCAATCCGTTATTACCCCTTCCCTTCGTGTGCAGCCTTTTTGGCTGCTACACTGGTACTCATTTTGCCAACCTCGTAAGGATGACAGGCTGAGTCAACCCCCCTGGTATTAATTCAGCGGCAAACGGGGCTTGAACTCAGGACCCTAGGATCCCCAATCCATCACCTTAACAGCTAAGCCAACACCAGGATTGAAAGCTTTGTTCATGGTCAGGAGCTCAGGTGTGCCAAGGAAGGACTTTGCACAATGGAGGATGCCCAGTCGGTGACTGGCTTTGGAGGTCAGCTTGAAAATGTGGCTTTTCCAGGAACGCTCTTGGCAGATAGTGTCACCCAGAAGCTTGAATGAAATGGCTTCTTCAAGAGAATTTTGAGAAAGTAGATTGGGGGGGGGGGTCCAGAGAGACATATTGAGAGTCTGAGATTTGTCAGGATTGAAAGACATGTTCCATGTGTTGGACCAGCTTGTGTTTTTATCCAGATCTGCAGAGAGTGAAGAGGCTGCTGCTTGCCAATCGGAGGGATGGCAGATGGTACAGCAGAGGGTGGAGTCATCAGCAAAGAGATAAAGAGGATTTTCAAGAGAGTCGGAGAGATCACTTATGAAAACCAGAAAAAGCAAAGAAAAAGCGATGATGGATTCCATAACCTTGCTGATGATTGGTGGAAGGGTGATTGGTCTCTGGTTGCAGGGATCTGTTTTTGCACCTTTTTTATGCAGAGCGGTAAAGTTAGCTGATTTCCAAGCAGATGGCAGATGACCTTGAGCAAATGAGAGGTTGAACAGAACAGATAGAGGGTGAACAGAACAGATAGAGGGTGAGCAAGAGCAGCAGCGCATGTTTTTAGGACACATGGGTTGATGCCATTTGGACTGGTTGCAGAATCAGAGTCGAGGTTTGACCTTGTTGGGAGAAATGGACACAGAGTCCAGGAACAACTGGTTGCAAATGGGTAAGGTGGGTACAGAAAGTGATGGGTTTGGGACTCAAGATTTAGAAGCAAACCCAGAGTTTAGGCATTCAGCCTATTCACGTGCAGTGTCGGCTGTGGTGCTATTTGAAGTGAGGAAAGGGATGGAGAGGGAACATCCACCAGAAACAGACTTAACTAGGCGCCACCTGGTTATTGAGGAGGTGGAAGTTTGAAAGTGAATTCTTGAAATTAGAAAGATGCTGTTTTCTGGCTCTACTGAGGGTAGACACACACTTGTTCCGAGCTTTGTGGAAGGAACTGAGATTGCCTTCAGTTGGATTTGCCTTCCATGAGGTGAGGTGTTATGAGGAGTTGTCTCGTAGTTGCAGCAGGTTGATTGGCATCTCAAGGAGATGGGGATGGGCCAGGCATCTGCCTGGGAGATGACTATATGGAGTGCCCCTGGAGTACCTGTGGAATATAAACACAGCGAAGGGGCTGCACTGGCGTATGCTCCCATACCTGGCCTGACCTGAGGCGAAGGCAAGTTGTTTCAGGACAAATGCCTTGCTACAAGCTTCAGTAAACCAAGGGCGGGAGGAAGGGTATGACAACTGATGACGAGATGGGATAAAGATGTGCATGAGAGAGAGCAAGTTTCTTTGAAGGAATTCTCAAGATGAGTTTATGTCAGAGAAAGTAGAGATGGGAGACCAGTCTAGAAGTTTGATGGCGACTTGAAGTTCCTGCCAGTTGGCCTGAGTCAAATGCCAGACTTGATGGTGCTGAGGTGGTTTTCTAATAACAGCCAGAGAGATGTTTGCTTTGACAAGCATGTGGTCAGAAGAATCAATTGAAACGGAAGAAGAACAGCAGATATTTTCAAGGAAATTGGTCACAATCAGATCCAAAAGAGATGGGGTACTGTTTGTTGAGATCCGGGTCGGGAAGTTGACAGATTGTGTCAGTCCCAATGAGTCGTAGAAGTCTTTTGCTGAAGTGCCATGGCAGGTGAAGGAGGTACCCACACCCAGCCAACTGGCATGATGGCAATTGAAGTCACCACTTATGAGGAAGAGAGAGAGAGAGAGTTGGGCTGAATGGTTAAAAGTTGATCCATGTTTTCGGCGAGAGAGGTGTAAATGGAATTATCACTGTTTGGTGGATGGTACAACACACATATAAACATGGGGTGGGTGTGGAGGGGAAGCCATAGCCAGAGGTATTCCTGGGGGAGTGAGGAAGTGAGGACAGTGCATGGAGAGTGAGGAATAGAGTTTTTGATGAAGAGAGCAACTCCGCCATCAGGATGAGGCTCAGGTCTGTCATACCAGGGAGTGACCAGGGAGAGATATGAGAGAGTCAGAGACGTCTTGAAGGAGGAAAGTTTCTGTTAAGCAGATTATGTCTTGTTTGTCAGTGGCGACCTCTCTGGAAAGACCTGTCAGGTTTGAGCGAAGGCCCCGGATGTTTGAGGTCCACACTGTTAAGGAAGAGGGAGGGGAGGAGACTTTGGGTGCAGGAGAGGGGAGGGGGAAGGTAGGACGAGGGAGGAGGGGGGAGGTAGGGAGAGTTGTTGTCAGAGTGTGGGGGATTGCAGAAGAGCTAGGAGAGAGGTCTGGATGAGGAGGAGAAAAGGCTCGGTGGTCATGGGATGAGGCACAGTGGGGAGTAATAAGAGAGAGGCAGAGGGAAGTTGAAGATTGGAGGAGGCGGAGGGATGAGATGGAAGAGAGAGAGGGGCAGTGGAAGGAGGCAGCTTTCTGGATGTGAGGGGGTGGAATTTTGACAAGGAGGAGTGAGGGGGAAGATTGGAGGGAGAAGGGTGAGAGTAGAGTTGAGAGAGAATGGTGAGGGGGAATTTTTGAGAAAGGGGAGAGGGAAGCTTTAAGAGGGAGGGGAGACGATGAGAGCAGGCATGACCAAGGGACAGGAGGGCAATGGGAGAGGTGGGGGGGGGGGATGAGAGGGATGTGACTTGGTTGTGGTATGGTGAAGAAAGGAGCAGGCAGGGGGAGGTACAAGATTTGAGGGGTTGGAAGAGGAGAGGTGTGACGAGAGGAAAGAAAGAGCATGTTTGAGATGTTGAAGAGTGTTCTGATGAGATATCTGTTCAGTTAGAATGGAGCCCACAAATGTGAAAACAACACAGTTTGGGACACCAGAGGAGGAGCTGATACTAAAGCAGGAGACAGTAAAGAAGTGCAAAGAGCAGAGGTAGGATGAGGGGCAAGATGGGAGGGTTTAGGAGAGGGTATAACAGGTGAGGAGTTAGGAGGAGGTAGATTTAAAGAGGTGGGGTGAATTTGCACTGAAGTTGGAAAAAAATAATGATTGGTGGAACACGAATATGCATTATCTCTCTCAAGTGCAGCCTGTGGCTGCTGGTTGCATCATTGGCTGGGACGCGGCTATGCCGCTGATGCAGTGTCCCCCTTACCAGTACACTGGTGCTCATTTTGCCGACGTCGGAAGGATGACAGGCTGAGTCAACCTCCTGGTGTATTAATTCAGCAGCCAATAGGGCTTGAACTCAGGACCCTAGGATCCCTAGCCACCACCCTAACCACAAAGCCAACACTAGGCTTCAATATGCATTATAAACTGGGATTTTAATTTTTTTTAAGTCAGAGATGTGATTAAAGACATTTCGTGAGGGATGCAGTGATGGTGAATTCAGTGAATGAAGAGAAAAAAAACATTGTAAAAAATGAAGGAAAGGTCGAATTGAAAAAAGACTTCTGAAGAAGAATAAGAAGAAGAGTGGTGAATTATGACAGAATATAGAGAACCACACGTGTGAAAGAGGAAGTTGAAACATTTTAAGAGTATTTTTTTTTTGGACAAAGATTTGGTGAGGTTCGGTAAAGGAAAGGTTGAAGAAAAAAATTTGTGAAGGTGTATGGTGAATATGGATTGGTAAAGTAGAAGGAAGATGGTAGATCGGTAAAAAGAGGAAGGAGGAAAAAGAGACAGAACAGGAAGTCACGTGGTTACGTGGGGTATAAGGTGAGAATGGAAAAGGTTTTTTTGTTGTTTTTGTTATATTTTAAGACATGAATCAGAGGGGATAGTTGGGAGGAATAGAAGGAGGGTGGAGGGAAAAGTGGAGAAAATAAACACTGATGGTAATAAAGAGAAAAGACAATAAACACGATCGTGCACATAGACTTGAAGACGGGTAGGTCTCAGGGAAACCCAACATGAAGTCCGACGAAAACTCACCAAATCGTGCAAATTTTGAAACAAAACCGAACTAGGAACACACAGTAAACTTGGAGGCAACAAAATATACAGTCAAAACGCGACAAACAACGACTGCAACTTATCTTTGAGAAAGTCGGCAGAGACCCCTGGAGAGAACCAACCATCGCTCAAAAACCGGAACTGGAAGTGAATTTTTCACTTGCCTCACTCATAAAGTTCTTCACGATAAAGTGCTCAGATGTTTTTTTTTTTGTTTTTTTTTTTAACTTTTCTCACTCATATCAACATTGCCTCATCTTCATACCTATAAATGGCCAGATACATCACATCACAATGCTTGTAAATGCCTGGAGACACCAGTGTTCATGGCTTTATTTCACTTCTGCACATGCGATAAGCTCTAGTATCTCTCAACCTGAGCCAAATTTCAAAATTTAAACTGCTGAATTGACCTCAGCAGAAGTTCTGACTGCTAGAAAAAAAAGTGTTAATTTTGTCCAATTCGGACATAGTTTGATACTCCGGACGTGTCAGATTAAGAGATTCTGTTGCTTAACATATTTGCAGCTGTAATGCTTATAAATGTCCAAAGAGTTGTATTCACACATTATTTGATACACCAGACATGTCCAGATGGTGGTTGTCTCTGGACATGTCGGGCGGTGGTCGTCTCCGGATGTCTCCAGATGGTGTTTGTCTCCGGACGTTTCCAGACCGTTTTTGTCTCCAGACATATCTGGACAGTGTTTGTCTCCGGACGTGTCTGGATGGTGGTTGTCTCCGGACGTGTCCGGGCAGTGTTTGTCTCCAGATGTGCCAGACGTGTCCGGGCGGTGGTTATCTCTTGATGTGTCCTGATGGTGTTTTTCTCCAAACATGTCCGGGCAGTGTTTATAGTATGACAAGTAGAAAATGTATTTCAGACATTGTTTTGTTTCCATATTCACTGTTATTCTATGCAGAATAATTTTGATGAGACTATGAATCATAATTAACGCTCCATCATATGTCTGCCTTCCCTTCCCCTCAGCTCACACTTACCTCCTCCCAAACCAATTCACACTTCCTCCCAAACCCCTCCCCTCCTCTCCCAAACTTTCTCCCCCTCTTCCAAAACTCCCTGCCCCTCCGACTCATAAAATTTTCTGGACGTTTATAAGCATTACAGCTAAAATGCTGTAAGCTCTGGAATCTCTTAACCTGAACCAAATTTCAAACTTTAAAGTGTGGAATTGAACTTAGCAGCAGTTCTGACTGCTAAGAAGTGTTCACTTGTCCAATTGGCACTTTGTTTGATACTCCGGATGGTATATATTATGATCCAGCTAGCCGTTCCTTATCAACCGTTCATTTCGTTGAAGTGCTTGCTTGAGTTCTTAATAGTGGTGGCTGGACTAGATTCCAAAGTACTCGATTCCAATCATTGAATCAAAAGGAATCGAATCGTGAACTGGAATCAACATTGATTGCGAGTAATTTCTACTTCATAGAAAGAAGCTTTTCGAACCCTGGACCCGAGGATCCCAAGCCACCACCCGAACCGCTAAGCCAACACCAGGCGATCTCTCAATGGTAAACAATCACCTAAAAAATTCTAGTAGTCGGATTCGGAATCGGATCTTCACTAAAGTCGAATCAATTCGTCGTGGTAACACACCCAACCTGTCTACCAAGTTTCATCCGGATCCGTCCACAACTTTTTGAGATATCCTGTATACAAACGGACAAACAGACAGAAAGGGGTGAAAACATAACCTCCTTCACCTGAGGTGGCAGAGGTAAATATCATGCCATACAGTATTATAACCTGGTGTTGGCTTCGCGGTTAGGGTGGTGGCTTGGGATCCTTGGGTCCTGAGTTTGAGCCCCGTTAGCCACTGAATTAACATCAGGGGGTTGACTCAGCCTGTCATCCTTCCGAGGTCGGAAAAATGAGCACCAGTATACCGCTAATAGGGGCACTGCATCAGCAGCATAGCCGCGCCCCTAACCAATGATGCAACTAGCAGCCAAAAAAGGCAGCACACAATGGGAACAGCACTATATCGTTTTTGGCACTATCTCTCAATGGTGAAGAATCTCTTTAAAAACCAGAACGGGCACTCAGTAGAGCGCATACCTTCACCAACAAAGCTACATTTTGCCCCCCCCCCCCAGAAACCATTGATTGAGGGTATTTAATCTCATACCACATCTGCCATCTCATATGTGTTATGATGGCTTAAAAACATTAAATTTCCTGCTGTTTGACACTGATTCACGTATATTGTACAATTTCTGTATGAACTCCCTGACCTTTTTGGGTGTCGGTGTCAAGTCAATCTGATGACAACTGGTCACATTATAAGAAATCAAATATTACACATCACAGGATAGGGAATTGAATTCTAAACATTTTGAATCTACTTACATGCAAATTGTATAAGAATTGACTGCGTTATGATAATAAAGGTCGTTGACCCCCCTGACCTTTGACCCAAACCGCTAACAAAGGTAATGACGTCATTGTGTCATATCGTATATCACAAGATTGGGCATTGAATTCACAACATTTTGGCATTGGTTGCATGCAAATTGGATAAAAATCGACCGCACTATGGCAAAATGACGATTCTGACCTTTTCATGACCTCGACCTTGACCTTTGTACTCTTAATTTTGTAATTGGTATTAGAGTGTGGGGAACAGAACAGTCAACATTTTGGTGTTGGTTTCATGCAAATCGGATAAGAATTGACCATGTTATGACTAAAACCGCACATTTAGCAATGTCGTGACCCCCCTTGCCCTTTGACTCCCAACCGCTAATAAGGGTTATTACGTCATTGTGTCATGTCACATATCACAAGATGGGGCATTGAATTCTGAACATTTTGGCATTAGTTGCATGCAAATTGGATACAAATTGACCGCGCTATGGTAAAAAGACGATTTTGACCTTTTCATGACCTTGACCTTTGACCCGATCGCTCCCAAAATCTAATCAAATGGTCCTCGGATAATAACCAATCATCCCACCAAATTTGCTGCGATTCAGTTCAATACTTTTGGAGTTATGCGAATAACAAACAAACAAACAAACAAACACACATATTCACAAATAAATAAATACACAGCGATAAAAA
This sequence comes from Eptatretus burgeri, assembly GCF_056783735.1. NCBI lineage: Eukaryota > Metazoa > Chordata > Myxini > Myxiniformes > Myxinidae > Eptatretus > Eptatretus burgeri. Next base: position 76,024,422 of record NC_140973.1, on the reverse strand, counting down.
CATAACCTTCGCAACAAAGTTTGCGAAGGTAATTAAATAAATCTCCTATCCAGATCCGGATTCGGATCTGATAATTGTTTGAGAGATCAGGCCAAAAACGATATATAGCACGATATCTCCAAAAGTTGCGGACGTATTCAGATGAAACTTGGTGGGCACGTTAGGTATGTGATGAGAAAGAATTGATTCGATGTGGGTGAAGATCTGGATCCGGATCCGGATCTGAGAAATTTTAAGTGATTCTTCACCATTGAGTGAGAGGGATAAAACGATATATAACACGACATCTGAAAAAGTACGAAACTTGGTGGATGAGTTCGTTAGGTGACAGTAACAAGCCAATTGAATTTGAGTTCAGGTCCGAATCCAGCTCCGGCCAATCAGTGGGATACAAAACGCAGACGAATCACCCTGGCCGAGGTATGCGCTCTACCGATTGCCCTTCTCGTTTATTCTGTTTACACAAAGTGTCACTCAATAATAACTATAATAAATGAAATAATGTGGATCCTTTCTTTGTATACATAGTTGAGGCTCGTGGAAGAGCTAGCACACTCAACAGATCGGGACGTAACAGACAAAAACAGGACGCAAAACAAACTAACAGACAAAACCAGGAAAAACTCTAAAAAGGAAAAAGTGGACAATTAGGATGAGGAATTTAGGTGACGTTAACGAGGGTAGAAAAGATCATGGTTTTGGATTGGGGACAATCTGAGATGGCGATGAAAAAGCTGTCTTGAATACCTATAGGGAAGGGTGAGATTGAAGAGGATGTGGAAATAGATTCCACAGGTGGGAGAAAGAGGAATGAATGAGTGGAGGTGAGCAGTAATCCTGGATTTCGGTAGTTTTACCAAAAGAGGGTTGATGGTGAACCGTGTGAGCCCTGCATAAACCCGGCGGGGGGGGGGGGGGAGACAAAGCACAGAAACAGCGGAGGGTGCAAGATCAGAAAGGAGGTGGTAGAAGACAGAAAGACCATTGACCTGTCTGCGATGGTAAAGTGACAAGCCCATAGATTCAGCTTCAGCGCGGGAGATTGCAGTGATCTTGAAGGCCTTTTTTTCCAGTGTCAAGTTGAGCAAGATGTGAGACAGGGGAGATAGCCCAGAGGGGAGAGCAGTACTCCATCAAGCTGCAGATGAAAGCCTTGTAGGGACAGGAGTTCAGGTGTGCCAAGGAAGGATTTTGTATTATGGAGGATGCCCAGTCGGCAGCTGCATTTGGAGGCCAACTTTGAAATGTGGTTTGCCCAAGAAAGATCATGGCTGATCGTGAGACCCAGGAGTTTCAATGACTGAAACTCAAGAGGATTGTTAAGAAAGTTTACCAGACAGTCCTATCAGAAAGAGATTGAGAGAGTGTGAGATTTTTCAGGATTGAAACACATAGTCCAGGTGTCTGACCAACTTGTGATTTTTTTTTAAGTTCTGAAGAGAGGGAAGAAGCTGCAGTCTGTCTGTCTGAAGGATGAGGGATGTCATGGCACAGGCTGGAGTCATCAGCAAAAATATAAAGATGATTTTCGAAAGAGCCAGAGAGATCATTGATGAAGATCAGGAATAGGACTGGGCCCAGAACACAGGCTTGGGGCACTCCAGCCTTGATAGGGAGAGGAGATGAAAGGATTCCATTGAGTGCCACACGATGGTTATGACAACAGTGGAAGTCAGGAAGTTATGTGTGGAGTTGGTCTTGGGTACCATATGCAGACAATTTTTGGAGAGCAAATCTGGATGCCAGACTGTATCAAAAGCATTAGATATGTTCAGAGAGACGGCCCTAATCTCATGTCTGACAATGAGAGCCTCCACCATTGTTGGGTGAGTAGAAACCGCATGTCCAAGGTTGAGTAACCAGGTCTAAAACCAAATTGATGATTGTAGATGAGGTTGTCGGAGAAAAGCAAACTGCGATGATGGATTGCATGACATTGCTGATGATTGTAAGTAAGCAAATAGACCTGTAGTTCAGGGGATTAGTTTTTGCACCATTTTTATTTAGTGCAGTGATATTGTTGGATTTCCAAGCAGATGGAAGATGACCTCACGCAAATGACAGGGTTAAGAGGGCAGAGAGAGGGAGGATGTGCAAAAGCACCAGAGCAGGATTTTAGGACATGTGAACGATGCTGTCCGGTCCAGTAGCAGAGTCAGAGTCGCGGGTTAAAAAAACCTTCTCTGCCTTCTCAGGTGCAAAAGACACAGTCCAAGAGCAATTGGGTATGACGGGGAAGGATGGGTATTGAGAGTTAGGAGTTGGGGACACAAGATTTGGAAGCAAACTCAGAATGAGGCATTCAACCTTCGTACGAGTGGGGTCAGCTGTGGTGCCATTTGAAAATCGGGAAGGGATGGAAGAGATGGAAGGAGACCATACTGAAACAGACTTCACAAGATACCATCAGGTATTAAGAGGACGGAGACAAGTTTGAAAGTTAATTATTGAGGTTGGACAGATGTTGTTTTCTGGTTCTCCAGAGAGTGGACACACTTGTTGTGGACTTTTTGGAATGCACTGAGATAGCCTTTGGTTGGATTTGCCTTCCAGGAAGAGAAGGCAAGTTGTTTCAGAAGGTTGGGATAATTGAAGACGAGATGGGATGAATCTGTGCATAAGAGAGAGTAGGTTTCTGTGGAAGAATTCCCAGGCTGGCTTAACATCATAGGCAGTTGATATGGGAGACCAGTCCTGAAGAGAGATGGCTGCTCGCAGTCCCTGCCAATCTGCTTGATTGAAATGCCAGACTCGCCGGCGTTGAGTCTGCTCTCTGAGAATAGCCAGAGAGACGTTGACTTTCACAAGCACGTGATCAGATGAACCAAATGGAGCAGAGAAAGAGCAGGAGACATTCTTGGAAAATTTAGTCATCACCAAGTCCAGAAGGGAGGATTTGCTGTTTGGTTAATCTGGGTTGGAAAGTTCACAGATTGAGTCAGTCCTTTGGAGTCACACAAGTCCTTTGTTGAAGTGCCATTGCTGGTGAGAGAGGTACCAACACCCATCCAAGTTCCATGGTGACAATTGAAATTGTCACAGATGAAGAAGAGAGAGTTGGGATGAGGTGGTAAAAATCTGTTTAAGTTGCCTGAGAGAGATGTAGATGGATTTGTCACTGTTCAGTGGACGGTACAATGCACAGATGAAGAAAAGGTGAGAGCAGAGGGGAAGTCGCAGTCAGTGGTACTCCTGGAGGTTGGGAGGTGGAAGGTCAGTGCAAGGGCAGCGAGAAATTGAGTTATTGATGTAAAGTGCAACTGTACCACTGGAGTGTGATTCAGGCCCATCAAATTGGAGGATACCACAACCAGGAAGAGACACAAAGGAGTCGGAGACGTCCTGTAGGAGGAAGGATTCTGTTAAACAAGTGATGTCTGGTTTATCGGAAGTGGCCTGGATTGAGAGATCTGTCAGGTTTGAACAGAGACCTTGGGTGTTTGAGGTCCACACAGTTAGAGATAGAGGGAAGAGGCATTGGGATGGTGCAGGATGGGGGAGGCTTTGCCGGGGAAAAGCTTTGAGGGGGTGAGGGGGAAGGTTTGAGTATGTGGGGTGTTGGAGAATGTTTGATTCTAAAGGGTGTGGGGAAAGGTTTGAGTGTGAGGGGTGAGGGAGAAGGTTTGAGTGCAAGGGTGTGAGGGGTTTGAGTGTGTAGGGTGCGTATGAAGGTGAAGGTTTGTGTGTGTTGGGTGTGGGCGAAAGCTTGAGGGTGTGGGGTATGGGGGAGGGTTTGTGTGTGGGGGGTGTGGGGAAATGTTTGAGTGCGACGGATGTGGGGAGGTTTGAGTGTGTAGCGTGCATAGGAAGGTGAATATTTGTGTGTGTGTGTGTGTGTGTGTGTGTGTTGGGTGTGGGGGAAAGTTTGAGTGTATGTGGTATATGTGAGAGTTTGTGTGTGTGGGGTGTGGGGAGGTTTCAGTGTATAGGATGCATAGGTAGGTGAAGGTTTGTGTGTGTTGGGTGTGGGGGAAAGATTGTGTGTGATGGGTGTGGGGAAAAGCTTCAGTGTGTGGGGTATGGGTGAGGGTTTGTGTGTGGGGGTGTGGGAAAATGTTTGAGTGTGATGGGTATGGGAGGTTTGAGTGTACAGGGTGCATAGGAAGGTGAAGGTTCGTCTGTGTTGGGTGCAGAGGAAAGCTTGAGTGTGTGGAGTATGGGTGAGGGTTTGTGTGTGTGGGGAAATGTTTGAGTGTATGGGATGAGTGTGAAGGTTTGACTGTGAATTTACCATAATATCTTCAATATTATGACAAATTCGTGTTTGAAATGGTCATTTGAGAAAGCTTGGCATTACTTTATCAAGTGGACTCATTATAATCAAGTGGACTCGACTTTCCGTCCATAATATGTCGACAGATGGAGTGTCCGTGCCATCCCTGCACAGGAGGAAGTCCAGCGACTTGCTGATTATAATGGGGATAGTTAGTAATCGAGAGCTTTAATTCTCAACGAAGCGCGAATGAAAAGGTGAATAAAACTGATGTTAAACAATTAAGGAAAAGATCAATAAATGTTCAGTAACTAAATGGTTCATGACGAGTTCTCTTACAGGAATGAAGTTCGTGTTCTTCCCCAGGCGTTTTCTGAGATAAACTGTATTTCCCCAAAATTAAAAGGCGATTGTGTGAACGATGAAGCGTCTCGTCTCGTCTCGTCCCGTCCCGTCCCGTCCCGTCCCGTCCCGTCCCGTCCCGTCCCGTCCCGTCCCGTCCCGTCCCGTCCCGTTTCTTATGGTAAAGTGACGGGGGAGGAAAGGGGTTGGAGGAGGGAGGATGAAGGGGAGTAGGGAGGATGAAGGGGAGGAGGGAGGAGTGAGGATGAAGGGGAGGAGGAAGGATGAAGGGGAGGAGGGAAGATGAAGGGGAGGAGGGAAGATGAAGGGGAGTACGGAGGATGAAGGGGAGGAAAGGGGTTGGAGGAGGAAGCGGAGTGGAGGGAGGATGAAGGGGAGGAGGGAGGAGGAAGGGGAGTAGGGAGGGTGAAGGGGAGTAGGGACGATGAAGAGGAGGAAGGGGGAGGGGATATGAGGGATCATGAAGGGGAGTAGGGAGGATGAAGGGAAGGAGGGAGGGAGTAGGAAGGAGGAAAATGGAGGGAGAGAGTAGGGAGGATGAGGGAGGGAGTCGGAAGGAGGGAGGATGAGGGAGGGAGTAGAAAGGAGGGAGGAGTAGAAATGAAGGAGGAGTAGAAAGGAGGGAGGATGAGGGAGGGAGTAGAAAGGAGGGAGGATGAGGGAGGGAGTAGAAAGGAGGGAGGATGAGGGAGGGAGTATGAAGGAGGGAGGAGTAGAAAGAAGGGAGGATGAGGGAGGGGAGTAGGAAGGATGGAGGATAAGGGAGGGAGTACAAAGGAGGGAGGATGAGGGAGGAGTAGAAAGGAGGAAGGATGAGGGAGGAGTAGAAAGGAGGCAGGGGATTTCTCGTGATTCACCAGTCCCGCGTCTCTGTGATTATCAAAACGAGCATCTTTTAACGCTTTTCCATCTTCGTTGACGGATTCATTCGATCGTTGAATTAGCATCCTCGGAGGAGCAGATTTTACCCTCAGAACCGCTGGACTGGGTAAATAATTAATCCAAAGAGAAATTAATTTCTCCCATCTGGATGTGCACGCACGCACACTTTTATAAAATTCCGCATTCTGTGTGCGTGCGTGTGTCCACACAAATGCGTCAATGACACACTCATGACGTCATATATATATATATATATATATATATATATATATATATATATATATATATATATATACATCCGTTGTACAAATAAGTGAACAAGCTCATGTTTCCGCTCGTTTGACATGTATCTTCAGGTAACGTACGCTTCGTGATGCTTCCCAAGAGGTGTGCGCAGTTTGTCCCCATTGCGCACGAAGTCCTGTACCTGTACCTGTACCTGTACCTGTACCTGTGTTCACACTCGAGCTGTTTGGCTCCCGCGAATAAACAAACTCACACCGACGATCATCCAATCATTGGTAATCCCGAAGATCGATACAACGCATGCGTGACACGTGTAACACCCATTTATATTGCAGTCTTGTCTCGGATGAAGGACATTTATATATCAGGTACTCGCTCAGGTGAGTGTTGAAATGAGATCCGCGCGCACTCTCCGAGTGAAACCAAAATAAGTCTCATTTACATTCTATCCTATTGTAATTATGACGATGTAGTAATAATTATCGTTATTGGGAGCTGGATGTAATCATAGTTTGGCTTGTTCAGCATTTCCCTTTTGAATTCTCCGACTGCCTGTTCGATCACTTGAAAGGTGTTCCAATCATGGCGCTGCATCATCCTCGGGCCACGCGGTCACGTCGAGCGAAGTTAAGCCGGCCGTCTCGGCTGCCTGCAGCTGATCATCGACGACAAATATCCGACATTATCCATGTTGACCCTTTCTGAGCTTTAACAGTCTTCAGCCATCTGGTTGGTGGCTTACATCAGAATTTCGAGTGAGCTTCATAAGATTTCGGCCAGATAGTTGATAAGAAAGCACATTGCCATGTTTTATTTTTTTACCCTTCTTGCTTTACAAATCTCAAGATCGTTCACAGGTCCACGATCAACGATTGTATGAACTTTCGATCGACAAACACTTTAGTGTACACACTGTACTGTCGGTTGAACGATCGATCCATTTCAAACAATCACACAAACACGTCACAATCGTCAAAGTGTGACTTCAGGCTGAGTCGATACACTTTTTAAAGTTTAATGGATAAGTTCAAAGTAAGAGCAATAAGGAATAGCTCGGCCTGGGTGGATTGAGTTGGAAATCCATCTGGCTTGATGGAGCAGGTTTCGGCACCACAGGGGCACGATGATGGTTCAGGTGGGCCTCACGGATCCCGCAGCCGCAGGGGGCCACCCACCAAGAGGGGGCCCCCCACATCAGCTTGCAAGACTTTCAAAGCATCTTGAAAGTCCAGTTGTGCAACATAGATGTTTGCAATAACACTAGCCATGCATTCCTTCCAGCTGCCAATCGCTTCACTGATGGGTTTAATCAAAACACATCATGTTGCACATCTACCTGTGAATCTCAATGATGTGAAACACAGAAAAACGGACCTTTCATCGCACAGTTGTTTTTTTGTTTTGTTTTTTTTGTCATGGAGGTTGTTGTTGTTGTTTTATCTATTCCAAGGTGAGTGGGAGGTTTCATAAACTTCTCAATATATAATTATCTTCACTGTAATTCATGGATCAGTGTTTGTGGGCTTGTTTGTTTGTAGGTTTGTTTGTTTATATTGTTGTGGTTGAAGAAATTCGCAAACCACCATTCAGGTCCCGTAGGTGAGATATCTCTGTAAGTACATGTGTAGTTAGCCCCAAACCCGTTGTTTAAAGGGAATAAATGTGATTCATTCGGGCTGCGACCCTTTAAGATAGCCGTTTTTCTGTTCTGTCTTTATTTTGAACCAACCACGTCTCAACCGCCATCACACAACAACCACCAACCGCAACGCCGCTTCACAACAACAACAACCACCAACCGCAACGCCGCTTCACAACAACAACAACGCCAATAGCCACGACCTTTACCTTCACAACTCGCTCTCGCAATCATCGCATCACCACCATTCCAGGCGTCACTGTGGCCAGGGACCGCCACTTTAGACCCTCCACCGCCTTCAACTCTCCTTCTGCGGCCATTCCCGCGCCGCTTGTGAACGCTGAGCGTCGGGCTGTCCTGGCCTCGTGCGGGGCGCGCGCCGAGCAGCGGGTGCAAGAAGCGGCCTTTCTGAGGAAAGGTCGGATCGGGAATGATGCACGCCCACTTCTGATCCGTCCTATCAGCGGGCGCGGGGCGGTTTGGCCCCGCCTCCAGGCGCGTCGGAGTGGAATCGATATATGCAGGTTCGAGGATCAGGGGAGGTTCACGCCCACTTTTCCTCCGTCCAATGGGCGAGCGTGGCTCCGCCCCCGAGCTCATCCTGATCCGGAAATTTGCATATGGGTTCTCCTGTCGTACTATATAGCGCCGAGCGCGGGGCGAATTCAGTCAGTTCAGTTTTGGGCTCGGGCGAGTTGAAGAAGTGTGGCAGCGGCAGAGAGTTTTTCGGTCAAGAGAGTTTTGGGCTCGGGTGAGTTGGAGAGGTGTGGCAGCGGGAGAGTTTTGGGTTCGGGCGAGTTGGAGAGGTGTGGCGGCGGCGAAGTGTGGCAGCGGCAGAGTGTGGCAGCAGCAGTCAAGACGGGTCTGGAGGAGAGTCAGTCTGTCGGAGTCGGAGTCTGTCGGGGAGCTGCAGAGAGGGGAAGCCGGGAGTCGCTTGTCGCGGGACCCAAGCAAGCCAGCTATCCTCTTTCCCCAGAGCATCAACAATTCCCCCCTTCCCCCTCCCCCGCACTGACATAGTGCGGAAAGGGGGCCCCGTTCCCACCCCATTCCAATCAGTGCCAACGAAATCCGCGGAGGAGCGCGGAGTCGGGGCACCGCCGCGACATTTGCGGCTCATCACAAGACGGGTAGGCTCCGCCCGGTCTCGCGCCCACAGACCACGTCTGCCCCCTTGTCGTTGAGGGTGGCCCTTTTCTTTTGCTTTTGAGTATATGTGTTGTCGGCGCCGTCTGTAAAGTAAAACTGTGTAAGTGTTGCCGTGTGCTCGCGTAGTCGGTAGTAGATCTGCAATGTTGTGTTTCTTTTGTTGCAATTGCTTTTGGTGCATAATTGTTGTAATTGTATATGTGTGCTTTCCGTTTGCTGCGGAATAAATGTGCCTCATGTTGAACTGTTTTTCCCGTTTCGCTTCGTCTTTTCTTTAATTGAATCTCCATCTTACTTCACGTAAAGGGTTGGGAGTGGGCAAAATACGCCCGATAATTAATCGGAACCGTCGAGGTTGACGATAACACCGCTCGGTCATCCCGATAGTACGGAACGGTTCGCTTAAAGTGACCCGAGTCCGGAGTCGACCTGCGGCAAGGTGCGATCGCCCGGTCTACCCTCCGTGTGGGTACTTAGGTAGGTCGAATTTGGCGAACAACCCTATCCCACGCGGGAGGCCGGTTGGCACGATCGTGGTGAGGCCGAAAGGCCCACCCGTGACTAGTTCCCGGCGTTAGTCCGAGAGGGTCACGACAGAATTGTCCGTCCGGTGGGCGACGTGCCGCGATTCGAGTTACGTGGCCGCTCACATGCCGGCGGGTGCGAATTCCCAACAATATGTTTCTTTGTCAGGATACTCCAAAAGTTCTGGCTAAATTACATCCAGACTTGCTACAGAGGATCAGCATGACCCCAATTAATGTATCGGGGTGTTTTTATCTTTGCCGGTGATCTTTGGCGAAGGGGAGGGGGGGGGGGACGAGGACACGCAAATTCTCAATGTAAATGTGTACCGTGTAGCGCCTCCTCCAGGTGGGGGAGGGTATTACACGTCATCATCATTTACAGTACAGTATTCCTGTCCCCACGTCTTCCAGTACAGTAAGGTGTTTTGAATTATAAACAGTCGGTATGTTTTTTTTTTAACGCACGTAGCCAGGGTTATTTATTTTTCTTTTACAGAGCTGTCAGTTGCCTATACACCGCCCAAATAAAGGTATGCGTCAGATGAACGTGTTGCATGCTTGGAACAAGATCGCCCGTCGGGCGGGTACTCTGTTCGTGATTTAAATTTTCAATCCGTACGAAGTGTTTTGTATCCACCCTTTCTCGCTGGCAGATTCGTCTGTATTGCGTGCCACGTGAGAACAGTGTCTATTTTTGTTATTTGATTTTTTTTTGTTATCTATCTATAATTACAGCAGTCTGTGTCTGTGTTTGTGTCTGCGACCACTGTTTCTCGACAACTACTGCTCCGATCTAATTGAAACTTGCCAGGCATATTGCTGGGGACCTGAGTATGCGCCTTTACAAGGTTTGATATTAATCGGACAAGTGGTTCCCAAGTTATAGCCATTTATTTACCAACCAATGACAGGACACGTTGCTGCGTAGGCATGGCTGATGGGGGAAGAGATCCTCAGCTGCGTTCCCTATTACGGGTTACAACGTACGGACTGTGATGATGACCCTTCAATCCCGGCCAAGAATTGAGGTGAGTCATCTGAGGATTCTCGAATATACGGTTTATTGAAGCAGCAGAGCACTTGCAAGCGGAGGTGGCACAGGGACCAACCACAGCAGTCAGACCCTGTACCACACTAAAGGTTACACTCCAAAAGTTTCATATATAAAACCTATTCCAAGGCGGAGAAAGCAAGCAAAGAAAGAAACACCTGGCAAGTGGGGTTCCCCCCCCCCCCGCCCCTACGGTCCTCGGGAGAATTATCAGTGAACAGCTCCTTTCCCACCACACTGGAATTCATAACAGCCTGCAGGAGTAGGGCTCTGGCAAGGACACAGGCTGACTTGCTTGTAATACATTTTTAACACATCGTAAAGCGAACTGTAAAACAAAAGCAAAGGCTTGGGCAAAGGCTTGGGAACACAATTTGAAGCAGCCAGGGCAATGGTTTGAATCCAGACACCTGATTAATGCAATTGATGAATGTTTAAATAGGTCAAATGTTCAAATATGGACCAATGTGGCCATCACCTGATATTCATCCATAACACGGGCTTCCGGATAGTGATGACTTACTGTATTCTAATAATTTCTCGATTTCTTATGCGCATTTATAGATAAACACAATGCCCCAATCCAGTCGTCGTTTACGAGAGCGAAGGAACGTATGGTTGTTTACAAGAGTGTGGTTGTTTGAAAGTTTTTTTTTTTGCACACGTCTTTGTTCTTTTTTTTTTCTCTTCTCTTCTCCTTGTGTTTTTCCTTGCAATGACATTGTGAAAAGGCAAAATACGTTGGCGCTAATTGAATAATTGGCCATTAAAACTAAATTGCGAATAATCGTAACTGCGATTTGCGAACTTCCGGACAGTGAGGACTTATATTAACTTCCGGACTTCCAGATAGTGACGACCTACTGTATTCTTTCTCGATTTTTTTCTCGATTTATTCTCGATTTATTGACTTACTGTATTCTTTCTTTCTCGATTTCTGTACTTTCTCGATTTCTTTCTCGACTTTCTTAAACACAATTCCCCAATCCAGTCGTCATTTACGACAGCGAAGGAACGAAGCTGCGCGTCGTACAACACAATGGAATCTAACCAAGCCCGAGCTGTTCGCTTGACACGCGACGCTACTCGCGTGACAAGGCGTCGTGCAGCTGAAACGGATGAAGAACGAACTGCTCGCTTGGCAGACAACACTGAACGCGAGGCAAGGCGTCGTGCAGCTGAAACGGATGAAGAACGAACTGCTCAATTGGCAGGCCACGCACGTACCGCCACACACGTATGGGCATGCACGAGTCTATCTATAATTCCAGCAATCTCTGTGTGTCTGTCGGGCTGTCTGTCTGTCTGTCTGTGACCGCTGTTTCTCGACAACCACTGGTCCGATCTAATTGAAACTTGCCAGGTATATTGCTGGGGACCTGAGTATGTGCCTTTTCAAGGTTTGATATTAATCGGACGAGTGGTTCCCAAATTATGGCCATTTATTTATCAAACCAATGACAGGACACGGTGCTATGACATCACGATTGACGTCACAATTCTTCATATTTTTTTTTTTTTGCACGTATGGCCACGCACGTACGAGCACGCACGTACGGGCCGCACTAGTATTAACCAATTACAGCGTATAATATTTCAAAATAATTATCTATTTGAGCACTTTACGGATTGATGTGACCTTCACCTCGTTCTGTTCTCGAGTTATTGCATGTGACCTTTAATCGCAGGAATTAGTGATTTTTTTTAGCAGCGTCTCGCGTAGCGAACGCTGCTCATCGAGAGCTCGTGTTGTTGTTGTTGTTCTTCTTCTTCTTGTTGTTGTTCTTCTTGTTGTGAAGACAAAACCTTAACCTCTAGGACTCAGCTCTTGTATATACAAGATCCGGATTTTCTTAAATACTAAGCACATGTACACATCCTTGCATTGACGGTGCCTTTTGAGAGCGTCTATCATGAACTTTTAAATATATTCGGACATTTGCTTCAAAGTTTCGAAAAGTTCACGTGACTATTTAAAGATTATTCCATTTATCGTATTGTAATTTCGTAAAAACACTTTATTTAGTAAATACATGATACTGTATATCGTAAATACATGAATACATTATGACGGGTCTCGCTATTGGCTTAATCAAGGCACGTGACGAAATATCGGAAGTTGTTGTTGTTGTTTTTTTTTTTTTTTTTTAGCTGACAAAACCTTCAGGACGCTGCTCTTGGACACATTTGTCCTTGTTTCTGTTCAGTCCATACTACATCTGTGGCCAGTTTGTTGGTGAGCTCCAGATAGGGTCATTATTGACAGAGTTATGTGCATAGATCTATTCAGAAATCATAAGATCTGCATTTGCTCTTTCCATCGAGAAATCTGAATGACGTCATTTTTGTCTTGTCACAATTTTTCCAATCCCTCATCAGTTTATTTCAGTGATTGGTTGGGGGTTTTAAGAGGGTTCCACAAAATAATTTTGAAGGATTTCACCAGCTGTTTCTGAGATATAAAGATTTTTAAATGTTCACATTTTCGATCATTGTGTATTTTTTAGTCAGGTTTTCCATGTGGTATCCCAGTGGGACCTGACAGTCAATTCCTAAATCAGATTTGATTAATCAGACAGGAAAATGTGTCTCTTTTTTACACTCATTTCATTTTTGTGAAAAGGTCACTCTTGACGTCATTTTCTGGGAAAACGTGACATCACAGAGAAAGAACTAGAACACTTGGTAGAGCGCAAACCTCCGCAACGTAATGCCTGATCCACGAGAGCACATCTGGCCCAATACATTTTTGAGATATCGTGCTATATATCGTTTTTGGCCCGATCTCTCAATGATGAATAATCACTTTAAAGACTCTAGTAGTCGGATCCGGACCTTCACTAAAATCGAATCCATTCGTCGTGGTCATACACTGAACCTGTCCACCAAGTTTCATCCGAATCCGTCCACAACTTTTTGAGATATCGTGCTCTATATGAGTTTAGCCCTATCTCTCGATGATGAAGAATCACTTGGAAAATTATCAGATTCGGATCCGGATCCGGATCTTCACCAAAATGGAAGTAATTCTTCCTTGTCAGATACCCAACCTGTCCACCAAGTTTCATCCGAATTCCGTCCACAACTTTTTGAGATATTGTGCTATGTATATCTGTTTTGGCCCTGTCTCTCAATGATGGAGAATCACTTTTAAAATTCTATTAGTCAGATCCGGATCCGGATCTTCACCAAAATCTAATCCCTTCGTCCTTGTCAAACACCCAACCTGTCCACAAAATTTCATCTGAATCCGTCCACAACTTTTTGAGATATCCTGTACACAAACAGACAGAAAGGGGTGAAAACATAACCTCCACCTTCAGTGGTGGAGGTAATAATGTCAACGATACTTTTGATGTGCCTTAATTCATAGAATCTAATGCAAAAAACCACTTCTTTCTCTGATGATTCATTCTAGAGTTATTGTTGGAAACAAAATTCTTCACCCTTTGATGACCTTGACCTTGGCATTTGACTTAGGTCATTGTTGGCATCGTATCACAATTTGGTTAACCCATGCTACTATCCTGCGAAGTTTGGTAACAATCGGTCCAGCCATCGCTGACATATACCCATGATGGTGCGGAAAGACGAATACACACAGAGACAGACAAGAGAGCTGGTCATTCTAATATTTCGCTAATCTCCTCCGGGGGGGGGGGGGGGAGGGGGGGGCGAGGCATTAATCGATTCTTCGCCTGAAGATGTCACCGCATTATTGACCCTCTGATGGAAAGGGCCCCCCACGTGAGGTTTTGCAGGGGGCCACCCACATACCTAGTGGAGGCTCTGGGTTCAGAGGGTGCAGCACAATCCTACATTATCATTTATTTTATTGAATCCTTATTATTCTCTTTTTCACAATGTTTGTTCTTCTTATTTTACCACCACCCCCTATCCAATATTTTTGTTGCTTTTCTTTGACCTAATCTTCTGTTTTACCCGCAATTTATTTCTCTTTTCATCTCCCAAACCCCTTCCGATCTAGGCGTTTACCTCTGAGCCGCATCACATTCTTTATTTCACTCAAGGGTACGCAGGACATGGTCTTGGTGTGGCTGTGGTTAGGGAACAAATATCTTGTTTTTAGGCTCAACTGCATTTAATATGCTCTCGTCTTGCTTTCTACACTATCCTCTTGATTTTCCAATACTCGCTTGTGTGTTTTTCTGTCTTTGTGAAGCCCCCTCACCCCCCCCCCTTCATTTTCAAGCATCCAGCAGCTACCGCAGTCTCTTTTTAGGGCAAAACTCCCTGTTATTCAATCATTCCCCCCCCTTCCCTTTTGTTCCGAGGGAGTCGATCGAGGTTGGGTGGTGCGTTGAAGCGAGAGGGTATGGCTTTGGCAGGAGTATAACGGGGCGTAGCTGGCGCATTACGCAGTGACTAGGTGCTCCCTCGTGCCCAGAATGCACATAGAGGTGCAGGATGCACAAACCGCTACATCTCAGTTGATTCGAGGTAATGGCCGTTTCACTTCATGTCACAAACCATTTATATATACACATTTTTAATTGGTCATATCTTAAAGACGGAGACAAGAATATGATGTGATAACAGCCTTTGTACATGATCCGTGGAACGTTCAACACAGATACCATGCACACAGCTTCTAATTTTTTTTTATTGTCAACATGCCAGGCAAATACCATGATGATCGTATCTCTGGCGACAGACCAAATTTTCATGGAAGATGTGCTGCAAGTTGGAACTTCCTCTGTAACCGAGGCTCATATGATACCTGCTGAGCATGCTTCCATTGGACGTGAGGATCCACTTCAAATCCACACAAGGGTGGGAAAGAAGAACATCATTGCTAATTGAAGTATCGGTACACAATGACTTGAGTCTAAAATATTCAGATCGAGGTATCAGGGTCGAGTGTAAAGGACTAATAAAGATGACAAGAAAAGACTTCTGAACTAAAGAAAATCGATCTCATCAAGTACCAGTAATACTCGGAGCGGCTGGAGTGACGACAAACAACCTTATGGACTGCAGTTAGAAAGAGAAACCGGGAAATTTCACAAGAGCGACAAGACACTACGTTGATGGCGGTAAACTTCCGGAATTTTTTTTCAATACGACCTTTAAAATCATAATTTTATTTCAAATGAATTATATATTTGAACATGGTAGAACACAAATCATCTTCTTGCCGCTTAAAAAAAAAACTAGTTTTGCAGTACTTGGACATGTTAAAGAAAGAGTTGTGCATAAGACACTGCGTCAATGGCGGTAAACTTCCGGAATTTTTTATAAGACCTTTAAAATCATTTTATTTCATTTGAATTATTTTCATCAACACTGCGTGGGGTAAGGTGTTCTGTGACTTCTCTAATTACCTCCCCCACGGTTATATTTCCACCCCTGTGTGTTTGTCTGTTTGTGTACAGGATGTCTCAAAAAGTTGTGGATGGATTGGGATAAAATTTGGTGGACAGGTTGTGTATGTGACGAGAACTAATTTATTACATTTTGGGAACGATCCGGATCCAGATCTGAATACGAGAATTTTGTAAGTGATTCTTCCCCATTGAGAGAAGCCTGGTGTTGCTTTAGTGGTTGGAGTGGCTTGCTTGGGATCTTTGGGTTCTGAGTTTGAGCCCTGTTGGCTGCTGAATTAACAACAGGTGGGGTTGACTCAGCCTGTCATCCTTCTGAGGTCAGTGAAATGAGAACCGGTATACTGGTATAGGGGCACAGCATCAGCGGCATAGTCGTGCCCCAACAAAATGTCTACCCAGCAGTCAAGCTGTCATCCGCAAGAAGAAGAAGAAGACCATTGAGAAAAATAACCAAAACGATATATAGCATGATATCTCAAAAAGTTATGGACGGATTTGGACGAAACTTGGTCGACAAGTTGGGTGTGTGACAAGGAAGAATTTTTTTTAGATTTTGGTGAAGATCCGGATCTGGACCTAATAATATTTTAAGTGATTCTTCACCATCGAGAGATAGGGCCAAAAATGATATCCAGGAGAGCACGATATTTCAAAAAGTCGTAGACTGATTCAGACAAAACTTGGTGGATGGGTTGAGTAGATGACAAGCACAATCTCATTGGATTTTGGAAAGGCCTGGACCCTGATCCGGCCTATCAATGGGAAACAAAAAGTAAACTTCAACTTGGTGGATGTATGCACTCTACGGAGTGCCTGTTCTAATTCTGTTGGTTTGTCTGTATGTCAATCGTCTGCAAGTCACATTTTTATTCTGATTTTCATGAAACTTCACCAGCTGGTAAAGGTAGTGACAATTTGAGATCAATAAGTCAAAAGGTGAAATGTCAAGGTCACATAAATTGACAATTTTCAACTGATTAATTTGATATCTATGTATATCTATATCTACATACCATATATAATATTTTCATGGAATATGTACAACTCCACATGGAGTGGAGTCGGATTTGGGAAGGAGTGGTGTGCAATAATTGATTGATTAATTGTGTAATTCAAATAAATAAATAATAATCGTAAAATAATTAATTTCTTAATCAACTGACTAATCGCATACCTAAAGCACCATTGTTTCATCTGAATCTTTAACGTTTTGAAAAATAATTAATTAAATTAATTAAATAACACTGGTGAGGGTAAGCTACGTGCTCATCTGGTGGCCTTGGTTGACCAATTAAGGCCAGTATTGGGGTTCGAACCAGAGATAGGACCGGGTTTGGAACCTCTACGTAGGCCAAAGAACTGTTAAATGTCAATGTTGTATTTTTGATGACATCCACATTTGCTCCATCATAGTAAGATTCTCGCCAAGCTCGTGGACCCCCAGGCTTGAGAACCGTTGGTTTATTCCATTAAAAGAGGAAATTAATGCAGTCTTAAAGAAAAATCACAAACTAACCACGAGGTGGTGCTGTGTGGTAACGCTTCCAAAGTGTGTGGGATTAAACCAAGAAATGCCTTTTCTAAGCTCACAGACAGTACAGGGCAAGTACTGTATTAATAACTACAAAGAGAAATCAGAGATTGCACATCCTCACTGGGACTTGTATTGTGCATGATGTTTGTGTGGTGTATTGTGTGTGCTATGCCTGGTGTTGGTTTAATGGCGGGAGTGGTGGCTTTGGGATCCTCGGGTCTAGAGTTCATAATCCCACTTGGCTGTTGAATTAATACCAGGTAGGGTTGACTCTGCCTGTCATCCTTCTGACGTCGGAAAAATGAGTGCCAGCTTGCTGGTATCCTGTGTCGGAGTGGTGACCCGTTCAGGATTGTCCCCAATGGCCAAGCAGACTGGAGAGGCAACACCAATGCTCTGCACAGAGTATGGTCCTGATGGATGGATTGTGTGTGGTGTTGTGTGGTGTATTTTGAGTGGTGTGTGGTGTAATTTATGTGGTGTGTTTGTGTGGTGTGTTTGTGGTGTATTTTATGTGGTGTGTTTGTGTGTGTGTGTGTGTATATTTTGTGTAGTGTATTTTGAGTGGTGTGTGTGTGGTGTATTTTATGTGGTGTGTTTGTGGTATATTTTATGTGGTGTGTTTGTGTGTGTGTGTGTGGTGTATTTTGTGTAGTGTATTTTGAGTGGTGTGTGTGGTGTATTTTATGTGTAGTGTATTTTGTGTAGTGTATTTTGAGTGGTGTGTGTGGTGTATTTTATGTGGTGTATTTTGTGTAGTGTATTTTGTGTCGTGTATTTTGATTAATGTGTGTGGTGTATCTTATGTGGTGTATTTTGTGTGGTGTATTTTGTGTCGTGTATTTTGTGTATTTTGAGTGGTGTGTGTGTGGTGTATTTCATGTGGTGTGTTTATGTGTAGTGTATTTTGTGTAGTGTATTTTGAGTGGTGTGTGTGGTGTATTTTATGTGGAGTGTTTATGTGTAGTGTATTTTGAGTGGTGTGTGGTGTGGTGCATTTTATGTGGTGTTGTGTAGTGTATTTTGAGTGGTGTGTGTGTGGTTTATTTTATGTGGTGTTGTGTTGTGTATTTTGCATAGTGTATTTTGAGTGGTGTGTGTGGTGTATTTTATGTGGTGTTGTGTTGTGTATTTTGTGTAGTGTATTTTGAGTGGTGTGTGTGGTGTATTTTATGTGGTGTGTTTATGTGTAGTGTATTTTGAGTGGTGTGTGTGTGGTATGTCTATGTGTAGTGTATTTTGTGTTGTGTATTTTGAGTGGTGTGTGTGGTGTATTTTGTGTAGTGTATTTTGACTGGTGTGTGTGGTGTATTTTATGTGGTGTGTTTATGTGTAGTGTGTTTTGAGGGGTGTGTGTGGTGTATTTTATGTGGTGTATTTTGTGTAGCGTATTTTGTGTCGTGTATTTTGAGTGGTGTGTGTGGTGCATTTTATGTGGTGTATTTTGTCTAGTGTATTTGGAGTGGTGTGTGGTGTGTGTGTGGTGTATTTTATGTGGGGTGTTTATGTGTAGTGTATTTTGTGTAGTGTATTTTGAGTCGTGTGTGTGGTGTATATTATGTGTAGTGTATTTTGTGTAGTGTATTTTGAGTGGTGTGTGGTGTATTTTATGCGTAGTGTATTTTGTGTAGTGTATTTTGAGTGGTGTGTGTGGTGTATTTTATGTGTAGTGTATTTTGTGTCGTGTATTTTGATTAGTGTGTGTGGTGTATCTTATGTGGTGTATTTTGTGTGGTGTATTTTGTGTAGTGTATTTTGTGTATTTTGAGTGGTGTGTGTGGTGTATTTCATGTGGTGTGTTTATGTGTAGTGTATTTTGTGTAGTGTATTTTGAGTGGTGTGTGTGTGGTGTATTTTATGTGGTGTGTTTATGTGTAGTGTATTTTGTGTAGTGTATTTTGAGTGGTGTGTGTGGTGTATTTTATGTGGTGTGTTTATGTGTAGTGTATTTTGAGTGGTGTGGTGTGGTGTATTTTGAGTGGTGCCTGTGGTGTATTTTATGTGGTGTTGTGTAGTGTATTTTGAGTGGTGTGTGTGTGGTGTATTTTATGTGGTGTTGTGTTGTGTATTTTGTGTAGTGTATTTTGAGTGGTGTGTGTGGTGTATTTTATGTGGTGTGTTTATGTGTAGTGTATTTTGAGTGGTGTGTGAGTGGTGTATTTTATGTGGTGTGTTTATGTGTAGTGTATTTTGTGTCGTGTATTTTGAGTGGTGTATGTGTGGTGTATTTTATGTGGTGTGTTTTTGTGTAGTGTATTTTGTGTAGTGTGTTTATGTGTAGTGTATTTTATGTGGTGTGTTTATGTGTAGTGTATTTTGCGTGGTGTGTGTGTGGTGTATTTTATGTGGTGTGTTTATGTGTAGTGTATTTTGTGTAGTGTATTTTGAGTGGTGTGTGTGTGGTGTATTTTATGTGGTGTGTTTGTATTTTGTGTCGTGTATTTTAAGTGGTGTGTGTGTGGTGTATTTTATGTGGTGTGTTTGTATTTTGTGTCGTGTATTTTAAGTGGTGTGTGTGTGTGGTGTATTTTATGTGGTGTGTTTATGTGTAGTGTATTTTGTGTAGTGTATTTTGAGTGGTGTGTGTGGTGCATTTTACGTGGTGTGTTTTGTGTAGTGTATTTTGAGTGGTGTGTGTTGTAGTAATCAACAATAGACCTTTTCGATCGGCTTTATTCTCACAAAACCCATATGCATATCTACAACAATATAAATATACATAGGGTAAGAATAACAAAATACAATAACTAGTACACATAATACTGAAGGCAAATACCACATACACATCACATAATAACGAAGTTAAACTCCATACTCTAATACCAATTACATTCCTAAGAACACATTATTCCTAATATTGTATATAACATACCATTACTATTCCAACATGACTTTCCATGGAGTACGTGGTATACGTGTCAACACCAGCCATTGACCTTCGTATACAGTGCTGCCACATCCGCCCAATTACCGTTGCCGCCAATTACAGTACGGCACTTTATTATTACAACATTCACCCCCTTCCGAGATGTCTATCTCTATAAATCTAGTCTAATAGGAGGACGAATGGTGCGACCGGATCTTCTTGGCACTGGAGGGTTATCCACAGCATCTGATTGCTGTGGAGTTGCAGGAACCATATCAGGAACGAGATCATCCCCCTCTGAGCAGGGTGCGTCTTGGGGACTACCCTGGGGAATTACATTTTCTTCAGAAGCCTGAGGTAGAATTTGGGCTTCACTCTTGGATGGGGTTCCAATTGGGGCTAAGTGTCTAACAGAGACCGTAGTTTCCCTGCCATCTGGGTAGCGAATATGGGCATGGTGGGGTCCTGCTTGGAGGAGGTCGACTTCATCCACAAGGGGATCAGTTTTATTCGTGCGTACGTGACGCTTCAGCAGGACTGGCCCAGGATTGCAGAGCCAAGTAGGCACCGAGGCTCCCGAGGAAGAACGACGAGAATAGTTCAGAAGTCTTTCATGAGGGGTAGCATTGGTTGCTGTAGACAACAGTGAACGAATTGAGTGGAGAGCATCAGGCAGAACAGTCTGCCAGCATTTGATGGGTAGATTACAGGATTTTAGAGCCGTTGTGATTGCCTTCCAAATGGTACCATTGAACCTCTCCACTTGGCCATTCCCTTGAGGATTATGGCTGGTAGTTCTGCTACCAGCGATCCCCCTACTGGCAAGGAAGTCTTGTAATTCCTTGCTCATGAAGGAGGGTCCCCGGTCCGAATGAATGTAAGCCGGCATTCCGAAAATAGTGAACAGCTGACAGAGGCACTTGATAACCATGGAAGTGGTCATGTCGGCACAAGGAAATACAAAAGGAAACCGTGAATATTCGTCCACAATGTTAAGAAAATACTGATTCTTATCTGTACTCGGAAGAGGCCCCTTGAAATCTATATTGAGACGCTCAAATGGCTGAGTAGCTTTTGAGTCGAGTCTTATCTGGTTGGTGAAACTTGGGGTTGCATTCTGCGCATATTCTATAAGATCCAACAACCTGCCGGACATTCTCTGTCAAGAATGGCATATTCTTAGATTTCACAAAATGAGATAAGCGGGTAACCCCTGGGTGGCACAAGGCTTCATGGAGGTTAAACAGTGAATGTCAATCGTGGCATGCCATCCAACAATAAGACCTGGAGAATGTATCAGAGGGAATGTTTTCTCGACCAGCACGATACACAATGTCAAAAATCATAGCAAGATAATTCCATCCTCCAACGCATGAACTTATCATTCTTTATCTTATTTTTATGCTGCTTATCAAACATATAGCTCAGTGATCGTTGATCTGTCTTTATAGTAAAATGTCTGCCTGTCAAATACTGTCTCCAGTGGCGAGCTGTTTCTATAATTGCCTGGGCCTCCTTCTAAATAGAAGCATTACGACATTCGGGTCCCTGAAGGGTTCGGGAAAAGAAGGCTACCGGACATCTTGCCTGGGTGAGGACTGCAGCAACTGCCACATCCGAAGCATCTGTCTCAACTTCGAAGGGTACGGATTCGTCAATCGCCCTCACCACTGAACCTTCAATGTCTTGCTTAAGTAGATGGAAAGCCGCTTCTGCTTCCCTTGTCATGTGAAATGTAGTAGTGGCACACAGTGGGCGGATCTTGCTTGAGTAGTCATATATCCACTGTGAATAATAGACAAAGAAGCCAAGGATGCGTCAGAGCGATTTCACATCCAGAGGCACAGGCAAGTCCTGCAAGGGTCGGAGTCGTTCAGCATCTGGGCGCATTTCCCCTCCTTCCACCACATAACCGAGAATACTGAGCCTGTTAGTTGAAAAGATGCACTTGTCTTCATTGTAAGTTATATTCTTTCTCTTAGCAGCCTCAAGAAATTTCGTGAGATGAGCATCATGCTCTTCCTGAGTCATGCCGCAAATAGTAATGTTGTCTAAGTAAGCAAATGTTCCAACCAGTTCTTCTTCTTGGATGAATGAATCCATGATACGTTGGAAGCAAGCCACTCCGTTGGTGACGCCAAAGGGAACCCGAGCAAACTGATAAAGGCGTCCACAGGCCTCAAACGCGGTGTATGGCTTATCTTCATTTCTGATGGGGATTTGATGATACGCACTACGGAGGTCAATCGTCCTAAAAACACGGTATTGAGCAATCTTGTTAACAGTGTCATCTATACGAGGCAGAGGATACCCGTCAAGAAGTAGAAATTTGTTGATAGTTTCTGAATAGTCCACGGCTAAGCATTTCTTGTGAGTTTCGTTCTTAACGACAACAACCTGTGCACGCCAAGAGGAGTTACTGGGCTCTATAATACCTTCCTTCAACATCCTTTGAATTTCCTTTTCAATGAATTTACGATCATCGGGAGAGTACTGGCGTGATCGAGCAGCAACAGGATAACAATCAGCTGTCAAGTTGGCAAACAGTTCTGGAGGGTCAACACACAGTGTACTGAGTCCACAGATAACAAGAGGAGGTAAACTACCTCCATATGTCAGTGTAGCACTATCATGCAGTCCCTGAAAATCCTGGCCCAAAACGATATCTGAACACAGCTGAGGGAGTATGAACAGACGCACATCTTGGTAGCACTGACCGTTTACTTTGATATTGACTCGACAGAACCCTGATGTCTGAGCGGTGAAGGAAGTGGATGCCATGGAAACATTGCCTCGGGTGTGATGTACACTTTAGGAATGGCACTTAACGAGGTTGGGGGTGGATAAAGCTTTCTGAACTACCACTATCAATAAGGCCATCCAATTCCACTCCATTGAGCGTGACCCTCGCAACCGCCTTTGATAACACCCCTGGGGCAGCGGCAGAAGACACAGCCACAAGCGTTGCCTGATCAGAGGAAGTTGCACAAGCACCAGTAGCTACTGATGAAGTACTACGGCACACCTTAGCAAAATGACCCTTTTTCTGGCACTTATGACACACCGCCTCTCGTGCCGGACATTTTACAAATGCGTGTTTTAAAAAACCACAAAAGAAACATTTAACACCCGTAGCAGCCATTACAGTTGTGGGTTCCACTTCACCAGTATTCTGATTGGATGAGAAAGCACCCAATGAATGAGAGGGTTGAATAACACAATAAGATTCTGAATTTCTTTGGGCTGAATCTAGAGATCTAGCCTGATCAAACATGGTAGCTAAATCTAAAGTCTTATTTTCTAATAAACGTTGTCTGATCAGTGGTGACTGCAGGCCGCTAATAAAGGCATCCCTGATGAATTCTTCGCAATGTTGAGTTGCTGTTACAGCCCCAAAGTTACACTCTTTACTTAACGTTTCAGAGTCAGAAGGTATTCATCTAAGGACTCTCCGACCTGCTGGCGGCGAGTTGCAAGACGATGGCGTGCAAACACTTCATTAGTGGGCTTTACATACTATGACTGTAAAGTACGGATAGCCTCATCATAAATGGTACACTCTGATATAGTTGCGTATCGTCTTGGTGAGACAAAATTTGTAAGGAGACTCATCTTATCCAGATTATCCTGTGGTCGAGCTCCCAGGAAGTTTTCGAACGTCTTTAACCAGTGTTTCCATTCTTGTGCTGCTGTTGGTGAACTGGGATCCGAATCCAGCCTCTCTGGTCTCAGCAAACGCTCCATTCCAGTGTAGGCCTCGGCGCTCTTCTTGTCCAATCCAACCGGGTAAGTTTTGTGAGATTAATTATTGTTGTAGTAATCAACAATAGACTTTTCGATAGGCTTTATTCTCACAAAACCCATACGCATATCTACAACAACATAAATATACATAGGGTAAGAATAACAAAATACAATAACTAGTACACATAATACTGAAGGCAAATATCACATACACGTCACATAATAACGAAGTTAAACTCCATACTCTAATACCAATTACATTCCTCAGAGTACATTATTCCTAATATAGTATATAACATACCATTACTATTCCAGCATGACTTTCCATGGAGTACGTGGTATACGTGTCAACACCAGCCATTGACTTTCATATACAGTGCTGCCACATCCGCCCAATTATCGTTGCCGCCAATTACATACGGCACTTTATTATCACAACAGTGTGTGTGGTGTATTTTATGTGTTGTATTTTGTGTAGTGTATTTTGAGTGGTGTGTGTGGTGTATTTTATGTGGTGTATTTTGTGTATTTTGAGTGGTGTGTTTATGTGTAGTGTATTTTGTGTAGTGTATTTTGAGTGGTGTGTGTCTGGTGTATTTTATATGGTGTGTTTATGTGTAGTGTATTTTGAGTGGTGTGTGTGTGGTGTAATTTATGTGGTGTGTGTGGTGTATTTTGTGTTGTGTATTTTGAGTGGTGTGCGTGTGGTGTATTTTATCTGTCGTGTACTTTGTGTAGTGTATTTTGAGTGGTGTGTGTGTGGTGTATTTTATGTGGGGTGTTTATGTGTAGTGTATTTTGTGCAGTGTATTTTGAGTGGTTTGTGTGGTGTATTTTATGTGGTGTTGTGTGGTGTATTTTGTGTCGTGTATTTTGAGTGGTGTGTGTGTGTGGTGTAATTTATGTGGTGTGTTTGGTGTATTTTGAGTGGTGTGCATGTGGTGTATTTTATGTGGTGTGTTTATGTGGTGTATTTTGTGTGTAGTGTATTTTGTGTAGTGTATTTTGAGTAGTGTGTGTGGTGTATTTTATGTGGTGTGTTCATGTGGTGTATTTTGTGTGTGGTGTATTTTGTCAGGTCAGGTTCGATCTGTGACCTGCTACAGGTACCATGTAAACCTGTACTAACCTGTTCCATGGTCGGGTTGTCGGCGACTAAACCGTCTCCCCCACCAGGTTTTCTGGTGAGGAGGGTGTTTGGATATGGATACCCAGCAGGATTAAAAACAAAACCTGTCAAAGGGCGGAGGAGCTCCTTGTGAGCCAACGGCCATCCATATCTAGTGCCCAACTGTGTCTGCGGACGTCCTCCTGCAGTTGGGCTACTTCTTATTAGGAGGTTGGTGGCAGGATTTGCACTCCGGCCACCGTAAAACGATTCATTCCGCAAAACGCAAAAACGCAAAAAAATCTGAAAACCCACTCCGTGGGAGTACCTCCTGTGCAGCTTCCCTTCGCAGGGCAGCTCACCGGATGACAGGATTGGGGCAA
This sequence comes from Eptatretus burgeri, assembly GCF_056783735.1. Taxonomy (NCBI): domain Eukaryota; kingdom Metazoa; phylum Chordata; class Myxini; order Myxiniformes; family Myxinidae; genus Eptatretus; species Eptatretus burgeri. The sequence goes on along the minus strand of NC_140973.1, from coordinate 75,999,369 downwards.
AGCCTTCGGGACCCCCAATCTTTGATAGGAGGGAAACCACGTGGTAACATCCCTGGGTCAGATTGCGGGAGAGTGTGTCGGAGTGGTGCTGAGGTGTCGTCCACCAGACGGCGGTCTCCTTGGGTTAACCTGAGGCGGTCCCTTCGTGTGGGTGCCTGGAATGTCCTATCCCTAAGAGAGGATGATCACCTGTCTCTGTTATCATCTGAGCTCAAGCGTTTGGACATCGGGATTGCAGCTCTCTCTGAGGTTCGGAGACCGGATTGCGGCGAGATAATGGTGGGTGGTTACACCTACTATTGGTCTGGTCGCTCTGATGGTTACCATAGCCAAGGAGTTGCTGTAGCTGTGTCCAATAAGCTGACCCCAATGATAATTGAGGTAACACCAGTCAACGAGCGTATTATGAGATTAAGGATTCGCCACTCCTTAGGTGTCATTTCCCTGGTCTCTATTTATGCTCCGACTGAGGCGAGTGATCTCACCGTGAATGACACATTCTACGCCACACTCGAGTCTGTGGTTGATCAGTGCCCCAGACGAGATACACTTCTAGTCTTGGGGGATTTCAATGCATCGACTGGAACTGATAGGGATGGTTATGAGGTGTGTGTTGGTCCCCATGGGTCAGGAACTATGAACCAGAATTGCACTAAGTTCCTTGACTTTGCAAGAAGTCATGGACTTAGGGTGGCTGGTTCATGGTTTCAGCGCCCGCAAGCTCATCGCTGGACTTGGTATTCCAATGCTGGCGGTGTGGCAATGGAGATTGACCATATCCTCATTGACGGTCGTTGGAGGATGATCCAGAACTGCAGGGTCTACCGGAGTGCTCAGTTCCTCAATACTGACCACAGGCTTGTTGTAGCAACTCTAAAGCTGCACCTTAAATCCTGGAGAATGGTACCATCCCAGCCTAGGCTGGATGTTGCCAAGCTCAGGGATGAGAGAGTAGCTGAGGAGTTTGCGAACAGGCTGAGTGGACACTTGGGGGGTCTGGGTGCTTTGGGGGGTCCTGAAGAGTTGTGGAGCACCTTCAAGACCACCGTCCTTGATGTTGCCGGTGGATGCCTTGGAGTTCACCGCAGGGCAAAGAAGAATTTTGTCTCTCAAGGGACACTGGATACCATTTACCAGAGTCGCAGGGCCAGGCTGAATGGCAGAGCTGAGCTGTTCAGGGAGCTGAGGCATAAAACTGTACGTGCACTGAGGGTGGACAAGGAGGCCTATGTGCGAGGAATCTGTGAGGGGGTAGAGCATCACCTGTGGACAGGTGATTCTCGTCCCGCTTACAGGGGAATTCGCGCATTACGTTCATCCAAGCCCATCCCTCGGAGCACTGCAGTTCGAGCAGAGAGTGGTAGGCTCTTGACAGAGGAGTCTGAAGTGAAGGCCCGCTGGGCCGGTTACTTTGAGCGGTTGTACCAGGCTGATCCCCCAGCTGTCGAGTTGGACGTCAAGGGTGTTACAATCCCTGTTGCCGACCCTCGAATCAACTGTGGTCCACCATCGCTTGTGGAAACACGGGCTGCGGTGAACCAGTTGAAACGGGGCAAAGCTCCAGGGATCTGTGGCATCCATGCTGAACTTCTCAAGGCTGGTGGAAATGCTGCACTCGTGTCGTTGCATGCAGTTTTGTGCTCTGCCTGGAACACAGGCATCATCCCAACTGACTGGAAGAGGGGCCTTGTTGTCCCTCTCTGGAAAGGGAAGGGTGATTGCCAAGACTGCAACAACTACCGAGGGGTGACGCTGCTCTCAGTGCCAGGCAAGGTCTTTGCTCGGATAATTCTTGATAGGGTTCGCCACCATCTGCTTGAGCACCAGCGTCCAGAGCAGTCAGGCTTTACACCAAAGAGGTCAACGATTGACCGTATCCTTGCACTTCGTGTCCTTACCGAACGCAGACGAGAGTTTCGGCAGGGGCTGCTTGCAGCCTATGTTGATCTCTGTAAAGCGTTCGATTCAGTGAATCGGGATGTCCTCTGGAGGATTCTTGGTCTTCGTGGGGTGCCACTGAAACTGATCGATCTGATGTCTGAACTCTACTCTGGTACTGAGAGTGCTGTGAAGTGTGGTGGTACCATCTCTGACTTATTTCCAGTTGTTACTGGAGTTCGTCAGGGATGTGTACTTGCCCCCACACTTTTCAGCACTTGTATGGACTGGATTTTTGGGAGGATGTCAGAGAGATCAAGTTGCGGTGCATCGTTTGGCAATGTCAAGATCTCGGACCTTGATATTGCAGATGATGCAGTCATCTTTGCGGAGACTTTAGACATCCTCTTGGGGGCCCTCGAGGTGCTGAATGAGGAGTCGGAGCCGTTGGGATTACGGATTTCTTGGGTCAAAACTAAGATCCAGGCTTTCGGTGACATCTTGGATGCTGCTGTCCTGTCTGTGTCTGTTTGTGGTGAGGATGTTGAGGTCGTGGATAGATTCACTTACCTTGGCAGTGATATTCATGTCTCCGCAGGTTGTGAGCCGGAGGTCAATAGACGTCTGGGTCGGGCCTGGGGAGTCATGGATTCACTGGATCATGGGGTGTGGCGCTGCCGGTACCTGTGCGGGAGGACGAAAGTCCGAGTCTTCAGGTCCTTGGTACTTCCAGTCTTGCTCTATGGGTGCGAGACTTGGACTTTGACCAAGGATCTGAGACGGAGACTTAATTCCTTTGGTACCAGGTCTCTTCGAAGAATCCTTGGCTATCGCTGGTCGGATTTTGTGTCCAACGAGCGGTTGCTGAGAGAGACTCGGATGAGATTTGTTACCTGCATAGTCCGTGAGCGTCAGCTGCGGCTGTATGGACATGTGGCTCGTTTTCCTGACGCTGATCCTGCTCACCAGATTCTCTCAGCGAGGGAGTCTCATGAGTGGAGGAGGCCAGTGGGCCGACCACGTGCCTCATGGTTGCAGCAGGTTGACCATCATCTCAAGGAGATGGGGATGGGCCTGGCATCTGCCTGGGGGATGGCCAGACGGAGGCCCCTGGAGTACCGGCGGAAAGTGGACGCAGCGACGCGCTGTTCTGGCACATGCTTCCATACCTGACCTTACCTGTATTTTGTGTAGTGTATTTTGAGTGGTGTGTGTGGTGTATTTTATGTGGTGTATTTTGTGTCGTGTATTTTGTGTAGTGTATTTTGAGTAGTGTGTTTTGAGTGGTGTGTGTGTGGTGTAATTTATGTGGTGTTTGGTGTATTTTGAGTGGTGTGTATGTGCTGTATTTTATGTGGTGTCTTTATGTGGTGTATTTTGTGTGTATTGTATTTTGTCTCGTGTATTTTGAGTAGTGTGTGTGGTGTATTTTATGTGGTGTGTTCATGTGGTGTATTTTGTGTGTGGTGTATTTTGTGTAGTGTATTTTGAGTGGTGTGTGTGGTGTATTTTACGTGGTGTATTTTGTGTCGTGTATTTTGTGTAGTGTATTTTGTGTAGGGTGTGTGGTGTATTTTATGTGGGGTATTTTGTGTCGTGTATTTTGTGTATTTTGAGTGGTGTGTTTATGTGTAGTGTATTTTGAGTGGTGTGTGTGGTGTATTTTATGTGGTGTTGTGTGGTGTATTTTGTGTAGTGTATTTTGAGTGGTGTGTGTATGGTTTATTTTATGTGGTGTTGTGTGGTGTATTTTGAGTGGTGTGTGTGGTGTATTTTATGTGGTGTATTTTGTGTAGTGTATTTTGATTGGTGTGTGTGTGGTGTATTTTATGTGGTGTTGTGTGGTGTATTTTGAGTGGTGTGTGTGGTGTATTTTATGTGGTGTTGTGTGGTGTATTGTGTGTCGTGTATTTTGAGTGGTGTGTGTGTGGTGTAATTTATGTGGTGTGTGTGGTGTATTTTTTGTTGTGTATTTTGAGTGGTGTGTGTGTGGTGTATTTTACGTGGTGTGTTTATGTGTAGTGTATTTTGAGTGGTGTGTGTGGTGTATTTTATGTCGTGTGTTTATGTGTAGTGTACTTTGTGTCGTGTATTTTGAGTGGTGTGTGTGTGGAGTATTTTATGTGGTGTGTTTATGTGTAGTGTATTTTGAGTGGTGTGTGTGTGGTGTATTTTATGTGGTGTATTTTGTGTATTTTGAGTGGTGTGTGTGTGGTGTATTTCATGTGGTGTGTTTATGTGTAGTGTATTTTGTGTAGTGTATTTTGAGTGGTGTGTGTGGTGTATTTTATGTGGTGTGTGTGGTGTATTTTATGTGGTGTGTGTGGTGTATGTTGTGTAGTGTATTTTGAGTGGTGTGTGTGGTTTATTTTATGTGGTGCGTTTATGTGTAGTGTATTTTGTGTAGTGTATTTTGAGTGGTGTGTATGTGGTGTATTTTATGTGGTGTGTTTATGTGTAGTGTATTTTGTGTGGTGTATTTTGAGTGGTGTGTGTGGTGTATTGTATGTCGTGTATTTTATGTCGTGTATTTTGAGTGGTGTGTGTGTGATGTAATTTATTTGGTGTGTGTGGTGTATTTTGGTGGTGTGTATGTGGTGTATTTTATGTGGTGTGTTTATGTGTAGTGTATTTTATGTAGTGTATTTTGAGTGGTGTGTGTGGTGTATTTTGTGTAGTGTATTTTGAGTGGTGTGTGTGGTGTATTTTATGTGGTGTTGTGTGGTGTATTTTGTCGTGTATTTTGAGTGGTGTGTGTGTGGTGTATTTTGTGTAGTGTATTTTGAGTGGTGTGTGAGTGGTGTGTGTAGTGTATTTTGAGTGGTGTGTGTGGTGTATTTTATGTCGTGTGTTTATGTGTAGTGCATTTTGTGTATTGTATTTTGAGTGGAGTGTGTGTGGTGTATTTTGTGTCGTGTATTTAGTGGTGTGTGTGTTGTATTTTAGGTGGTGTATTTTGTGTAGTGTATTTTGAGTGGTGAGTGTGGTGTATATTATGTGGTGTTTTGATGTGGTGTATTTTGTGTGTGGTGTATTTAGTGTAGTGTATTTTGAGTTGTGTGTGTGGTGTATTTTATGTGGTGTATTTTGTGTAGTGTATTTTGAGTGGTGAGTGTGGTGTATTTTATGTGGTGTGTTTATGTGGTGTATTTTGTTTATAGTGGACTTTGTGTCGTGTATTTTGAGTTGTGTGTGTGGTGTATTTTATGTGGTGTGTTTGTGTGGTGTATTTTGTGTGTAGTGTATTTTGTATAATGTATTTTGAGAGGTGTGTATGTGGTGTATTTTATGTGGTGTGTTTATGTGTAGTGTATTTTATGTAGGGTATTTTTAGTGGTGTGTGTGGTGTAGTTTGGGTAGGGTATTTTGAGTGGTGTGTGTGTGGTGTATTTTATGTGGAGTTGTGTGGTGTATTTTGTCGTGCATTTTGAGTGGGGTGTGTGTGGTGTATTTTGTGTAGTGTATTTTGAGTGGTGTGTGAGTGGTGTGTGTGGTGTATTTTGAGTGGTGTGTGTGTAGTGTATTTTGTGTAGTGTATTTTGAATGGTGTGTGTGGTGTATTTTATGTGGGGTGTTTATGTGTAGTGTATTTTGTGTGTAGTATATTTTGTGTAGTGTATTTTGAGTGGTGTGTGTGTGTGTGGTGTATTTTATGTGGTGTGTGTGTGGTGTATTTTATGTGGTGTATTTTGTGTGTAGTGCATTTTGAGTGGTGTGTGTGGTGTATTTTATGTGGCGTATTTTGTGTGTAGTGTATTTTGAGTAGTGTGTGTGGTGTATTTTATGTAGTGTATTTTAAGTGGTGTGTGTGTGTGGTGTATTTTGTGTAGTGTATTTTGAGTTGTGTGTATGTGGTGTATTTTATGTGGTGTGTTTATGTGTAGTGTATTTTGTGTGGTGTATTTTGAGTGGTGTGTATGGTGTATTTTATGTGGTGTATTTTGTGTGTGGTGTATTTTGTGTGTGGTGTATTTTGTGTAGTGTATTTTGAGTGGTGTATGTGGTGTATTTTATGTGGTGGGTTTATGTGGTGTATTTTGTGTGCAGCGTATTTTGTGCAGTGTATTTTGAGTTGTTTGTAAGTGGTGTATTTTATGTAGTGTATTTAAAGTGGTGTGTGTGTGTGGTGTATTTTGTGTAGTGTATTTTGAGTTGTGTGTATGTGGTGTATTTTATGTGGTGTGTTTATGTGTAGTGTATTTTGTGTGGTGTATTTTGTGTAGTGTATTTTGACTGGTGTGTGTGTGGTGTATTTTATGTGGGGTGTTTATGTGTAGTGTATTTTGTGTCGTGTGTTTTGAGTGGTGTGTGTGTGGTGTATTTTGTGTAGCGTATTTTGAGTGGTGTGTGGTGTATTTTGTGTGAGGCGTATTTTGTGTTGTGTGTTTTGAGTGGCGTGCGTGCTGTATTTTGTGTGGTGTATTTTGTGTAGTGTATTTTGAGTGGTGTGTGTGGTGTATTTTGAGTGGTGTGTGTGGTGTATTTTATGTGGTGTATTTTGACTGGTGTGTGTGGTGTATTTTGTGTAGTGTGTTTTGAGTGGTGTGTGTGGTGTATTTTGTGTGGTGTATTTTGTGTAGTGTATTTTGAGTGGTGTGTGTGGTGTATTTTATGTGGTGTGTTTATGTGGTGTATTTTGTCTAGTGTCTCTTGAGTGGTGTGTGTGGTGTATTTTATGTGGTGTATTTTATGTGGTGTATTTTGTGTGGTGTATTTTGTGTAGTGTGTGTGGTGTATTTTGTGTGGTGTATTTTGTGTGGTGTATTTTGTGTAGTGTATTTTGTGTAGTGTATTTTGACTGGTGTGTGTGGTGTATTTTGTGTAGTCTTTTTTGAGTGGTGTGTGGTGTATTTTGTGTGGTGTATTTTGTGTAGTGTATTTTGAGTGGTGTGAGTGGTGTGAGTGGTGTGAGTGGTGTATTTTATGTGGGGTGTTTATGTGGTGTATTTTGTGTAGTGTATTTTGAGTGGTGTGTGTGGTGTATTTTATGTGGTTTATTTTATGTGGTGTATTTTGTGTAGTGTGTGTGGTGTATTTTATGTGGTGTATTTTGTGTAGTGTATTTTGTGTGGTGTATTTTGTGTAGTGTATTTTGTGTAGTGTATTTTGAGTGGTGTGTGTGGTGTATTTTATGCGGTGTATTTTATGTGGTGTATTTTGTGTGGTGTATTTTGTGTAGTGTATTTTGAGTGGTGTGTGTGGTGTATTTTATGTGGTGTATTTTATGTGGTGTATTTTGTGTGGTGTATTTTGTGTAGTGTGTGGTGTATTTTAGTGGTGTATTTTGAGTGGTGTGTGTGGTGTATTTTATGTGGTGTATTTTGTGTGGTGTATTTGGTGTGGTGTATTTTGTGTAGTGTGTGGTGTCTTTTATGTGGTGTATTTTGTGTGGTGTATTTTGAGTGGTGTGTGTGGTGTATTTTATGTGGTGTATTTTGTGTAGTGTATTTTGAGTGGTGTGTGTGGTGTATTTTATGTGGTGTATTTTATGTGGTGTATTTTGTGTGGTGTATTTTGTGTATTGTGTGGTGTATTTTAGTGGTGTATTTTGAGTGGTGTGTGTGGTGTATTTTATGTGGTGTTTTTTATGTGGTGTATTTTGTGTGGTGTATTTTGTGTGGTGTATTTTGTGTAGTGTGTGGTGTATTTTATGTGGTCTATTTTGTGTGGTGTATTTTGAGTGGTGTGTGTGGTGTATTTTATGTGGTCTATTTTATGTGGTGTATTTTGTGTGGAGTATTTTGTGTAGTGTGTGTGGTGTATTTTATGTGGTGTATTTTGTGTAGTGTATTTTGTGTAGTGTATTTTGAGTGGTGTGTGTGGTGTATTTTATGTGGTGTATTTTATGTGGTGTATTTTGTGTGGTGTATTTTGTGTAGTGTATTTTGTGTAGTGTGTGTGGTGTATTTTGTGTGGTGTATTTTGTGTGGTGTATTTTGTGTAGTGTATTTTGTGTGGTGTGTGTGTGTTTGAGTGGTGTGTTTCTGTTTGCATGGTGTGTCGACGATACATTGTCAACGTCGGTTTATGTTCATACAGTGGACACAGACGTTTTCCGTGTTTTGTGGAGCTGCACATTGCGATCGTATGTAATTTATAGACATCGTCATATTCCGCACTGTCTCGAAGTATGCACTCTCAAATAGTACGTATTTTATAGATGCACTAACATTCCTAATACACGTAATTTATCGACGTACTCGGATTCTAATAGTACATACTTTGTAGAGCTATTGGTTGAAAAAAACGAGAACGTGTAATACTGGCTACCAACAGGTGGTGTTTGTGGCCGACGTCAGCACATTCTGTGTGGAGAGACAGACAGACAGACAGACAGACAAACTCAACTAAATAATAACCAGACTCAAATGCAATCCACTCTCGGGGGGGGGGGGGAGGGGGTGGTAATAATGAGGTTGAGTCAACGAACGAGAGCATAGTGTTTGCATTGCAGCTCGTAAGCCTGTTTGTCCTTGTTTTAAAGTTTGAGGGCTATCCATTTATTACGCACATAAATATGGCTCTATTTTTGAACCCCCCAGACGGTCAATATTTTGAGATTCCCTTTCCCTTCACATCCTCCTTTACTCCCAATTACACACACACACACACACACACACACACACACACACACACACACACACACACACACACACACACACACCTCGTTTTTTCACAACTGTTCCCAATAGTTCTATCACACACACACACAAACAAACAAGCACATACAAAAAATAAAATAAAATAAAACAATAAATAAATAAAAAAAACAAATACGCCCACACACTCATAAAATACTCACAAACACAAACAAACTCACACATTCCACGCACACGCACACACACACACACACACACACACACACACACACACACACACACACACACACACACACACCACAGGAACAGGAGAATTTAAAACCCACGCTATCTTCCTGGCAAATGTCTACCTGTGTGCATGCATGCTCATACATGCATTTGCACCCCTCTGGTCGGCTCACTCTGAATGTGATTCGTACATGCTACAGTCCCCTCAACAAAGGGGGGAGGGGTGGGGAAGCAGGGTGAGGGGGTGGGGTGGGAGAGAGAGATGGAGGAGTGGATAGAGAGGGAGGGGAGAGGAAAGGGGGGAGAGGGGAGGAGTCGGAGAGAGAGAGGGGGGCGGAGTCAGGAAGAGGGGTGGGAGAGAGCGGTAGGGTTAGGAGGGAGAGAGAGGGGTGGGATAAGCTTGAGAATGGCAGACGAGAGAGAGAGAGAGAGAGAGAGAGAGAGAGAGAGAGAGAGAGAGAGAGAGAGAGAGAGAGAGAGAGAGAGAGAGAGAGAGAGAGAGAGAGAGAGAGAGAGAGAGAGAGAGAGAGAGAGAGAGAGAGAGAGAGAGAGAGAGAGAGAGAGAGATATTCCGGCAGATGTGACGCCCAGTTTAATGTCCATCCGACAGACGGCACACACACATTGATGAATCACCCTGCCTGTGAAACACCGGGATGACAGTTTATAGCTGGGTCAGGATTCAAACTCAGGCTAGACAGCTTAGAGCGAGCATTTGTACCTCTCAGCTTTCCTGCCGTGATGTGAGGATTAATTACTTCATAACAACTGAAAACATTTTTTACTCATTGTGATCATATAATTTATTTTGCCTTCTTACTTGTGGTATCAAACCGTGGTATTGTCGTTGATTGAAGCTTGAAGAATGCACGACAACTGGCTTCACCAAGCAATCCATGAAACGGTTGAAGAAACTTTTCAAAACAAAATGTTAAATTTCTATTTGTGTTTATCGATGCCGAATTGATTGGTCGTATACTTGGAAGATTGCACAAAAAGGAGAAACGTTGAGTAAAATAAAATTTCACATTTTCAGCGAGCCAGCCACCGCCTGTTACACCACAGCACAACACGTGGCCAATGCATGTGAGTGGCCCCTGAACTTTGTTCAAGTTAATCGATGTAGTATTCAGTGACAGTGCGAATATTGTAGAGTGCTCGCCAAGTGGCTTAAGCACTCCAACAAAAGAATTGATAAAAAAACGGCTCACTTGGCATGCGATTAGCAATCACCGAACCGTCATATTAATCATACACCTCCCGGAGACGCCTGAAATGTCAAATATGTCCAAATTTGATAAATGAACATTTTTTGGCACTCGGAACTGCTGCTAAATTCGATTCTGGAGCTTAAATTTTGCAATTCAGCTTAGTTTAAGAGATTCTCGAGGTTATTACACGTGCAGAAATAAAATAAAGCCACAAACGCTGGCGTCTCCAGGTGCTTATAAGCATTCCAATGTGCACCGTGATTCTTAGCTATGATGAACAGGCATTCGATAATATGAGTGAGGAAAGTAGAAAAAAAAACTTTATCGTGAAGAAATCGTTGCGGTCTGTTCCAAGTCAAGGCATGGTTGAGCAGGCCAAAAAATATGGCGGCTTCAGATCCCAGCGAGGTTACCTAGGAAACACCTCAAGATCTCAAATAGAGCGAGGTGGCTGAGGATCACCCGATAAATGATATAATTAAATAAGGCCATTGATTATTATCTTCAAAAGGGGTGTTTTAATTAACCCAAACACCCAATTTTCAGTCATGCACTTCCTTGGAGTTCCCTTAGTGTGCATGAAAAGTTTCAGGCTGTGAGGTTTCATGGTTTTTGAGTTATAAAGGACACACACACGTATATTAGTGTGTGTGTATATATATATATATATATATATATATATATATATATATATATATATATATATATATATATATATATATATATATATATATATATATATATATATATATATATATATATATATATATACACACACACACTCCATATTTTTATAGATGGCTTACACATTGTGTAAGCAAATGAACCGTGCTTCCCCATTGACTTGGGCCGCTCACCTGAATTTGAGTTTTCATTTATTTGTATTTTCATTTATGAGCGTTTTCCAATGGTTCTGTGATTTTTTTTTTCCAGGTGTATTGGCTTCAATGTCCATTGGCATGCAAAATTACCATGCTTCCACATTGTCTCAGGTTGCTCACCTACATTTTTTCATTTATTTAGTTTTATTTGTTTTATAATATATTTATTGTAATTTATTTATATTTTCATTTACTGATGTCCGACGATTCCATGACTTTTTCCAGTGTACAGGTCTTGATGTCCATCGGCAAACAAAATTTCAGCTTTCTACGTCACCCGGAAGGTCCCAATCTTTATTATCAGTCAGTGAGTCAGTCATTCAATCAGTTAGTGGTCAGAAAGATATATAATTATATATATATATATAATTATATATATATATATATATATATATATATATATATATATATATATATATATATATATATATATATATATATATATATATGCAGATAGTATTTTCCAGAGAGTCGGAGAGATCATTGATGAAAACCAGAAAAAGAAAAGGGCCCAGAATGCTGCCTTGAGGAACTTTAGCCTGGACAGGAAGAGGGGATGAGAGTATTCCATTGAGGGTCACACGTTGGCTGTGACAGGAGAGGAAGTCTGTGAGCCATGAGTGGAGATTGCCTTGGATACCATATGAAGAGAGTTTGGTGAGCAGGGCAGGGTGCCAGACCGTATCAAAAGCACGTGATATGTCGACGGAGATGGCTCTGATCTCATGTCTGGCATTGAGTACCTCCATCCATTGTTGGGAATGCAGAAGCAGCATGTCCAGGGTAGAGTGACCTGGTCTGAATCCAAATTGATGATCGGAAATCAAGCCATTGGAGAAGAGGAAGGAGTTAATGTCTGAAGTGATGGTGGATTCCATAACCTTGCTGATGATTGGTGGAAGGCTGAGTCATCTCTGGTTGCAGGGATCTGTTTTTGCACCTTTTTATACAGAGCGTTAATGTTTGCTGATTTCCAAGCAGATGGCAGATGACCTTGAGCAAATGAGAGGGTGAATAGAACAGATAAAGGGTGAGCAAGAGCAGCAGAGCAGGTTTTTATGACACGTCAGTTGATGCTGTCTGGACCGGTTGCAGAATCAGAGTCGAAGTTTGACAGCAAGCTCTTCACCTTGTCGGGAGAAAAGGACAAAGAGTCCAGGAACAGCTGGGTGTGACTGGGTAAGGTGGGTACAGAAAGTGATAGGTTTGGGACACAAGATTTAGAAGCAAACACGGAATTTAGGCATTCAGCCTTTTCACATGCAGTGTCAGCAGGTTGACCATTCGAGGTAAGGGAGGGGATGGAGGGCGAACATACACTAGAAACAGACTTAACTAGATGCCACCAGGATGTGGAGGAGGGAGACAGGTTTGAGAGTTCAGACGAGATTAGAATAATGTTGTTTTCTGGCTCTCCTGACGGGAGGCACACTTGTTCAAAGCTTTGTGGAAGGAATTGAGATTGCCTTCAGTTGGATTAGCCTTCCATGAGGTGAAGGCAAGTTGTTTCAGGACAACTGCCTCACCACAAGCTTCAGTGTACCATGGGTGGGAGGAAGGGTAGGACAACTGAATACAAGATGGGATAAATCTGTACATGAGAGAGAGAGAGCAAATTTCTTCGAAAGAATTCTCAGGACGAGTTGATGTCGGAGGAAGAAGAGATGGTAGACTAGTCTAGAAGTTTGATGGCTGCTTGAAGTCCCTGTCAGTTGGCCTGAGTGAAATGCCAGACTCGACGGTGCTGAGGTGGTTCTCTAATAACAGCCAGACATGTGTACTTGTAGCAGTCATTGCAAATTCTGGTAAGCAAACATTGAGTTATAAGTGACACATCACTGTCTCACGGAGAGAAAGTAACTGTGGTTGACGTTCCACAAAGGTGTTTTTTTAATGCAATGTCAATATTTTAATTCCTCTGAATAATATTAGAATTATCGCACCTTCATTGGGTGGTATGCTTGGTGTTGACTTAATTGTTAGGGTGGTGGGCTTGGGATCCTGAGTTCAAATCCCACTTGGCTGTTGATTTAATACCAGGTAGGGCTAACTCTGCCTGTCATCCTTCTGAGGTTGGCAAAATGGTCCCAATGGATTGGGTGGTGAATGTTAGACAGCTGCCTGGATCGCTGTGGACAAAACATGCATTACCTCGTTTGAGTTGTCATCAAAATGTTACTTTTTTTCCTCAGTGGTATCTTCATTTAATGAAATAAGATGTGTTATTGATTCTTCAAATGTACATGAGGCCTTTCAAACAATCTGAGCTTCATGGAGAGAAAAATATGGTGGTAATTTCTGGACGGATGGAGGATGTTACCTGTAAAATGGGCGGTGTTTATGACCCACAGACAGACAGACAGATCCACAGACATGAACTCAGCTTTTTATATTGGATATATACAGTACCAACATAACGTCTACACCCCCTTTCAAAATTTTCACTTTTTGTTGCCTTAAAGCCCGGAATTAAATTGCGTTAAATCAGACTTTTTCCACCTTTATTTACACATCGTAACCCACAAATTCCAAGTGTAAAAACAAATTCTACAAATTTCAGAAAATTAATTTAATATACAAAACTAGAATATCTTGGTTGGGTAAGTGTTCTACCCCCTTATAACAGCAACTGTAAATTAGCTCAGGTGTAACCAATCACCTTCAAAATCACACACCAAGTTAATTGGCCTCCACCTGTGTTAAATTGTCGTTATTCTGATTATTTTTGAATAAAACCAGCTGTTCCCAGGCCGTATTTAAGTATGTGGAGGCCCTGGAGTACATAAGTATGTCGAGGCCCTCTGTAATATTGTTGCGGGGCCGGACGTCGGCCGCGAGCACGACCGGTAGATGGAGCTGCAAGTCGGCCTGACCGATCGCCCGGAATGTATAGGTCGTCACCCCGGATAAGTCCGGAGCCGACGGGTCCTCTATCGGACTGAAGTTCGCCAATGGATAGACCACATGAGGTAGGGTCGATTCCCAATTTCAATTTACCTAAATACCCACGTGGTCCAACTACCGGGGAAATTCACCCTCGACGGAACTCGTACGAAAACGAGCCGCTCAGCGCGCTCGTTCCGTGTGCAATTCCGAGCAGTTTAATCGCCAATAACCGTCGGTCCAAATGTCCCCTTAGGGCCGTAACAGCTTTTACTAATGCTCAATCACGCGTCATGTCGAACCAATGAAAGAAACACAAAACGAGCTGATACATTGAACAAATAGGGATATTTATTTACAATAGGCAGGGAGGGGAACACAAAGAGCAGAACTAAACCGACTATTAATAAATGCAATGCAAATATATACAGCACAAGCAGTTAACAGTTTACTACTTAGAGGACGGGCCCACGGAAACACACACACACACACACACACACACACACACACACACACACACACACACACACACACACACACAAAACAAGTGGTGGCTGACGCCTTTATTTCGGCTTTCAGCTCGGAGGATAGTAGAGCTGAGGGCCAGGGTCTACCATGGACCTGCCCACCTCGTGAAGTCTTCAGGATGACTCGGTTTGGCGCCCGTCCCGGCCACCAAAACCTTGACTCCGTTCCCTCCAGAGACGGCATGCAACCATTCTGGCTCCAGCGGCGGGTGGTCTTTCACAAGCTCGATCTTTCAGGAGGAGGAGAAGGAGGAAGACGTTCCAGACGACAGTGACACAACCAGTCCAGGCCTTCTGAGACGAGCACTCCCGCAACACGAGCGCTTCAACACGATGAACGCTCCAGCAAGGTGAGCGCTCCTTGCTCGCTTCTCACTGGTTGGCTCCTGGCTGGCTCGCTGCTCACTCCTCCTTGGTGGCTCACTCCCTTCTCCCTCCTTTCGCTTCTCTTCGGCTTTCGATTTATGCGCTCCGCGCGCTCGACCCTCCCCCTCCCCGGCGTGAGGGGAAAATCCCGGGGCGGGGGAGTTGTTGCTCTTCTCTACAGCCTTTTTCTAACCATCATTCTTGTTTATGCTGCAAGAATCTCGGGGCGGGAGGGTCGTTGTTTTCTGCAGCATCCTTCTAAAACTCCTAACTATTAAAATAAATCACAGCGCATTCACATTGATTCACCCACTAGACAAGGGAAGGAAGCTATCTATAAAACACATACTTACCAAAATAACTGCACTACAGGACCTGAATGTTGAGTGTGATCATGGCTTCCACAACAATATTGCATGTAAGATATGTTGTTGTGTACTGTAGGAATTTCCGTTAGAAAAACTCCTGTTTTAAGATTTTTTTATGGAATCAAAAGCATTTTTATCAATAAAATTATTCTTTATCCATCAAAATTCAAAAATAACTTTGAACATCATCAAAATTTTCAAAAGTAGGTACCACAGCTATTTTTGGAAATAAGGTAATATACTTTACATCAGGTGGAGCTATGTCTATAAAATCATCAGATACACAAGATCATGTTGCTGCTGTTGGGGAAGTTCACTTTGTCATATTGACTCGATGCACCTTCCGACTGGCAAAGTCATCCATAATTTCATCAACGGACAGCTGGCACAGAAGGTCACTCTCAATGTTCGTGAGTGTTGGATAGTTGTCTTTCCTGTCCCATCGATGTACTCAGTTGATCTTTCACGTGCTTCATCTTCGAAAAGGACCACTCCCCACTACATTTAGTAACCACGAGAACTAGGTACATACGCAGCGCTATCTCGGTGTTTGGAAACGCGTCCTTTAGTTTCTTATTAATTAAGAAATAAACTACTTCTACATCATCAAAACATTTCTAAAACCTAAAAATGACAAATATGTTGAATAAATATGTATGCTTACATTTACCGACTATCCGGATAAAAGTTTGACAAAACTCCTGATTTTGTTTAAACTACTACCCTTTTTATAATTGGACAGAAATTGTTGGTATTTATTTAAACAAAAATTATATTTTCACAAAAATGTGGAGGCCCTGGAGCATGTGCTCCACTGGCTCAACCCTAAATATGGCCCTGGCTGTTCCTGTAGGTTTCCTCTGCTGGGCAGTGCATTTCACAGCAAAGACTCAACCTTGAGAACCAAGGAGCTTTCAAAAGACCTCCAGGATAAAGTTGTGGAAAGGCACACATCAGGGGATTGGTATAAAAAATTTTCAAAGGCCTTGAATATTCATTGAATTCATTCATTCATTGAATTAATATTGAATTCAATTCATTTAATATTCATTGAATATTCATTCATTGAATTAATATTGAATTCAAAGGTGGAGCACAGTCAAGACAATCATAAAGAAGTGGAAGGCATATGGTACCATCAAGACCCTGCTTAGATCAGGCCGTCCCTTCAAACTGGATGACCAAACAAGGAGGAGACTGATCAGAGAGGCCACCGGCAGCTTTGAAAGAGCTACAGGCCTTTATGGCAAAGACTGGTCACTGTGTGCATGTGACAACAATATCCCAAGCACTCCACAAATCTGGCCTGTACGGTAGGGTGGCAAGAAGGAAGCCATTACTCAGAAAAGCCCACCTTCAGTCCCGTTTGAGGTATGCAAAAAACCAGTCTGGAGATTCTGAAGCCACGTGGCAAAATGTTTTGTGGTCTGACGAAACCAAGATTCAAAACACTTATCCAACCAAGATATTCTAGTTTTGTATTTTTAATTAATTTCCTGAAATTTGTATAATTTGTTTTTCACTTGCAAGTTGTGGGTTATGATGTATAAATAATAAAGTTGGAAAAAGTCTGTTTTAATGCAATTTAATTCTAATTTCAGGCTTTCGGGCAACAAAAGGTGAAAAGTTTGAAAGGGGTGTAGACTTTTTGTCGGCACTGTATATATCACAAAATTAAACTAGAACGGGCACTCATAGAGCGCATACCTTCGCCGCCACTACTTTTTTTGTTCTTGGTATGAGTGTGGGGAACTGGTTTCATATGAATGGTCTTTATGACACAAACCACATATCTATAATGTCATGACCCCCCCCCCCGACTTTCGGGGGCTACGGACTAAACAACAATCAACTCACGTCATTTTGGCGAGTCTTCACTCGCAAGCTCGGTGAATACAACGTTTCAACAAGAGAAGGTAATCTCGTTTGATGCTGGTTTCATGCAAATCGAATAAGAATTGACTGAGTTATGCCGAAAACCGCATATTTTTCAAGGGCGTGACCCCCCCCCCCCGACATTTTACCCCAATCGGTGACATGTGTTATGATGTCATTGTGTCACAAGATTGGGCATTAAATTCTGAACATTTTGGTGCTGGGTTCATGTAAAGCGGACAAGAATTGACCGCGTTATGACAAAAATCGCATATTTTTCAAGGTCGTGACCCCCCTGACCTTTGACCCCTAACCGGTAACAAAAGTATGGGCGTCATTGTGTCATATTGCATATCACAAGATGAGGCGTTGAATTCTGAACATTTTGGCGTTAGTTGCATGCAAATTGAATAAAAATTGACCGTGTTATCGTAAAAATACTATTTTGACCTTTTCGTGACCTTGACCTTGACCTTTGACCCGAACGATCCCAAAATCTAATCGAATGCTTCCTGGCTAATAACCAATCATCCCACCCAATTTCATGCAATTCGGTTTAATACCTTTTGAGTTATACGAATCACAAGATTACAAATAAATAAATGAATAAATAAATACACGCCGACCAAAACATAACCTTTCGCAGAATGCGAAGGTAATAAGTACATCGACACAATCTCAAATTAGAAGGGCACTCGCTAGAGCGTGTACCTCCGCCACGTAATACCTGATCCACGAGAATATATCGGGCCCAATACATTTTTGAAATATCATGCTATATACAGTGGGGAGAACAAGTATTTGATACACTGCCGATTTTGCAGGTTTTCTCACTTACAAAGCACGTAGAGGTCTGTAATTTTAATCATAGGTACACTTCAACTGTGAAAGACGGAATCTAAAACAAAAATCCTGAACACCACATTTTATGATTTTTAAATAATTAATTTGCATTTTATTGCATGAAATAAGTATTTGATCACCTACCAACCAGAAAGAATTCCGGCTCTCACAGACCTGTTAGTTTTGTCTTTAAGAAGCCCTCCCATTCTCCACTCATTACCTGTATTAACTGCATCTGTTTGAACTCGTTATCTGCATAAAAGACAGCTGTCCACACTCAATCAATCAGACTCCAACCTCTCCACAATGGGCAAGACCAGAGAGCTGTCTAAGGACATCAGGGACAAAATTGTAGAGTTGCACAAGGCTGGGATGGGCTACAGGACAATAGGCAAGCAGCTTGGTGAGAAGGCAACAACTGTTGGTGCAATTATTAGAAAATGGAAGAAGTTCAAGATAACAGTCAATCTCCCTCGGTCTGGGGCTCCATGCAAGATCTCACCTCGTGGAGCCTCAATGATCATGAGAAAGGTGAGAGATCAGACCAGAACTACACGGCATGACCTGGTCAATGACCTGAAGAGAGCTGGGACCACAGTATCAAAGAAAACCAAAAGTAACACAATACGCCGTCATGGATTAAATCCTGCAGCGTACGCAAGGTCCCTCTGCTCAAGCCAGCGCATGTCCAGGCCCGTCTGAAGTTTGCCAATGACCATCTGGATTATCCAGAGGAGGAATGGGAGAAGGTCATGTGGTCTGATGAGACCAAAATAGAGCTTTTTGGTTTAAACTCCATTCGCCATGTTTGGAGGAAGAAGAAGGATGAGTACAACCCCAAGAACACCATCCCAACCGTGAAGCATGGAGGTGGAAACATCATTTTTGGGGATGCTTTTCTGCAAAGGGGACAGGACGACTGCACCTTATTGAGAGGAGGATGGATGGGGCCATGTATCGCGAGATCTTGGCCAACAACCTCCTTCGCTCAACAAGAGCATTGAAGATGGGGCGTGGCTGGGTCTTCAAGCATGACAACGACCCGAAACACACAGCCAGGGCAACTAAGGAGTGGCTCCGTAAGAAGCATCTCAAGGTCCTGGAGTGGCCAAGCCAGTCTCCAGACCTGAACCCAATAGAAAATCTTTGGAGGGAGCTGAAAGTCTGTGTTGCCCAGCGACAGCCCCGAAACCTGAAGGATCTGGAGAAGATCTGTATGGAGGAGTGGGCCAAAATCCCTGCTGCAGTCTGTGCAAACCTGGTTAAGAACTATAGGAAACGTCTGATCTCTGTAATTGCAAACAAAGGTTTCTGTACCAAACATTAAGATCTGTTTTTCTGATGTATCAAATACTCATTTCATGCAATAAAATGCAAATTAATTATTTAAAAATCATACAATGTGATTTTCAGGATTTTTGTTTTAGATTCCGTCTTTCACAGTTGAAGTGTACCTATGATTAAAATTACAGACCTCTACGTGCTTTGTAAGTGAGAAAACCTGCAAAATCGGCAGTGTATCAAATACTTGTTCTCCCCTATATATATATATATATATATATATATATATATATATATATATATATATATATATATATATATATATATATATATATATATATATATATATATATATATATATATATATATATATAGTTTTTGGTCCTATCTCTCAATGGTGAAGAATCACTTAATAAATTCCAGTATCCGGATCCGGATCCGGATTTTCACGAAAATCTAATCAGTTCATCCATGTCACACACCCAACCTCTCCACGAAATTTCATCTGAATCCATACATAACTTTTTTGAGATATCCTGCACACAAACAGACAAACAGACAAAGAGGGGTGAAAACATCACGTCCTTTACCTTCGGTGGTGGAGGTAATAAGTCCATCAAAGCAATCTCAAACTATCAAATATATATCATAAAATGAAATAAGTAAATAAAAACAATACAATTTGTCTTCCAATGAAAATCTCACATTATTGGCCATTTCACAACGGTAAAATAAATACTAAATACAATAAATACTAAATCCGCTGTTTAGCCGTTATTGTATACTCTCTCTGCCTTTGTCATCCTTTTTGTGAATCAAATTTTGGAAAAACAAACGTTACCTTTACAGCAAGAGCTACCTACATTTAATTCAGTGGACTTATCCAAATGAAACTCGGGCAGTGGACAACTTTTACACTCAAGAACAGACAATGAGACTTGTTTTTACAACAAAAAAGTAATTTATCCATTTCTTCCATTTTTTAGGGGTATCCGCTAACAGTAAATCAAAGCACTCATAAAGATACAGTTGTGCCAAACAACACAGCAAGGAGAAATAAATATGGAATATAATGAAATGGGAACTTTACTCAATCCTATTTGCTTGTTGTATATCCAGCCTCTGATTTCTGTCAGGCCACACGTTCTCATCAACATCACATCCAATATTTTTCCCTCGCAATACATCTTGGGTTAAAAACGTTTTGCATGATGGAGCCATCCTTGTCAACATCTGCTCTGATGGCCTGACAAGTGGCATTCATGGCATCTAGCAGTGTCATTTTGTCATCAGGGTGATGGTCATACACTTTCCATCCTCAAACAGAGAAAAATTCCTCCATGGGGTTCAGGAATGGGGAGAGTATGGTGGGAGGAACACCATATTAAGAGACGTCGATGAGCTTCAAACCACTCCCCAACTAGAGCAGAGTGGTGGAAGCTAACATTGTCCCATTGAAGAATAAAACGTCAACTGTGGCCCTGCCAGTCCTCTCTCTCCTCTAGGGGTACAATATTATTTTACATCGAATCTAAAGATGCAAGCAGGCATGCTGTGTTGTATGGCCCATGGTGGGGATTTGGGAAACAACACCATTCCTGGAAATTCGCATTACACCATAGCAGTGTTATGGTTGTGGAAATTCGCATTACACCATAAAGACTCCTCAGGTGAGATATCTCGGTAAGTTCATGTGTAGTTAGCCCAAACCCGTTGTATAGAGGGAATATGTGTGATTCATCTGGGCTGCGACGCTTTGAGTTAGCCGTTATTCTTTCTCTATTGTTATTTTCGACCATTAATCCCCCAACAACTCAAACACCACCACCTTCGCCTCCTTACCTCCACAACTCCATCCCGCAAACATCGCTTCACCACCATTCTCAAACGACGCCAAACTCCCACCACCTCCGCCTTTCTACCACACGTCGTGCCATGGGCTGTGAATGCGTTCCTTTCGCTTCAAAAAGAGGATCAGGAATGCTTCACGCCCCCTTTTCATCCATCCAATGACCGAGCATCGGGTAGTGTAGCCCCGCCTCTGAACCCGCTGTGAATGCGTTCCTTTCGTCCCGAAAAGCGGATCAGGAATGCTTCACGCCCCTTTTTGCCCGACCAATGGCTGAACAGAGGGTGGCGTGGCCCTGCCTCCAATCGCGTTTTGATCCGAATATTTGCATATAGGCTCCTCCTGAGGCCTATAAAGATGTGAGCGCAAAGCGACTCAAAAAGAGAGTTGCGGGGGAGTTGAGGAGAAGTTGGAGGAGTTGGAGAGAAGATGCAGCGGAGTTGGAGAGTTGTTGTAGAGAGTTGCAGGGGAGTTGAGGAGAATTTGGAGGGAGTTGGAGTTCGTGCGGTTCGGTTGCAGGTGGCTGGTCGAGTTCAAGTTCAAGTCAAGGGAAGATGGTGGTCGGCAACGAGGTTGCGGTGTGGGGGTCGCTCGTCTCATCGTGGGGTCCAAGCCAGCCAGCCATTCCCCTCTCCCTGAGCATCAGGTGCCAGCAAAACCGCTCGCGCGGAGCACGCCAGAGAGGGCTCGCCGACCACGCCAGGGCCACGGAGTCGGGGCGCAGCTGCGCGAACATTGCGGCTTGCCTGCCATCGCGTCACGAGGATGCGGGTAAGACCTTCCCGGTCTCGTGGACCTGGCGATCCTCCAGGATCCACGTACATTAGGTCTATGGACCTGTCTGCCTCCTTGCCTATGAGGGTGGCTTTCTTTCTTTCAGGTTGAATGCATGCTGTGGCGCCGTGTCCAATAAGTAGAACTGCTTAAGTGTCTGTGCCTGTACATTGCCCCTTTTATTCGGTGTAACCCTTTCTATTGCATTTGCTTTTGTTGCATGATTATGGCTGTATATACGTGCTTGTCTGTGTGTGTAAATAAAGTGCATTGTGTGAACTGTTTTCCCGCTTTGCTTCGTTTCCTTCCTTTTATTGAATCTCCATCTTGCATCACGTAAGGGATTAATAGTGGGTTTAAAACGCCCGGTAATTAATCGGAACCGTCAAGGCCGACGATAACTCCACTCAGTTATCCCTGTAATACGGAACGAACCGCTTAAGCGGTTCGTGTCCGCAGTCGGCCTGTGGCGTGGTACGATCGCCCGGTCGACCACTCGCGCAGGTACTTGGGTAGGTCGAATTTGGCAAGCAACCCTATCCTGCGCGGGTGGGCAATTGGCACGATCGTGGTGAGGTTAAACCCCCACCCGTGACTGGCTCCAGGCGGTAGTTCCCGGAGTGTCACGACTGAATTGTCCGTCCGGTGGGCGACGTGTCGCGATTCGAGTTACGTGGCTGATCGCACGCCGGCGGGCACGAATTCGCAACATTGGCGTCAGGTCGTGGGATACGAACCCATCCCCCTCCTCGCAACATTGGTGTCAGCGAGCGGGAAACAAACTCTCCCGTCTCCAAACTAAATTCACGGGAATCGGACCAGGGGTGAGTGGAGCGACCCCCGATTCCCTCCAAATTTCGAGCAGGCCAAATTAATCACTTACGTGAAATAAGTTGGCATTTCAAGGTGAGTGGCAGCCGGGGGTATTAGTAATGTATATGTGTAGAAATGTAGGATCCATGGCTCGGGATGGTACCACTTGTAATTACAATCCGTGGGGAAGCTCAACCCCATATTCTGAGCACGGACTTTACTGGCAAACTGAGTCGCATAATGGTGGCGCGGTTGCGCCTCAGCGCAGCGCGGAGCGAGCAAATATTTATGGCGCGGCGAATGGCGCGACACAAGGCGAGCGCTCCCAACAACCGTTTCAAACCACGTGGGCATGGCAGGCGAGGTCAAGCACGCCTACGCTGGACATTGGCGGGCTTTGGAAAGAATTGAAGGAAGAATGGAGGACCAAGCTCGAAAAAGAAAAACAGAAACACGAGCTGGAAGTAAAACAATTAAAGAAAGAACTATTGAAGAAGTCATGACAGGCCAAGGGAAAAGTGGGGGAAATAGAATTGAGGATCCATAAGTGGGAACAAGGGACGAGTGAGATGAGAAAGAGAATGGAGGAGGAGCGAATTAGTAACTCCAGGGATGGAAAGCACATGGAAGAAGAATGGAAAAAAAACGTTGGAAGAAAGAGAATGCGAACACAATTTGGAATTGGAACAACTAAAGGAAGAGGTGAGAACAGGCAATCAGGAAAGAGAAAGCCTAGAACGGAAGATAAAAAGAGGAGAGGAACATCTGGAGGAAAGGACGGAGGAATTGCTGGAAAAGTCGGTGCTACTGGAGCGAGAGGTGAGGGCAGGCCAGATTAAAAGAGAAACCCTGGAAGGGACGATAAAATTGAGAGAGGAATGGCTAGAAATAGGAAAGGAATACGGGAAGGAAGTGGACGAAATGAGGAGGGAAGCCTGGAAAGGTGTGCGGAAAGGAGGGAAGAAGCATGCAAATTGAGGGAGGAATTAGGAAAAAAAACTTCTGAGATACTGGAGCACAAAGACAAAGAGAGGGGATTACAAAACGAACTGAGAGTGTTAAAGGAGGAAAGGAAGAGGACGGAAAATGAAACGTTGAGGAAACACACTGTACAGATCAAACAGGCAAGGTCGGAGTGTGCGGAGATGAGAAGGGAATTAGAAAAGAAAGCTTCTGAGTTCCAGAAATACCAAAACAAAGAGACGGAATTACAAAACGAGTTGAGGATGGTGAGAGAAGAAAGAACGACAGCAGAGAATGAAACGTTAAGGAGCCACACTAAAAATATCGAACAGTTAGAAGCCAAAGCAAGGTCGGAGTGTGCGGAGATGAGAAAATAATTAGAAAAGAAAACTTCTGAGTTACAGAAATACCAAAACAAAGAAACGGGATTACAAAACGAACTGAAGATGTTGAGTGAGGAAAGAACGAGAACGGAGAATGAAACGTTAAGGAACCACACTGTACAGATCAAACAGTTGGAAGCGAAGGCCAGACTAAAGAATGAGGAACAAGAAAGAGTAATGAAGGAAGAACGAATGAGACAGGAGAAGGAAATTAGGAAATGGAAGGAAACCATGAGATTGCAGAACGAGGAACAAGAAAGACAGTGGAATAGAAAACTGAAAGAGTATGAATTTGAAACTGAACGACAGAAGGAAAAAATAGGTTGGAATTCGAGGAGAAAGTGAAGGAGCAAGGAATGAAGCAGGAAGGAGAAATCGGTCAATTGAAGGAGACAACGAGATTGGAGAAGGAAGAACGAGAGGAACTGTGGAATAGAAAACAACGAGAACATGAATTTGAGGTTAACCAATTGAAGGAAACTATGAGGTTGGAAAATGAGGGACAGGGGGTGAAAGAAATTAAAAAAGAAAGACAAGAACAATTGAAAAAGAAAGCAAGGTTGAGGTATACGGAGATAATGGAAGAGCAACGACTGAAACAGGAAAAAGAAATCAATCAATTGAAGGAAACTATGAGGTTGGAGAATGAGGGACAGGGGGTGAAAGAAATTAAAAAGAAAGACAAGAACAATTGAAAAAGAGAGCAAGGTTGAGGTATACAGAGATAATGAAAGAACAACGAACGAAACGGGAAAAAGAACTAAGCCAATTGAAAGAAACTATGAGATTGGAGGCTGAGAAGCATGAGGAACAGTGGGAGAGAAAACAAAAACTATACGAGTTTGAAATTAACCAGCTCGAGGGGAGAGCAAAATTTGAGTCAACGGAGATTGAAAAACTCCGGAAGGAGAACGAAGATCTCAGGAAGTTTCGAGAGGAGGAACGACTCAAAAGGAGCCAGGAAGTAGAGCAATACAATAATGTGGGACGTGTGACAGCACCACAAGGAGGAACGTTAGTGGTGCGGGACTTAATTGACATCGCTCGACGGATGAAACAAAGATTGGGGCGGGCCCTGATAAAGGAGACACAAATAAAAATGGAGACGAGGGAAGTAACAAAGACAAAGAAGGAAATGAAAGTATTGCCAGAGACATGGGAGATAGAGTGAATTGGACGGGGTTAGTGACACACACACACATTGAGGTAGTGGAGGACCATGAGGGGGAGCTGGCGGATTGTTTTGTGGCCCGGTGCAAGCAGCTGGATGGTCTCCTTCGGGAACGGAGGGAGGCGCTGTGCTCCCTTGAAGCTGATCTCGACCAGGTGGGTTCGGTCGTGTCGAGCGAGTTAGAGGGGGCGAGTGCTGTGAACGGGTGCACGTGTAGCTTGGGGGGTATAGAGGCCCCGGGAACCTTTGTGGAGACACAAATCCCCAGTGTGGTTGTGCAGGTGTGTGTGTTTGCGAGTGTGTGGAGATGCGTGCTTTCCGGCACGAATTGTGCGAGTGAGACCCCCTGTGTGAGTGAGGATCCGTATCAGAGAGACAGTGTGTGTAAAGTCGCTGTATGTGAGGGAGATGACGGTGGGCATGTGCGAACATGAAGCCGCGTCTCCTGGGTTGAGTGTGATGGAGTGGAGTCTGAGCATTGTAACACGCAGGAGTGTGTGCGTAGAACGGAGATGACGGCAACATATGAGGGACAGAGGCCGGGTAGCGGCCGTAGCTGTAATGGGGACCGCGCCGGGTTTACCCAGCAGCGAGCGCGAGGTTCGGGCCTTGCAGCGCACGAGGCCGCCACGTGCGCGCCTGCGGGAATGAAACCCGGTCCGGAAACCCCAGCGGTGGATGTTGCCGATCCCGCGGACGGACAAAGGTTAGGCAGAATTACGGATTTGGACCAGATGGGTTCTCCACGCGAGCTTGTGTTAAGCTCCAATGGGCAGAGCACATGTGTTCGCGTGGGGAACCCCTCGAGACACGAGGCTTGTGTTTTTTTTTTTATGCGCCGGGTGGCGTCATGGCTGCGTGTAGGGTTGGAATCTGGCAGGAGGGTGAATCCCTGCCGGATGGTACCGTCCAAGAGGGACGGAGTACGCGAACAGCTGCCATGACGTCACGCCAAAGGTGCGCCGCTGTGAATTGCCGCGCTGGTGCGCAGGTTGCGAGTTTCCGCGCTGGTGCTGTGTATATTAAAAAAAAAAAAGCAAGCCTCGCTTCGGGTGAACAGGATTCCCAGGCAAGGGGTGGAAGATCCCCTTGGCCCGGGCACAGGATGACACTCGTGAGGGGGAAGGGTTAGTGATACTTAGACCGGTTCCATGGGGCAGGGGTAAGTCCTCATAGGGCCCGTGGAATGGATTCGGTAGAGGGATATTAGTTGAGATTTAGGAAGGGAGTTAGGATGGATTTATGGGATTATTTTGAGGACAGGGACAGACTGTGGATGTGTAGAGGGGACGTAGCTTAGCTACGTAGATTAAAAGGAACGTGCTATAGTGCAAGGGACGACGTGGGAGCACGAGTTAGTTGAGGGGATTTAGTGAGAAGGATGGCAGAATCAGCGATGGAGTGTGAGTTGAAATGCGGATAGGAAACATGTTGAGTGGGTGAGGACAGCGAGCCTGTGGGTATGGAGTGACTGTGGAATGCATGGTGTGATGAGTGATTGGGGGGAGGAGTGACTCCCGCCCAAGGGACCCCGGGGTCAGTGTAAAGTGAGTTAGCTGGGTTAGTTAAATTGACAAAATGGAGGTCGTTTTGTTGTTGGGAAAGTAGGTTCGAAACCCGTTTGGAGGGGTGCATGAGCCCTGTTGACGGGCTGGGAGCGTGGCTGCGAAAGGTGAATATCGCTGAGTGGGTACCCCGGGCAACAGGCTAGTCGGCCGCGGTAGGCCAAGAGCCCATGGGGGGCCGGGATAGTCTAGTGGGCACGGGTGCGCCCGCATGATGGGGCCCGGGGCGCCATTAGCCATGTGGGCAGTGTCATGGGCACAGGTGACCCTCGGAAAGGGGCCCGGGAAGCCAGCCTGCCACGTGAGTGTTTCAGGGGAGTCGCCATAGCGGGCACTCCCCGGTGTTTAGGGAGCTGGTAGGCTCGGAGGCAGTGTAGTGCCTGGGGGTGCCATAGCTGGAGAATCTGCAGAGGGTAGTGCCTGCCAAGGGAGCCACGCGTCCCAGCCATGAAACCGTGTGAGGGCACGGAAGGAAAATTGGGGGGCGAGGCCCGAAATTTGCGAGGACACCAACACAGGCGACGGGAATCTGGGTTGATAGAACCAGTAGATTAAGCGAGAGGCACTTGTTGAAAGCCCCGGGGTAGTTTAAGAGTTAATGGTTAGGGTAGATTAGGAAGTGTACCCCTCCGCACCATCCATCCCTTCGCTCTCGTTGTGGGCCGCTGGACCCACTTTGGGTAAAGATCGCTGAACTCCGAGGAGGCCATCCTGAGGCTTGAGTTGGGCCTCGACACAGGACGCTAGCTCTCCCCCATTCCTCTCCAGGAAGGGAACGTAGGGGTTGGGAGTAGGCTAGGAGACGATAGGTTAGCCGAACAAGGATGATAAAGGGGGTTAGGGGACGAATTATAGTGGGGAAAGATAAAAATAAAAACAACAAAAAAATAAGTTGGGGCTAAATTGGGTTTGTACAAATTAAGGGAGTGGGTATGGATGGAGACAGACAAGAGCGATAGGTGGGAGGGAAACAGGTAGGTGGGTCCGAGCCCGCCTTCTGTGTGGCCAGCACCACCGCACTCCCTCCATCAAACTGCACTGCACGACGAGAGGCCGGCCAACTTCATCAGCTGTTGTTTTGCTGCGAGGCCTGTACCGGCCGGATCATCTGCAGCTGTTTTCTGCAAGGCCTGTGCCGGTCGGATCGTCGGCCGGCTGTGTTTGCCTGCAGCGG
Organism: Eptatretus burgeri; assembly: GCF_056783735.1. Lineage (NCBI taxonomy): Eukaryota > Metazoa > Chordata > Myxini > Myxiniformes > Myxinidae > Eptatretus > Eptatretus burgeri. The sequence continues at coordinate 75,971,737 of NC_140973.1, read as the reverse complement.
CCTTGTCATGCCTTGCCTGCTTGCTTTTGCCATCCATGCCCACTGCCCACGTTCACCAGCCCCCGTTCTGCTTTGCATTTCCCCCCCCCCCTCTTGTTCATTGCCATGTGCGCCAGGATCGTCGTGAAGATGCAAGGACTGTCCTGTTGGCAGCTACAACACGGGCCTGCAGTTGCGGCCCGTGCACCGGTTGACTTTTGTTTTTCCGCCTGCAGAGCCCATTGATCCTGGGCCATGGTTTAGTGTAAAATTTGTAAGGTTAAGTTGTTAAGATGTACTGTAAATCTGAGTGCGCCCCCGGCATGTATGTGTTAGCGCCGGCAATTTTATTTAAGTCGTCTGAATGAGTGGGTTTGTTTCATAAGTTATTCAGCCTGTAGGTTATTTATTTTGGGGACACGAATACCATGAATGTCGCACTCAGGGATCCAAAGGTAAAATGTACTAGGGGAGAACTACACATGATGGCACACAAGAATTTGACGACTCGGGACGAGTCTTTAAAAAGGGGAGGGGGTAGTGTTACGGTTGTGGAAATTCGAATTACACCATAAAGAGTCCTCAGGTGAGATATCTCGGTAATTTCATGTGTAGTTAGCCCAAACCCGTTGTATAGAGAGAATATGTGTGATTCATCCGGGCTGCGACGCTTTGAGTTAGCCGTTGTTCTTTCTCTATTATTTTCGACCATTAATCCCCCAACAACTCAAACACCACCACCTTCGCCTCTTTACCTCCACAACTCCATCCCGCAAACATCGCTTCACCACCATTCTCAAACGACGCCCGCCAACAACCAAACTCCCACCACCTCTGCCTTTCTACCACACGTCGTGCCATGGGCTGTGAATGCATTCCTTTCGCTTCAAAAAGCGGATCAGGAATGCTTCACGCCCCCTTTTCATCCATCCAATGACCGAGCATCGGGTAGTGTAGCCCCGCCTCCGAACCCGCTGTGAATGCGTTCCTTTCGCCCCGAAAAGCGAATCAGGAATGCTTCACGCCCCTTTTTGCCCGACCAATAGCTGAACAGAGGGTGGCGTAGCCCCGCCTCCAATCGAGTTTTGATCCGAATATTTGCATATAGGCTCTTCCTGAGGCCTATAAAGATGCGAGCGCAAGGCGACTCAAAAAGAGAGTTGCAGGGGAGTTGAGGAGAAGTTGGAGGAGTTTGAGAGAAGTTGCAGCGGATTTGGAGAGGAGTTGGAGAGTTGTTGCAGAGAGTTGCAGGGGAGTTGAGGAGAAGTTGGAGGGAGTTGGAGTTCACACGGTTCGGTTGCAGGCGGCTGGTCGAGTTCAAGTTCAAGTCAAGGGAAGACGGCGGTCGGCAACGAGGTTGCGGTGTGGGGGTCGCTCATCTCGTCATGGGGTCCAAGCCAGCCATTCCCCTCTCCCTGAAAATCCGGCTCGATTGTTTGTGCACAATGTATTCCAGACGATTAGTGTGAATTTTCATGACCATCCGACTGTAACCCTCGGAGGAGTCGCATTTGGCGCGAAGGCACCTTCAGCTCTCGCATATTACACTGGTTTGCGTCATTTCAGAGGTCTAGGTTTTCTCAACGGCACCTACAGTATATGCTTTTTGCATTCTGAATTTAGAAATGTATCTCATTTCGCTCAATCAGGTCAAGTTTTTGTGCTATCTCAATTTTAAGGAAAAAAAATAATCAAAATTTTTGTTTTATAATTAGCATTTTTTTTTATTCAAAATCAGACTTACATTGACAGAAAATGTACAAACTATATATAAAATGACGCACAAGTACCGTTAATGTGAAATTCAACATTAAAAAGACGAAGGAAAACAGCAACTGCTGGAGCGATTGAAGTTGGGTGTTGCCAGAAACAACGATTTATCTATAGTATATTTTTCTGAAATTGAAATGAAAGTAATTGAGAAGGCACTTTCTTCCACATTAAGTGTACTTGTGTGTCATTATATGTGTAGTTTGTACATTTTCTGTCAATGTAAGTCTGATTTTGAATAAAAAAATGCTAATTAAAAAAACAAAAATTTTGATTATTTTTTTTCCTTAAAATTGAGATTGAGCGAAATTAGATACATTTTTGAATTCAGCATGCAAAAAACATAAGAACCGTTGAGAAAACCTAGACCTCTGAAAAAAATATTTCAAATGCAGCCCAGTGTTATCGATTTTTGCACTAATTGACCTTTGACCCCTGACCTAAGCGAAATCGGTCAATATGTCCTGAGCCAAAGTTGTAGTACTCATTGAGTACCATGAACCTGCAAAGTTTCATTCGTATCGATGCACTCACCTGGTCGCTAGGGGGCCTTCAATTTTCGTGCATACCCTAATTGTAGGGGGCGCTGCAGGTAAAGTATTCCATATATCACAAAAAAACAGAATATATTTGATAGAGCATCACCTGTAGATCATTCGTGCCAAATTTCATAACCCTACGTGGGATAATGGCTTTCGGAATTGATTTCGTGTGAACGGTACCGATTTTTTTTTTTTTTGTATACCTTGGTCGAGGCTCGTATGAGAGCTAACGCACAACCCACAGCAAGGAGGCATGAGACCAGAGGGGCGGGAGTGGAAGGGACAAAACAGTGGGGAACAGACGCATTAGGTGAACCGTGGAAGGGAGAGGGATGGGGATGGGACGGGGAACATGGCGAAGAGAAGATGGACATTTCAGGGACTTTCAGGAAGGAAAGCAGGAGAAATGAAGGAAATGGGCTTGGGTGGATTATCGGGGGTAGAAAAGATCGAGGATTTGGATGGGGGAAGATAAGAGGTGGTGGTGAACAGCTGTTTTGAAAGCCTGGAGGGAAGAATGGGAAAGAATAGAGTGAGGAAGTTTATTCCAAAGGCGGGAAAAAAGAGGAATGAAAGAGTGAAGATGAGCAGTGATTCGTGATTTTGGTAGTTTTACCAGAAGGGGGTTGGTGGCGGACCTTGAGCGCCCTGTGGAAATGTGGTGGGGACAAATCGCAGAGAGAGCAGGGGGGGCAAGGCTGGAGAGGAGTCGGTAGAAGACAGAAAGACCACCGACCAACCTGCAGTGATTGAGTGAGAGGCCCAAAGACTCAGCTTCATTGCGGGAGATGCCGATGATCTTAAATGCCCTGGTTTCGACAGCGTGAAGCCGAGAAAGGTGGGAGGCAGGAGCACCAGCCCAGAGGGGAGAGCAGTACTCCATCAGGCTACGGACAAAAGCTTTGTAAGTGGTCAGGAGCTCAAGAGGGCCGAGGAAGGACTTAGCACGACGGAGGATTCCCAGTCGGCGACTGGCTTTTGAGGCGAGGTTGGAAATGTGACTTTCCCAGGAAAGGTCATGGCAGATAGTGAGACCTAGAAGCTTGAAAGAAAAGACCTCTTCCAGAGGATTGTTGAGAAAGTGGATGGGGGGGTTTTGTAAACGGTCCTTTCGAAGAGACATTTTGAAGGTTTTCGGTTGTTGCTGGGGAACCAAAGCGTCTCTAGCAACCATCACAATTTCCAAAGCACTAAGTCATAAGATGTACCTACCACCCGAGTTTGGTCAAAATCCGCCCACGTTTACTACCAATTATGCTGATGACAAACGTACAAACATCCAAACAAACATCCACACAAACAGACAGAATTACTTACAATAAGGGTCACCTATTTCGGCGACCCAATAACAATCGTGGAAATGAAAAAAAGAGAAAGAGCTTGAGAAGATTGATTGATAGATTGTGTGCTCTGCCTGAGAGCAGGTCCTTGCCTACTTGGTGAAGATGACATATTGGGTGGTTTGCCATTGCCATGCCAGCAGTTAGTCAGGGCAGGAATTTTTTCATGGTGCCAGCGATAGCTCGTCTACTCTTCACAAAGGAAACTATGGGATTTTTTAACGTCCACCAACTCGTGCTAGCAGACGGGACACCCGGCTTAACGTTCATTGAAGGGATGGCACACACGCTGATGAATCACCCTGCCTCTGATACTGCAGGATGACAGTTTGTAGTTGGGTCGGGATTCAAACCCAAGCTGTGACGAATGTGCCAACCTCTCAGCCATCCTGCCAACTTCTGGAGAAGATTATGGAGAGAGAAAGCTTTTCTTTGCAATCAAACGGAACAGGAATGAATACATTTTGAAAGAACAAAGAGGGAACTAGAACGGCATCTGAAAATGCAAAGCCCGTCTGCGTCCGCTTTGTATTTGGATTTCTTCTGAAGTGTACTAAACATGACGAAAACAGCTGAAATCACCAATTCAATGATGCAATGTGAAAATGTTATTCAAATTTTAAGTCAATCAGATGAAAATTGATGATCTTATGCAACTTTGTCCTTTTGATCTAAAAACAAACAAACAATCGGTTTCTAGCTTTTGATTGATGGACCAATTCTTTAATGCAATATGAAAATTCTTAAAATATCAGGTCAATCAGATGAAAATTGACGATTTCACATGATGTTAACCTTTGACCTTTTGACTAAATTATTATTAATTTGTCTTCTCCATATTCTCATAATAAAGCTTTGTTGAAAATTTGAGAACAAAAGCTCAAATGGTCAAAAAGTTACGGCCAAGACAGACACATACAGACAGACATACACATAGACAGACAGACAGAAATGATTGAAAAACCCCGTCTCTCACTTCGTGGGGAAGGGCTAACAAGAATGGCACTCGGTAGAGCGCATACCTCCACCAGGCTGAACAGGTTATGTTTTGTAACCCATTGATAAGCCAAATCTGGATTCGGACCTGAACCAAAATCGAATCAACTTGTTCTTGTCACCTATCTAGCTCATTCACCAAGTTGTCCGAATCCATCCACAACTTTTTTAGATTCCCAGACAAACAGACGGACAGGGGTGAAAACAAACCTCCGTCGACCTTCAGTGCACCTTTGGTGGAGTAGCTAATAAAAGAGGGTTTTTATTAAAATGAAGATGTGCCATAAGTGAAGTTTTTTTTTTTCCAATTCTTCATCTATCTATAATTCCAGCAATCTCTGTGTGTGTGTCTGTCTGTTTGTCTGTCTGCGACCGCCGTTTCTCGACGACCGCCGGTGCGATCTCATTGAAACTTGCCAGGAATATTGCCGGGGACCCGCGGATGTGCCTTTTCGAGGTTTGATATCGATCGGACGAGCGGTTCCCAAGTTATGGCCATGTATCTGTGAACCAATGACAGGACATGGTGCTATGACATCACGAATGACGTTACAATTAATGTTTATTTAATTAATGAAATTTTTTTTGAAGGATTGACGTCACAATTCTTCTTCTTCGTGCGGTATGACGTCACAATTGACACTGAGGACCTGGGTATGTGCCTTTCTCTGGGTATGTGCCAAACTCCCAAGGTTATTATTCAAATTATTAATTAATCCCAAGGTTTGAATTTTCCCGAGGGAAACAGCTGTTCCCAAGGGTTTAAAAGCTGTTTTTTTTCCCAAGGTTGGAATTAATCGTTGTGCTTGGTAGACATTTATGAATACATTTACAGAGAGAGGGACGAGAGAGGAGGGGGGAGAGAGGGGCGAGAGAGAAGGGCGAGGGGGGCAAGAGAGGGCAAGGAGAGAGGAGGGGGACAGAGGAGGGGGAGAGAGGAGGGGGTGAGAGGGGGGAGAGAGAAGGGTGAGGGAGGGGGTGAAAGGGGGCAAGAGAGGGGAGAGAGAGAAGGGCGAGAGAGGGGGTGAGAGGGGGGGCAAGAGAAGGGAGAGAGGAGGGGGGAGAGAGAAGGGCGAGAAAGGGGAGGGAGAGAGGATGGGGTACAGAGGAGGGGGGAGAGAAGGGCGAGAGGGGGAGGCAAGAGAGGGGAGGTAGAGAGGAGGGGGAGAAAGGGGGGAAGAGGGGGGCAAGAGAGGGGAGGGAGAGAGGGGGGCGAGAGAGGTGTGGCGAGAGAGGAGGGGAGACAGAGGAGGGGGGGAGAGGAGCGGAGAGAGGTGGGAAGAGAGGGGGGGCGAGAGAGGGGAGGCGTCACAATTCTTCTTCTCCGTTTGATATGATGTCACAATTGATGCTGGGGACCTGAGACTGCAGGCATGAATCTGCACATAATGGCACGCACTGACAGGCCCGCCCCTACGGGCCCGCACTTGTCTATCTATAATTCCAGCAATCTCTGTGTGTGTGTCTGTCTGTGTGTCTGTGTGTCTGCGACCGCTGTTTCTCGACAACGACTGGTCTGATCTAATTGAAACTTGCCAGGTATATTGATGGGGGCCCTGTGGATGTGCCTTTTCAAGGTTTGATATTAATCGGACAAGTGGTTCCCAAGTTATGGACATTTATTTACCAAACCAATGACAGGACATGGTGCTATGACGTCACAATTGATGTCACAATATATATATATATATTTTTTTTTTTTGCACGTACGGCCACGCATGTACGGGCACGCGAGAGCGAAGGAACAGGCTGTGTGGTTGTTGTTTCTGGCTCGCGGTTTGAAAGTTTTTTGTTTGTTTTTTGCACGTACGGCCACGCACTCCGGGCCCGCACGTACGGGCACGTGAGAGCGAAGGAACGGCCTGTGTGGTTGTTGTTTCTGGCACGCGGTTTGAAAGTTTTTCTTGTTTTTTTTTGCACGTCTGGCCACGCGCGACTTTATTTTAACACGAGGATGGGTGCATAAAACTCCACACAAAACAACACAAAGGATTCCAATAAATACGAAGTTATACATTACGTCCGATTAATTATATTAATTTGCAATAAATAATACAGTCCAAGAAATGAGACTTTCCCTGGGGAGGATGAGCGATGAGAGGAGCAATCTGTCCACAAATTTGTCAAAGTATTGCAAATTGGAACGAGAGTACGTGTGTGTGTGTGTGTGTATATATATATATATATATATATATATATATATATATATATATATATATATATATATATATATATATATATATATATATATATATATATATACATATATACATACATATATACATATATATATATATATATATATATATATATATATATATATATATACATATATACATACATATATACATATATATATATATATATATATATATATATATATATGTATGTATATATATGTATATATATATATATATATATATGTATATATATATATATATATATATATATATATATATATATATGTATATGTTCTTGCCTTGTGGAAGAACGAGGACACAGAACAGAATCAGAACACAACACAACAAAGGGAACAGCAGGAGAAAAGGAAAACACCAACAGCATGGCAGAGCGAGAAAGTAGGTGCAGATGGACAAACAAGGGAGGCAGGTAATGACAAGGGGTAAAGGAGAATGTGAAGGGTGGACAATATGGATACGTAAGCAAAACTTTGGGAGGGGTTGGGAGAGGGTGCTTTAACGGGTGCAGAAAACCTCATAATTTTGTAATGGGGGATGACTTGAGATGGTGGTGAACAGCTGTCATGAAGATCTGGAGGGAAGAATGAGATTGGAGAGAGTATGGAAGGTGGTTCCACAGGTGAGGAAAGAAAGATGACTAAATGATTGGAGGTGAGCAGTGCTTCTGGATTTAAGCAATTTCACCTGGAGGGGGTTGTTGGTTGACCTTGTGCATCCACCTGGGGGAGTGTGATGTAACCAAGTTTGAATGTAAAATGTATATTATTCTCTTCCCTTATCTTGCCTCATGCATATTCATGTTTTACCTCATGCATGTTCATGTTTTAGCTCATGCATATTCATGTTTGACCTCATGCATAGTCATTTTTACCTCATGCAGTGTATTGCTTTTCCTCATGCATGTTCATGTTTTCGCTCATGCATAGTCATTTTCCCTCATGCGTAGTCATGCTTTTCCTCATGCATATTTATGTTTTACCTCATGCATATTTGTTTTCCCTCATGCATATTCATGTTTTACCTCATGCATATTTATGTTTTACCTCATGCATAGTCATTTTTACCTCATGCATATTTATGTTTTACCTCATGCATATTCATGTTTTACCTCATGCATATTCATGTTTTACCTCATGCATAGTCATTTTTACCTCATGCGTAATCATGCTTTTCCTCATGCATATTCATGTTTTCGCTCATGCATAGTCATGTTTTGCCTCATGCATGTTCATGTTTTTCCTCATGCATTTTCATGTTTTTCCTCATGCATATTCATGTTTTTCCTCATGCATATTCATGTTTTACCTCATGCATGCTCATGTTTGCCTCATGCATATTCATGTTTTACCTCATGCATGTTCATGTTTTGCCTCATGCATATTCATGTTTTTCCTCATGCATGTTCATGTTTTTCCTCATGCATATTCATGTTTTACGTCATGCATAGTCATGTTTTACTTCATGCATATTCATGTCTTGCCTCATGCATATTCATGTTTTAGCTCATGTATCATCATGTTTGCCTCATGCATAGTCATGTTTTCCTCATGCATATTCATGTTTTACCTCATGCATAGTCATGTTTTACCTCATGCATAGTCATGTTTTCCTCATGCATATTCATGTCTTGCCTCATGCATAGTCATGTTTTACTTCATGCATATTCATGTCTTGCCTCATGCATATTCATGTTTTAGCTCATGTATCATCATGTTTGCCTCATGCATAGTCATGTTTTCCTCATGCATATTCATGTTTTACCTCATGCATAGTCATGTTTTACCTCATGCATAGTCATGGTTTACCTCATGCATAGTCATGTTTTCCTCATGCATATTCATGTCTTACCTCATGCATATTCATGTTTTAGCTCATGCATATTCATGTTGCCTCATGCATATTCATGTTTTACCTCATGCATATTCATGTTTCACCTCATGCATCGTCATGTTTTACCTCATGCATTTTCATGTTTTTCTTCATGCATATTCATGTTTTTCCTCATGCATGTTCATGTTTTATCTCATGCATATTCATGTTTTACCTCATGCATGTTCATGTTTTACCTCATGCATATTCATGTTTTTCCTCATGCATGTTCATTTTTTGTCCTCATGCATTTTCATGTTTTTCCTCATGCATATTCATGTTTTTCCTCTTGCATATTCATGTTTTACCTCATGCATGCTCATGTTTTGCCTCATGCATATTCATGTTTTGCCTAATGCATGCTCATGTTTTTCCTCATGCATGTTCATGTTTTTCCTCATGCATAGTCATTTTTACCTCATGCGTAGTCATGCTTTTCCTCATGCATATTCATGTTTTACCTCATGCATCTTCATATTTTACCTCATGCATAGTCATGTTTGCCTCACGCATATTCATGTTTTAGCTCATGCATGTTCATATTTTACCTCATGCATAGTCATGTTTGCCTCATGCATATTCATGTTTTAGGTCATGCATGTTCATGTTTTTCCTCATGCATATTCATGTTTTACCTCATGCATAGTCATTTTTACCTCATGCATATTTATGTTTTACCTTATGCATATTCATGTTTACCTCATGCATATTCATGTTTTACCTCATGCATGCTCATGTTTTACCTCATGCTTATTCGTGTTTTTCCTCATGCATATTCATGTTTTAGCTCATTCATATTCATGTTTTTCCTCATGCATGTTCATGTTTTACTTCATGCATGTTCATGTTTTACCTCATGCATGTGCATGTTTAGCCTCATGCATGTTTTTTTTTCCTCATGCATAGTCATGTTTTAGCTCATTCATATTCATGTTTTTCCTCATGCATGTTCATGTTTTACTTCATGCATGTTCATGTTTTAGCTCATGCATATTCATGTTTTGCCTCATGCATATTCATGTTTTCGCTCATGCATAGTCATGTTTTTCCTCATGTATATTCATGTCTTTCCTCATGCATATTCATGTTTTACCTCATGCATCGTCATGTTTTACCTCATGCATATTCATGTTTTACCTCATGCATAGTCATGTTTGCCTCATGCATAGTCATGTTTTACCTCATGCATATTCATCTTTTTCCTCATGCACATTCATATTTTTCCTCATGCATGTTCATGTTTTACCTCATGCATTTTAATGTTTTTCCTCATGCATGTTCATGTTTTACCTCATTCATATTCATGTTTTAGCTCATTCATATTCATGTTTTTCCTCATGCATGTTCATGTTTTAGCTCATGCATATTTATGTCTTGCCTCATACATATTCATGTTTTAGCTCATGCATAGTCATGTTTGCCTCATGCATATTCATGTTTTACCTCATGCATATTCATGTTTTACCTCATGCATAGTCATGTTTTGCCTCATGTATATTCATGTCTTTCCTCATGCATATTCATGTTTTACCTCATGCATAGTCATGTTTTACCTCATGCATATTCATATTTTTCCTCATGCATGTTCATGTTTTACCTCATGCATGTTCATGTTTTGCCTCATGCATGTTCATGTTTTACCTCATTCACATTCATGTTTTAGCTCATTCATATTCATGTTTTTCCTCATGCATGTTCATGTTTTTCCTCATGCATGTTCATGTTTTAGCTCATGCATATTTATGTCTTGCCTCATACATATTCATGTTTTAGCTCATGCATAGTCATGTTTGCCTCATGCATATTCATGTTTTACCTCATGCATATTCATGTTTTACCTCATGCATAGTCATGTTTTACCTCATGCATATTCATGTCTTGCCTCATGCATATTCATGTTTTAGCTCATGTATCATCATATTTTCCTCATGCATAGTCATGTTTTCCTCATGCATATTCATGTTTTACCTCATGCATAGTCATGTTTTACCACATGCATAGTCATGTTTTCCTCATGCATATTCATGTCTTGCCTCATGCATAGTCATGGTTTACCTCATGCATAGTCATGTTTTCCTCATGCATATTCATGTCTTGCCTCATGCATATTCATGTTTTAGCTCATGCATATTCATATTTGCCTCATGCATATTCATGTTTCACCTCATGCATCGTCATGTTTTACCTCATGCATTTTCATGTTTTGCCTCATGCATATTCATGTTTTTCCTCATGCATGTTCATGTTTTTCCTCATGCATATTCATGTTTTACCTCATGCATGCTCATGTTTTTCCTCATGCATGTTCATGTTTTTCCTCATGCATGTTCATGTTTTTCCTCATGCACATTCATGCTTTACCTCATGCATGTTCATGTTTTCCTCATGCATATTCATGTTTTACCTCATGCATGCTCATGTTTTTCCTCATGCATATTCATGTTTTACCTCATGTATATTCATGTTTTACCTCATGCATATTCATGTTTTTCCTCATGCATATTCATGTTTTTCCTCATGCACATTTATGCTCCGCCCATGCATTGCATCATCTCAGCTGGGAGGGGCATGGGCATTTTGATCTTCCCTGTCTCGCAGGTGGAACGGTGTGATTTTGTGTGGAAAAGTACGGTTTTAACCATCACACTTAGGAGTGTTTTAAAATAAAGTGAAAACTGATTCAAACCTCTCAGTGTTGGTAAGCTGCCTGGAGCATTCTTTCTTCAAATAATCTGGACATGGAGGCCCTTGCAGAATAGGGAGAGGGAGGCACAGCATGGAAAGAGCAGAGAATGCAAGACCAGAAAGGAAGCAGTAGAAGATAGAGAGACCATCGACCTGTTTGCGATGGTGAAGTGATAAGCCCATAGACTCGGTTTCATCGTGGGAGATTCCAATAATCTTGAAGGCCTTGGTTTCCACGGCATTAAGCTGAGCAAGGTGTGAGGTAGGGGAGCCAGCCCAGAGGGGAGAGCAGTACTCCATCAAGCTGTGGTTGAAGGACTTGTTGGAGGATAGGAGTTCAGGTGTGCCAAGGAAGGACTTTGTACGAAGGAGGATGCCCAGCTGGCGGCTGGCTTTGGAGGAAAACTTTGAAATGTGGTTTGCCCTTTGTCCCCCCACCCTCTAGGTTTCTGCAGGGCACACACAGTCCACCGTCAATCCCCTTGTGGTGAAACTCCCAAAATCCAGGATCACTGCACACGTCCACTCATTTGTTCCTCTTTTTTTCCCCCTCACCTGTGAAATCAACTTCAAATTCTCTTCAATCATCATTCTTCCCTCCAGATCTTCAAGACAGCTGTTCACCACCAGATGTCATGTCATCCTCCATCCAATACCATGATTTTTTTTACTACCCGGCATGATCCCAGCTGTTGGTGTTTCCCTCCTCTCTCGACTGCCTTTGTTCTCTTGTGTCCTGGTCTATTCAGTGGCATAACTCTTCCACGAGCCTTGACCTGGTATACAAAAAATGCTTTATGTAAATGTGACTTTAATTTTAAAGAAATCGAGGTTAATCAAATATATGAGAAGACAGATAATTAAGTAAGAGAATATTATTGTAAAACAGCATCACATGTATCTTTTTAAGGAAAAAGGGAGGGATTATTGTCAGTACAAGGCCAGTAAAAGAGGAATGTGTGACCATACAACTGGACGTCTCACTCTCTACCCACAATCCCTTGAGAAAAACGTTAAAATAATGTTTAAAGAAAAAAGTAATTCATGAAGTTTCAAGGTTTTAAAACATATATATTTAAAGAATGAGGAAAGCAACCCGTTTGGACTCCACTCCATTTGTGTCTAAATATAAAGATCAGCGGCAACGATCGGTTGACATAGAACAATGCGAAGCAAGACTGAGGGTGCATTAAAGGGACCTCAACAATAATAATTGTTGTGAAGAAGAAGAGTAACCACATAGCGATTGCAAGCAGTGCCACGCAAGACGTACAAAAGGCGGAGTGGAGCGACTGGCACCGAGGCTGTTGCTGTACATTCCTGTCAAGTAAAGCATTAGCGTAAGTTCTTCTAAAGGACACGTCACGAGTTATTGCAGTCCTTTTGCTCGGTGTGTTCAAGAAAGGGACGTTTGATAAAGAGAGAATGATTTGTATGGGCCTGTGAGAGGATCGGAGCGCCACACATTCCTGCCATGCCTCTCGGCTCAAGTCACGGGCGTACAACGCGAAACGGATCCCTCCGCCGACGCCCTCCAAAAACGTCAAACCCGCCGCTCGCCGCGGCTTTTTCGCCAGCGTCGCATCGAGAGGCCGTAGTACGATTGAAGGTCTTTCGGGGCAGGGGAAAGGTCGAGGGACCGAGTGAAGGGGAGCCGCGAAACGGGGAATATTTCTGCGCGGAGTGATACAAATTGCGAGGGGATCCGCTGCGGTCAGTGATTGTTTTTTTTTTTTTAATTTTTTTTTTTTTTACACCCCCCCTTCCCCACGATGTTCTGAGACGATCGCGTTCGTTACGTTCTTTACATTTACCTCGGTGTTTAGTCAGTGTTTTGTTCTTTTGAAGGTGAAAATCACGAGGAGTACGTCACGAACACTTGAGTGGTAATTTCAATACGCTCTGAGTCTGATGAAGCCGGGCGAGTAAGCAGCAGAGCTGTTATGGACGCCCTGGAGGTGAGCATGGTCCGAGTACTGGGGAGGGGGGAGGGGTTGGGTGGGGGTTCATGGTCTCTTGGGGATCACCAAGAAAGCGTTTGTATCATTCGGGATCTCCTCTCCTCAGTACTCCTCTCCTTGACCATTTGGGTCGTCTTGTGCTTTCTCATGTTATAATTCTCCTCTGTCAAGGTTCCTCGAGGGTCCCTTCGTTTTAATTCCTTCTCGTTTAATACCAGACCCTCCTCATGCTCTCTACCCAGTTTGTTTATGTACTGTTAGCCCCATAAACCTGCCCCAAATCGGTCTGTGCGACCTCAGTCCTCAATAAGCCGACCATCTGCTCGAGTCACCAGAGCCATTGACATCTCAGAAGTCATCTGTGCACGTACAAGGGTCCACCACGTCTGATGATTCGTCCTTGTGGCGTACTGCCCCGTCATTTGTGGGTTTATCGTGTTGTGTGACAGTACTTAGTTGAAGCTCGTTCTCCTTCACTCTCCCAGCTCCAGATAGATGTTTGCTGCTCGATTTCTAGATGTCAAGAACTTGAAGTTATTAGTCTTGTGTGTCTGTGATGCTTTGGATATGCAACAAATGATTGTTTCTATTCTCTTAAACTCAATTATAAATAGTGTGTTGTTTCACTGTAGATGGTTCGGGTGGGGGGGGGGAGTGCGGTGGTGGGGGAGAGCACACCTTGAGTATCACAAAGCAATGCCTGGATCTTGGCCATGCTTTGGTCCACAGTTGGCAGGTTTCCCAACGAGTACGAGAAGCGTTCAAGAAGTTCTTGGAATGGGTTATTGCTTGGCCTCCTAGAGCTGTGGTTTTTACCCTGTGCACAAGAAGCGAAAAAGCTGAGTCAAGCAAATTAGTTCACTTTGTCTGTCTACAAACGTCAATTTATGATCGAAGAACAGCTTGATTTCCATTGAATGTGTTGTATCTTCAACACGAATCAGAAAACGAACCTGTAGTTTAGCAGTACCTTGGCTCGACATTAATCCTGAGTGTGCATGCGCAGAGACGTCAAAACCATAACGGCTAACCCTAACCCTAACCCTCACTGCTCACGTGAGTTAATTATTTTACTCTTTGTCTGTCTCGCAGTCAGACCAAATTGAAAATTATTCCAAACAGAAAACGTATTTAAAACGACATCATGAAGGACACAAACACCAGGCATGAAGAACTAATGTAATGTGTTAAATAAGGTGGTGTAAAAGACGCTGCATCAATGGCAGTAAACAAACGCAAATTGCTTTTTTAGCACTTTCAAAACCCTTTCGTTTAGCAGTACTTGGACAAAAGATTGCAGCATTTTTACTCGTTACGACCACTCAAATTTGGCGCTCGTACACCCCACCCATGTCCTTGTTTCGAAAGACTACGCGGGGAAAGGTGTTCTATTAACTCGCGGTGGTAGGAGGTCATGTTTTCACCCGTCCTTGTTTTATTTATTTATTTTTGTTTTGTATACCTTGTCGAGGCTCGTGTTAGAGCTAACACACAACGCACAGCAAGGGAGGCATGAGACGAGGGGCGGGAGTGGGAAGGACAAAACAGTGGGGAACAGAGACATAAGGAGATCTGTGGAAGGGAGAGGGATGTGGCGAGGAACATGGAGAATACAAGATGGACAATACAGGGACTTTCAGGAAGGACAGCAGGGAATTTGAAGGAGTTGGGCTTGGGTGGATTATCGGGGGTAGAAAAGATCGAGGATTTGGATTTGAGAACCTGGTGGTGAACAATGAACAGCTGTTTTGAAGGCCTGGAGAGAAGAATGGGATTGAATAGAGTGAGGGAGTTTATTCCAAAGGTAGGAAAAAAGAGGAATGAAAGAGTGAAGGTGAGCAGTGATTCCGTGATTTTGGTAGTTTTACCAGAAGGGGGTTGTTTGTGGACCTTGAGCGCCCTGTGGAAATGTGGTGGGGACAAATCGCAGAGAGAGCAGGGGGGGCGAGGCTGGAGAGGATACGGTAGAAGACAGAAAGACCACCGACCAGCCTACGGTGAGAGAGTGAGAGACCCAAAGACTCAGCCTCATTGCGGGAATGCCAATGATCTGAAAAGCCTTGGTTTCCACAGCGTGAAGCCAAGAAAGGTGGGAGGCAGGAGCACCAGCCCAGAGGGGAGAGCAGTACTCCATCAGGCTGTGGACGAAAGCTTTGTAAGTGGTCAGGAGCTCAGGTGGGCCGAGGAAGGACTTTGCACGACGGAGGATTCCCAGTCGGCGACTGGCTTTGGAGGCGAGGTTGGAAATGTGGCTTTCCCAGGAAAGTCATGGCAGATAGTGAGACCCAGAAGCTTGAAAGAAAGGATTTCTTCCAGAAGATTGTTGAGAAAGTGGATGGAGGGGGGGGGGGGGTTCTAAACGGTCCTTTCGAAGAGACATAGTGAGAGTGTGAGATTTGTCTGGATTGAAAGACATGTTTCACGTGTTGGACCAGTTTGTGATTTTATCCAGATCTGCAGAGAACGAAGAAGCTGCTGCTTGCTGGTCTGAGGGATGACCGATGGTACGGCTGAGGGTGGAGTCATCAGCAGAGATATAGAGGATTTTCCAGAGAGTCGGAGAGATCATTGATTAAAACCAGAAAAAGAACAGGGCACAGAACGCTACCTTGAGGAACTCCAGCCTGGACTGGAAGAGGCGATAAAAGAACTCCATTTAGGGCCACACGTTGACTGTGACAGGAGAGGAAGTCTGCGAGCCATGAGTGGAGATTTCCTGGGATACCATAGGAAGAGAGTTTGGTGAGCAGGGCAGGGTGCCAGATCATGTCATAAGCACGTGACATGTCCAGGGATACGGCTCAGATTTCCTGTCTGGCATTGAGGACATCCATCCATTGTTGGGAGAGCAGAAGCAACATATCCAGGGTAGAGTGACCTGGTCTGAAACCAAATTGATGATCGGAAATCAAGCCATTGGAGAAACAAACCAAGTTTGTTGGTTTGTTTGTCTGTTTGTGTGCAGGATATCTCAAAAAGTTGTGGACGGATTCAGATGAAATTTGGTGGGCAGGTTTGTTGTGTGACGAGAACGAACTGATTTGATTTTGGTGAAGATCTGAATCCAGATCTGGAGAGGAGAATTATTTAATTTTTTTAAGTGAATCTTCAACATTGAGAGATAGGGCCAAAAACTATGTCGTACTGTTTTGTATGATATTTAAAAAATGTATCGGCCCCGATATGTTCTCGTGGATCAGACATTATGTGGCGGAGTTACGTGCTCTACCGAGTGCCCTTCTCGTTATTTAATTTAATTGTTCACGAGCATAACCCGCGCTCTGCACGACATGTTGGGGTGGGTGTGTTTGAGAAAGCAACTGATGCAGAGTATCAGTAGTAATTTTACTTTAATGCAGTAAGTGGAATCCGATTTCACCGTTTCAGAATCATTTTATTTACCTTTTTTGTACCATGCACCTCATATGGTCTTTGAGATAATGTAAGCCGAATATCACGTTACTCGAGCGTAGAACAAAGTCGAAGATAGCGCGACACGAAACCACAAACTCGGAAATAATATACAAGATTATATACTTGCCTGTATGTTTGTTATGTGCTATTACTTTGAAAGGATCGAAACCTCGATGAAACACGTGCCCAGCTGATGATCTGGGCAATTGGGAAATCGGTCAATTACTTATAAGTTAAGGTTATAAACTTCAAATATACTAGCTTGTGTGTGTGTGTGGTGTGTGTGTGTGGTGTGTGGTGTGTGTGTGTTTTAAGTCTGGTTTCCTTCTTGGAACTACAGTGCAGTAATTGGTCTTTATTTTGATTTACCGTATTTTCCGGTGTATAAACGGCACTTTTTAATCGGCAAAAAGGGTAAAAGTTGGGCGTGCGATTAATACACGGATATAGAAAAAAAAAAAACTTTCAGAAACGATCGATGCTGAATTCCAATTATATTCCAAATTAACACTTTTTTTTTTTAGCAGTCAGAACTCCTGTTACGCTCAATTCCATCATTTAAAATTTGAAAATTGGTTCAAGTTAAGAGTTTGTACAGCGTTTTCTTCACCATGTGCAGAAATTAAAAAAAAACAAAAAAACGGAGACACCCGGAGTTTAGGTGTGTGGCGAATATAGAGCCTGAATACACCATTAAACACGAAAGAAGAAGAACACCTGGTCTCGCATCAAAAGAAGAATTATTCACAATGGCTTCTGTCTTGTATCAGAGCACGCACCTCAAATATGCTTGCATACAAACTTACGGCACAGAGGACGACGTCATCAGAATACGACTCCGCCAACAGGCTGGGGGCGGTCAGGTTCATGGAACGCAATCAACTGTCGGTTCAACGCCGCACACACATCTCCCAACATCTACTTGATGATATGGCTGATAAGATGACGAGTTTCCAGTCCTGCATCATCAATGCTGCTAACCAGACCCCTCCCCTCCCCCTTATCTTTGACATACCAAGAGGGACCACCATCACAGTGAAGGGGGAGCGCAATGTGACGATCAACACTGCTAGTCACGAGAAGGACCGATTCACAGTCATGCTTGCCTGCACCGCAGATAGTGACAAGCTATCCCCCGTATGTCATGTCCAAGAGGAAAACGCTGCCCTAAGACAAGCTTCCAGCTGTCGTCATTGTTCATGCGCAGCAGAAGGGCTGGATAGATGAGGGACTGGCCCAGGACAGGGTGCACATGGTCTGGAGTAGTAGGCCAGATGGTGATCTCTCCTGATGACAGCATGCTCGTCCTGGATGCATTCGGTTGTCACAAGACCGATGACACCAAAGCGCTACACCGCTGGACCAACACCGATCTCGTCATCATCCCAGGCAAGATGATGTCACTCCTGCAGCCCCTCAATGTGTCCATCAAAAAGCCGTTCAAGGACGGGCTACCTCGCTGCTGTTCCGGCTGGATAATGTGTGGGGAGAAGACCGACACCAAGACCAGGAGGATGAAAAAGATCGACCATCCGATGATCTGCGGCTGGATCATCAAGGTGTGGGAAGAGATACCGTCATCGTCATCATCATTCCTGAAATGCTGCATCTCCAACAACATGGATGGCACAGAGGATGACAATTTGGGAGGAGGAAGCTGCAAATGATGGTGACAGCGACGTGGACTTTCTCTACCCTGATTCAGACAAGGAGTTACGTGCTGCCTTCGATGAGGAAAACATTGATGAGGATTTCCTCGGGTACAGCTGAAAACCTTCATCAAACCCAAACGACCCTTTTTTCAGGCCACAAATCCACAAGGAATATGTATGATACCGGTATGAATCCCTTTTCTTCCTCTTTTCTAGTAACAAAAAAAAAAAATCCTCTTTCAGATTAAAAAATACGAAAGAAAAATAATAACTTCTTGCTATCCTCTCCTCTCTCTTATTGAAAATGAGAATAAAACTGTTCAACAAAATTAAGCGGACATGGGAGTAAGCACGTTGATACGTCCATCACTTTGTTCCAAACAAAGTCGATGTACAAACGTATTTAGATGTAGATCAGAATATAAAATGATCAATATATCATTTCTTTTGAGGGTGAAAAACGGGTGTGGTTCATTCATGGCCGCAGTTTATACACTGGAAAATATGATAATCAGTTTGGCGGAGGTGGTTGTTTTTTTTGTTTGTTTTTTTTTTCCTTTCAAAATATAATGTGGATGCCTATTGTATTGTATTGTATTGTATTATGGGTTTCAGAGAGAGCACAAGGGGTTTGCTCGGATCCGTCGCTCGACCTCTGACCCTGAAGCCACAAGACACCAATAAATCGATGGTCCGATGTGTTGCTAAGCAACCGCAGACGCCAGTTGGGATAACTCGTTCTCACAGAGTAATCATGCTGAGTGTCTCATTACCTATGGATGAGCTAGCTGTCTCAACGTGGGAACCGTGCTCTCAACGTCCACCCTGTATATTTATTAAGTACTCTCGAGCAAACCGTGGGTGAACGTTGGCTATGCTACTGGAGTGAATCATTGGGATACAACATCTCGTCTATTTAATACTGTACGTGCACACTGTCAGACCAATAAACAAAAACCACTTTAGCAAAGCAAGGCACGTATTTATAGTCACGATGTCCAAAGCACGTATTTCACAAGCACATCTGCACAAGTCCAGTATTTACAAGGCATGCATTCACATCAAAGACACAAGAGAAGTTTATCGCTAGCACATAAGTTATCTTTAAACAATCTTATCTGTCTAAGGATAGACAGGCACACCACACAATCATCTGGGAAAACGTAGATAGGAGAGGGAGAGATGGAAGATTGAGGTGTGGTTGTGGCATCTTGCTTATCCCACACAGACGGGCATGCTTGTGTTATTCCCAAAGTGTGGGGGAGGGAAGTAGGGAAATGCGAGTGGTGTGTCAGTGCAGCTTGTCAGGAATATCGGGTACACGTGGCCACTGCGCCCAAGGATTGCATGCAGCATTCGTCCTCGGGACCCCTTTGGTCTGTCTGGTGTCAGCACAACTTTCCCAGATGGATCGCCAGGTTAGCCCACAACCCGGGGTTCAGCTGATAGGAACGGCTTGTCGACGGGAATGGCTTGCCATGGCTCTCCAGCAGTTCTGCTTGTATTGTGGTTCGTACAGACAGACACAAACAGACACAGACAGACTGTCTTCATTCGCTTGCCTTTTACTATCCCGGAGTGAGGCGTGGCACCGGTCTTGGAAATGAGTGTCGATCCTTTCGTGCTGCTTCTCCATTGGTTCAGCAGGTTAACTTCCCCGCATCCATGCTCCTCAAGCCACGCCTGAGAGCGCAGCATTATTGTTTCTGGCAGTCGCGTTGAACATGCGTTTGTGTTTGACAGTCGGCACTGCCTTGCCCGGCGACGGTACTGACAGTGCTAATGTCCGTCATGAATGTGTCGGAGTAATTGTGGTGTTGTGTGGTGGTGTAGAAAGGTAAAGAGTGCAAATTGGATGCAAAAAAACATTTGAAGGAATTGAGGATGGAAGGTATTTGAAATATATTTAATGAAGAGGAGCCTTTGCAGGAATGTTAGACTTTAATTTTTGCAGGAATCTTTAATGAAGAGGAGCGTTTGTGAGGTTGAGGAGGAGTGGGGGTTGGGGGTGGTGGAAAGGATGAATGGAAAGTCAGTGAAGTTGGAAAGTTGGATGCAAGTTGGGGAATTGCATGAAGGGGAATAGCCTAGCTAAACCCACATAACGCATTTTACCCCATCCCCTTTACAAAGACCAGGTACCTGCTGGCTAAGCACACATAATAACGAATAACTAACTCAGGGTTCCCTATAGTTGGATGCATCTTCCCCGGGTGTCCGTTTTCCACAACCATAACTATTATTAATCCTGCTAAAATTGACTGTCGGGTGTCATTGAATTTCTATGCAAATATGATGCAATCTTTACAGAAAACGATAAACATGTGTTGCCACTGTATAACATCATATTCTACAGCAGCCAAATGGTCAGCTGACTTTTAAGCATTCAGGCCAATTGCCTGGAGGATTATCCCATGTCAAGATCCCTGGCAGATGAGCTTTGTCTACCCATTAATCTTGGAGGATCGCCACATTAAAGTCACCAGATATCCATGAAATCCTGAGTTTCTCAACACTGTGTTTTCACCATCATCCACAGACATTTTGGCATCTCCAAGGTCTCAAAGATAGGTCACCCGAAACCTCAGCACTCTCGATCGACAGCAAGAGCTGTCATCATGTCACCAGCTTCTCGGATGGTTCATTGGATTCCAGCTGACTTCATTGCTCATCGGTAAATGGCTACCAAGTATATCTTCACCACTAGGATCTTGAAATCAAGTTGGAATCCATGTAATAGAAGTAAAAGGGGTCACCGCCACCCAACACATTTCAAACTCAACCCTCAACAGGCAAGATCATGGCCTCAATTTTTTTTGTGATTCAGTGGGCATCCCGATAGTTGACTACATGCCTCACAAAACTACAATCATTTGAAGATGACACCAGTCATGAAAATAAAAAAAGAAGTTGTGGTAGTTTATCAAGGACAAATGCTGAGGACCGTTGACCCAAGGCTTTGCTCCTGTTTTCTTCTTCTATTGGTTACTCTGTCTCCTTCAATTTTGACTTGCAGAACAACCTATGGTTGATTGGTCGTGCTCTATCCTTTTAAAATTCTGAGCCTCAAGCAAGGAAGCAGCACGTACCATTTTTTAACGTCTTTAGTATGACTCGGCCGGTATTTGAACAACCGACCTCCCAGACTCAGAGGGGATGCTCTAACCATTGCACCACTGAGTCTGGTGTCTTAAAACTTCTATTTTATTGGTATAGATGAGTTGAAGGACAAATTGAGCAAGTGTGTTGAAGTCGAAGGTCACCATATTGGAAAACAAGAAAGGTGACTTATCTATTGTGGGTATGTCATTCCATTAACTTTGAACACCCCTTGTATCTTGTGGTCGGTGATGAGCCAAAAATTGGTGTACGAGTATTTCACTCAAACAATGTTTGTTCAGTTACAAAGTTTTTTTTTTTTTTTTATTGATTTTTATTTTTTGTATAAGCTAGTAACACTAAACGGATCAGGACGCAGCAGAACAAAAGGAAGTGTGGAGAGGGGGTTGGGGGAGGTAACCAACCGTCGAGTTGAAGGACAAAATCTAGGGAGACTTTGTAGTGGGGCAACTTAGCTAAATATAGCATAACAATTGTGCATTTTGTGAGGAAAGCACCAAATTTGGCACACTAGTAGCCTATCATATTATGAACAGATTTGGATATTGGCTATCTCAAATTTTTGATGGCATTGGAAAATGGCTGCCACAGCCATCAGCGGCTGAATTTGAGATGGCCCAATATCCAAATCTGTTCATAATATGTTTGGCTACTAGTGTG
Organism: Eptatretus burgeri; assembly: GCF_056783735.1. NCBI lineage: Eukaryota > Metazoa > Chordata > Myxini > Myxiniformes > Myxinidae > Eptatretus > Eptatretus burgeri. Next base: position 75,949,548 of record NC_140973.1, on the reverse strand, counting down.
CCAAATTTGGTGCTTTCCTCACAAAATGCACAATTGTTATGCTAAGTTGCCCCACTATTTGACCAATAATGGGTGTGGGGAGGAATTTAGGGGTTTTCGAAGGACACATGGGGAAGGCAAGATGTATTCAGAAGCAAACTCTTAGAAAGGAAAAACTGGAAATTTTGAAGGAAGTGGGCTTGGGGTGGGTGTTAAACAAGGGTAGAAAATATTGTTTTGGATGGGGGATGATGTGAGATGGTGGTGAACAGCCGTCTTGCCTACATTTCTTGGTGTTCTCTTCTTTTTATAATACAGTTTTCTTTGTAACTTTCAAATCTTCAACATAATATTGTGTGCCTTGGGTAAAATTATCATTTTATCTGGAAGGTGATAAACCCAAATCCTATTGAATGAAGTAGTTCATTTGTAAATGTCTTCCTTGGATATAAACAAAATCACGTATTTTCCTTTTGTGGACAATGGTCGTACAAACTGGAGGCAAAGTGTAAAACCTTGTTGATTTGATGGGTTCACTCTATCCTGTATAATTACCCGTAAAGTTTTTTTCAGTTGCATTATCTGCACATTTTAACTTTGTCCGTTTTGTCGTCGTCGTATCATCATCATCATCATCATCATCATCACCATCATAATCATCTTTGATGTGATCATGGGATTATCATCACCTTGCCTGTGAAACATTGAGAGAACACTTTATAGCTGAGTTGAGATTAGAACCCAGGCCAGACGGCTCAGAGGCCTCAAGGCCATCCTTTAATCATTGTCGATTTGAGAACTTCTCTTGCAAACTATTCCAAGTTCCTTGTGGTTACTTTATAAAGTGGAATCGTGTTGTTCATTTTCTGTCAAATAGCTGCATTTTTGTGTGAGTACCGTGTAGGCTTGCGGTTACTCTTGGATTTGGCATGCGGTTCGATAAGGAAAATGGCCTCCATAAAGAATAATGTTGGTGTTTCATTGCCTTGACAGAGGCACACTTGTGTATTCCACCTCATTAGTCAGGCAACTAAAGGTTGCCATCATGGACTCTGTTTACTTTGTATAGCTTACATGTACAAAGGTAAACGAATGACGTCCTTTCTTTGTTGTCAGCTGTTATGGAGGGAGTACAGGTGTTCATCTAATCCATAACCCCTTCTGTTTCTTCAGTCATCTTAATGCGGCAATAATTATGGGTACATGTGGCGTTTTTATCAAGCCAACACCTTCAAATGCATTTGTATTGAACAAATGATGACTATTTGTGGTAGAATGAAACCCTGTAATGCTGCCTTTTATGATAATTCACTCACATATTTTTGTTAGCCATTTCAAACCTATGAATGCACGTTTGATGCATCTTTCTTTTTCATTGATTGGTCATATCTGAAGTCTGTTTGTAGTGCTTGTTTTAGGCCCTCATTTCATGGCAGTGAAGTTTCATGATGCAAATGGTTTGCTGTTTTTTTTAAATTATTATTATTATTTTTCTCCCCCACCTTGGTTGTATTTTTCCTCGAGTCTTTGTTTTCCTACATTCTTTAGTGTTCTAAGTTGGTCATTCTGAGAGTCCAAAGTTCAAGTTTGTGTTCGCAGTACCTAAAATAAGTGGGGGTGATTGTGTACCACCTGCTTTCAGGGGAATTGTAACAGCTGGCTTTGACTATTGCCATAACGACATACCTTTGTGCCATTTGTATTGTATTGTTTTGTACATCTCAAGTGGTTTCAATGGTACAATCAAGCCCATTTCAAATTTGTCACCTCGTTATTCTTGTGCGACTGAAGATGAGGGAGATAAGCCTGTGTGCCACATGCTTTCTATGCACACTACATATGAGGGCCTTTCAAAATGTTCTTGGAGTGGGATAGTCCACAAAATGCTAACATATCTTGATTGATTTATTATCCCCACGTCTATTGAAAAAAAACCGGAAGGATATTGTAATCGGGTCCGTCTGTCTGTCCGTCACACTCTCTCCTCAACGGTTTAGCAGAAATTTCCCAAACTTGAAAGTTATGATCACCACAAATAGCTGCAAGAGCAGCATCACTTTTGGCCCTGCCCCCTGGGGCATGGTCAAAAGGTCAAATACCAAAAACTGCAATTATGGGCATATTTTTATAATTCTGTTACCGTGCTAACTTATGAACCAGCAATAGTATTTTGACCAAACTTGCTATAAGTATATATTATGATGCAAAGATGAACAGATTAGATTTTGGCATCAAAAGGTCAAAGGCCAGAGGTCATGTCGGGTGAAAATGTGATGCTTGAGAACTGCTGAACAGATTTAAAACAAACTTGGTACAAGTATGTATCATCACACCATTTGAAAGCTTTTATCCCTGAGCAGGGGTCAGCTTTTTGCGGGCTCCAAATATGGTACCCTTTCTTGTGGCAATGTTTTTACGGCTGGATGCCCTTCCTGACGCCAACCCTTTAGTCGCCTTCGACCCTGCAGGAATAATTACCAGTATACTGGTGCTCATTTCGCCGACCTTTGGAAGGATGACAGGCTGAGTCAACCCCCCTGATGCTAACTCGGCAGCCAGCGGGGCTCAAACTCAGGACCCCAAGGATCTCAAGCCACTGCCTTAACCTCTGAGCCACACCAGGCTCATGGTACAAGTATGTGTAATAATGTGGATGCATATCAGTTGTCATTGTGTCGTCTGATTAGGTCTGGTTTCAATGAAACTTTGGATATGCAATCAACATTAGGGGATGCATGAAATATTTTATGTTGTGGTGGATTTGATCCCGTCTATGCCCCAGGGGATAGTGACTTGGGGTCACAGGGGTAAAGAAATTTTTTTTTTAACTCAAAATTTGATATTGGGAGAATCCTGGTGGAAACTTTTGCCATCTTTCAACTTTGCTTTTGGTAGGAATCATGGGGATTTGCGATGGCGTGCCATCGACTTTGCTCGAGTGTGTTTGTTTGTTTATGTATTTTCATGATACAAATATGTCACTGCAAGATTCGTAAGGGAATATTTTTTTTCCGATATATCACACACACATTTCTATGATGAAATACAAGTGATTGAACCACTTTTTCAATCCACTGATTGAAGAGAAACTGGTATATACAGGGGTTTCCTTATTTTTTGGAGTAGGAGGCTACCATTAAAAGTAGCAGGCTACCATCACCGCGAGCGAAGCGAGCGCAGCTGTATGGCCGGGGTCCAGGGCCCGAGGTGGGCCCTGGAAGCCGGAGGATCCTTGATGGCTGGAGATGCATTCTTGCATGATTTCTGACATGAAATAGTTCTCATATTATCATGCTGTTGGGATAGGTGAAGATGTATCAAGATCTTTTACACTACACATAGAGATATCATGAGATAGATTAATGGGGGAGCTACATGTTAAAGTTTCTTCTACCATTAAAGAACTAGATGATTCAGACTGTATGCCAGAGTTGATTAGTTCAGAGAATGTTAATGAGTTGGCTGCAGTAGACGGTGTCACTGGATCAGGAACTGCAAGTTGATTTTCTTGCAGTGAGTGTGACAAAGTCCTGGCAGATTCAGAAAGTGAGAAAGAGTTCGCCGGTTGATTTACAGTCGGATGGTTGACTGGTTCAGGAGAGGGAGAGCAGACTGGTCCAGAAACAGGGAGAGATTCAGGTTCAGAAACTGGGAGAGATTCAGTTTCAGAGACTGGGAGAGGTTCAGGTTCAGAGACTGGAGAGGTTCAGGTGGAGGGACAGGGAGAGGTTCAGGGAATTCTGCAAATAGCAAATAATTAAAATGTATATGTGCTGTATACTTGTGAATGAAAAATTGTGAATTGATGTTTCGCATGCTATCATTTTTAATGTGGCCCACACCCCACTCACTAAATGTAATGAAAATTGCTTGGATGTTAAGCAGTGGAGTAACTGAAAATAGTCCAAATGCATTCATCACTGTGAGAAACTGCTTTTCAAAACGGCGTACCATTAGCCAGAAGTTGAGGGCCATCTCAAACAATGACAACACCTAAACTTCACAACTCCCTAAATATCTGATGAACTATTTAAGCATAGGGAAGCTCAGTATTATATTTGTAAATTTTCTTTCATTCATTTTATGCATATTTTCCCTCTTTGATTTCATTTTACTTTGTTAAATATTGTTTATTATTATTTTATTGTGTTTTGTTTTGATTTAATAAACAGCTCAAATGAATAACTTTAGACTAGTTTATTGTTTGAAAATGAATGATAAACATGTATTTAACTTCACTCGTTTTCTGATAATTTCTTTATTTGATGTCAGCAAGCCTCAATCAGTCAACCAATCAAACAGTCTAAGTGTGAATACTGCATCACAGTCACAATCTCAATTTTGTAAAACTATCACCTTACATTATCGTGTTGTTATACCGTCAAGAAAAGCTCGCAAGTCTATGGTACATGCATGTACCTGCGGTACCAGTATTCAGTTGGCCAGGTCACAGCTGCTCATACTTCACTTCAGTGAATAAACAGCAATTTTCAGTGCAAATAACCACGAATAATAACATGTACAAAAGCTGCTTTAAGCTTATAGGCTAATTACTTTATCTATAATTCCAGCAATATCTGTGTGTCTGTCTGTGTGTGTGTGTCTGCCTGTCTGTCTGTCTGCGACCGCCGTTTCTCGACAACCACCAGTCCAATCTGCTTGAAACTTGCCAGGTATATTGCTGGGAACCCGTGGATGTGCCTTTTCAAGGTTTGATATTAATCGGACAAGCAGTTCCTAAGTTATGGCCATTTATCTACCAAACCAATGACAGGACACGGTGCTATGACATCACGATTGTCACAATTTTTTTGGTTTTTTTTGCACGTATGCCCACGCACATACGGGCACACGTACGGGAACGCACGCACGGGCACAAGTGGTTCCAAAGTTATGGCCATTTATTTACCAAACCAATGACAGGACACGGTGCAATGACGTCACGATTGACGTCACAATTCTTCTTTTTTTTGCACGTACGGCCACGCACATACGGGCACGTACTAGTAAATTAAAAAGGCACAACGGGTGACCGTGTATTTTGGAGCCGCATCACTTGACAAAAGCTCAAAATGGACGAGGTGAAACACGTGTTTTGTGACACAACAACAACGCCGCACTCGCGACAGTACAAGTTTAGACCCATTACTGATGGCCAGAAGCTTACCTGCCATGTCTTTGGACTTCTTCAAAAATCCAAAGTCAAACAGGGATTTTCGTTTCGATGCCATCGTTTCGGCACCGAAATTGTGAGGCCGACAAAGTTTATTTTCTTGAGGTCATTGCTGTATGGTATCAGGGTATCAGGCCAACAGTCCAAAACGAGGCTAAAGCAGAGAACTCTCCATTGCAGGAGGCGTGTTTTAGCTGCTTGTGTTATTTTTAGGTTAGTGTTGGGCTCGACCTGGCGAGAGTACTAACAGTGAAAGTAAGCCCGCTTTTATCGAAATACTAATGTGTTTTCATCTCGGATTTCAAAACGGGATGTAGAGATTTCGTGACAAAGAAAAAAAAATAAAAAAATCGCTGCTGAAGTAGGTGGCGACCCTTGACATTTTTTTCTCTGAGTAGACGGCTGCGGGTCGCCGGTAACTGGCTTCTAAGGAAACCCCTGTATATACGAGGTGTGTTGAAAAAGTATCCAACCTTAATTTTTCGTGCGTAAACAAATGAAGCTAGGGAGGCGTGGTTTGGTGCACGTATGTAGGCGATCCTAATTCGTATGCGTGAATATTTTCCCACCTGCAGAAGCTGTCAGTCGCCGACAGACTGCCAATGAGTGAGGAAGTGTAAGTGAGCGCTGTCGGATTTTCGTTTTTGACAAAATGACGGAAAAACTTGAACAATGCTACTGCATCAAATTTTGTGTAAAGCTTGGCGATTCCCAAGTGGAAACGATCCGCAAGATTCTACAGACTTTCGGGAATGAAGCAATGGGCACCACTACACGGATAAAAGAGTGGTACAATGCTTCAAAGATGGTCGCACATGATGGTAGGCCCTCAACATCCCGAAATGAGATCGTCATTGACCAAGTGAGGACCCTGCTGATGCAGGATCGTCAAATCACTATCAGAGAACTTGCAGACGAGGCGGGCGTCAGCATTTGATCCGTTCATTCCATTGTGACTGAGGATTTGGGCTTAAGGAGAATCTCAGTGAAGTTCGTGCCAAAACTGCTAACGATCGAGCAGAAGCAACTCCGTTTGGAGATCGCACAGGACATGCTGGAGACTGTGAACAGTGATCCCAACTTCAACACAGTGATCACTGGCGATGAGACCACAGTGATCCGTCATTTTGTCAAAAACGAAAATCCGACGGCGCTCACTTGCACTTTCTCACTCATCGGCGGTCTGTCGGCGACTGACAGCTTCTGCAGGCGGGAAAATATTCACGCATACGAATTAGGATCGCCTACATATGTGCACCAAACCATGCCTCCTAGCTTCATTTCTTTACGCACGAAAAATTAAGGTTGGATACTTTTTGAATACACCTCGTATATATGAATTGAAGAGAAACCAGTATTGTGTGTGTATGTATATATGTATGTATATATGTATGTATGTATATATATATATATATATATATATATATATATATATATATATATATATATATATATATATATATATATATATATATGTACATACATATATATTTGCGGCCACGGGTACCGAGAGACCAGCTTGTCACTCGGGGATTAATCCCCGGTAGAGCCGGACCTGAGGCCACCGCTCACAATTAACGTTGTGGTACTGTGGGTTGTTTTAGAACCACGAATGCCACCCAGTCAACCACGAGTTCTAGTGTCCACCGTCTAATTATTCTGTTTAACTGGAGGTCACGTGGTTACCTGAGCGGAGAGCATGCCCTCGGCAAAGCACCAATGTTATCTCGATTAGATTTTAATAAAGGCGGCCGAGCGTTTTAACCGCTGGTGCATGCCAACTATTTTTGGTCAAATCTGTGGTAATTACCTCCCAGTCTATCTCGGTTTGAACAATGCTGGACCAATGGAAGGAAAGGACAAACACGGACAGGTTGGAAATCGACAAATGATTTATTAATAATAAAATAAATACATAAAAAGAACCTTTTACTTTCTGAGGTAAATAAATGAATTAATTTCAAAGCAAAATCAATCAAAATGCCAGGAAAGAGACAAAGAGCAGATGCTTATCGGGGGTTGACTTACAGCTAAATACAGACATGGGTACCCAACAGATCATTCAGTGGGGTTCAGTGGGGGGAGGGGGGGTGGAAGAATCATCTCGCTCACCGGAGTAGTCATCCGTGAAGAGAAAACGTCTTGAAATGTGTGCGTGCATGTCACGTCCGTCGCCAGCACCCAGCCTTGCCGTGCACCCTTTCGCGAACAGCCTTGAATGCCGGTTGACATCTGGAGGCCACTGAGATCGTCTGTCGGGGGTTTAGACCCTGGTGCTGTTGGTGACTGACCCGTGCCTTACTTGGCGGCGCTGCTCACACCCACACGCACACCACACCCTTGCTTGCTCACTTGCGGGCTTGGACACTTCCTCGCTTGCATGCTTCCTCTCTGGTTCGCTTCTTCCCTCGCACGCTTCAACTCTCGCTTTCTTTCTCGTTCTCTTCTCCCTCCTCTTTCGCTCGCCCTTTCACTTCTCTCGCCTCCGCTTTCCTTTCACTTCTCTCACCCCCGCTTTCCTTTCACTTCTCTCGCCTCCGCTTTCCTTTCACTTGTCTCCCTCTGCTTTCCTTTCACTTCTCTCGCCTCTGCTTTCCTCCTCAGAACAGTCCTCCAATTTGTTTTATATATGCGGCCGTCTCCACGGGCGCAGTCCGCCCCAAGCTCACCCCGCCCCACTTGCGCACAGTTACCATGCCGACCTGTGCGCTCTCAAAAAAGGCGGGCGTCGGAGCTCGCGAAAGATTGTTGCTGAGGAAAAATGAGGGCAGGCTTCAGAGCTCGCAAAACAACGTTGCTGAGGAAATAATAAGGGCGGGCTTCAGAGCTCGCGAAAGAATGTTGCTGAGGAAAAACAAGGGCGGGCTTCAGAGCTCATGAAAGAAATGTGTGTAAACGTGTCTGTCGTAAAGAAAAAAAAGCTTTCCATAAGAGAGGGGATCTATTCTTTACTCTTCTCAACGCATCACATTTAAAATCCCATTAGACATGGGGATGGGGTTAATCTGAACATGCATTTAAGGAAATAACTGTCTGAGGACCTGGATGTGTGGATGCATTCATCAGACTGGATTCTGAAATCTTAACAACGTATATATGTATATGTTTATGTATATGTATATATACTGAAACGCAAAAGAAACTTACCACCTTTTAAACCTACAAATATCAACAATAACTCTGCGTGTAGTAAATGTGTGAACTTATTTGTGGACAATAGTGTCCTCACTGTCAGACAAAACGGTCACGGATGGTCACTTGAACCTTCAATGGTCACTTAATAGCACAGCTGTTGAACAGCCGTTTTGACTGTCAGTGATTAGCCAAGGGGTACGGGATGATTTTAATGAGCTGCACGTGATGTCTTGATTTTGGCTTTAAAAAGGCCAGTACAAAATGGGCATTTCAATCAACATGCCACGATTGTCAAGGGATCAATGGCAGTGTGCCTTGGGCATATACTGCAAGGCGGATTGAGCTACCGTGATGTGGCACGTCGTCTTGGCTGTTCACACCAGACGATATCGGCCCTGGTGGACAGAGACACCCTCCACATCTCTGCAGATGACAGACCTCGATCAGGGAGGCCAAGAGTCACCACTGCAAGGCAGGACAGGCAGATGGTCCTAAGTCAGATGGCTTCAGACATTGAGGACTGAGTGGGACAGAATCCAGCAGCAATCCATCCAAAGGCTGGTAGGCAGTATGCGCCGACGATGCACTGCCTGTATCCAAAACAATGGTGGCCACACACGCTATTGAAAGGGGACTGACATTGCACCCTGTGCTGTTCTGTACTGTAGAACAAACTTATGAGATGGTGTATCTTGGTCAAAAACTTGACATGTCATCAATAAAATGCCAATGTTTCAATTAGCAATTGTTGGTTTGTTTTATTTTGAACTCTTACAATTTTATGACATTTCAAACAAGTGGTAAGTTTCTTTTGCGTTTCAGTATGTATGTATATGTATGTATGTATATATATATATATATATATATATATATATATATATATATATATATATATATATATATATATATATTGTTATGGTTACCAGATTCGCAAACCACCATTCAGGTCCCTTAGGTGAGGTATCTCGGTAAGTGCATGTGTAGTTAGGCCCAAACCCGTTGTCTAGTGGGAATACATGTCATTTATACGTGCTGCGACTCTTCAGGATAGCCGTTTTTCTTTTACTATCTTTATTTTGGACCAATCGCCACCATCACAACCACAACATCAACCACCAACCACAACGCCGCTTCACCACAACCGCCATGACCTTTACCGTCACAACTCGCCACCATCGCATCACCGTCATCTCGCGCCACTCATGGGCACCGATGCTGGACTCGTGTAGGGCGCACGTTGAACAGCGTGTACAAAATCACGGATTTTCTGCTTCAAAAACGGATCCAAAACGACACACGCCCACTTTTTGCCGTCCAATCGGTGAGCGAGGGGCGGGTGGCCCCGCCCCAGGGCGATAGATATATGCAAATTTGTGGATCAAAAAGCCTTCACCCCCACTTTTTCTCGGGCCAATGGGGCGCGAGTTGAAAGGTCAAACGGAGGGGGTCAAAGGCGAAGTTACGGGGGATAAAAGGACGGTGTTCGTCAGTAAAAGGGTAGTAAGAAGTCGGAACGAGGAAGAAGGGAGTCGTAAAGGTCGGAACGAGGCGAAGGAGAGTCGGAACGGAGGGGACGAGCTGTGGAGAGGCGGCGAGTCGGACGAAGGGTGCTCGCGTCGTGCAAGGAGCTGCGCGCCCGAGGGAGGCCGGCAGCGCGACCTGGCCGAGGTGGAGACGCTCGTCGCACATAATAAAGATCCTCTATACCCCGAGCATCAGCAACCCCCCTCCTGTTTCCCCCCGCGCTGAGATAGTGCGACCAAGGGGGCCCCGTTCCCACCCCCTGCCAGGCACTGTCCACGAGGCCCGCGGGTTGCGGGGCCATCGCCGCTCCGCGTCTCATCACCAGACGGGTAGGCCCGACCTGGTCTCGGCCCCAGGCCTACCTCATTCTTGAGGGTATTTCTTTTCCTTGGTTTTGGGTATGTGTTGTCGGCGCCGTCTGTGAAGTAGAATTGTATAAGTGTTGCCGTGTGCTCGGTAGTCGGAATTAGCTCTGCACTGTGTTTTCACTTTTGTGTTTGCTTTTTGTGTAAATGGAATTGTGTTTTCTTTTTTGTGTGCATTTGGTGGAATTGTATTTGTGTGCTTCCCGTGTGCCGAGAATAAACGTGCTTTATTGTTGAACTGTTCTCCCGCTTCGCTTCGTCTTTTCCCCCATTGAACCCCCATCTTGCTTCACGTGAAGGGTTGGTAGTGGGCTGAGTACGCCCGATAATTAATCGAACCGTCGAGGTCGACGATAACACCGCTCGGTTATTCTGATAGTACGGAACGGGTCGCTTAAGTGGCCCGTGTCCGAAGTCGACCTGCGGCGAGGTGCGATCGCCCGGTCTACCCTCCGCGTGGGTACTTAGGTAGTTCGAATTTGGCGAGCAACCCTATCCCACGCGGGGGCTGATTGGCTCGATCGCGGTGAGACCGAAAGGTCCACCCGTGACTGGTTCCCGGCGTTAGTCCGAGAGGGTCACGACTGGATTGTCCGTCCGGTGGGCGACGTGCCGCGATTCGAGTTACGTGGCCGTCGCACGCCGGCGGGCGCGAAGACCGCAACACTGGTGTCAGGAGTGGGATACAAATTCATCGCCCTCCTCGCGGCACTGGTATCGGAGAACAGGAAAACGGGCTGTCCTGTCTCCGGCTAAATTCACGGGAATCGGTCCAGGGGTGAGAGAAGCGACCCCCGATTCCCTCCAAATTACGAGCGAGCGAAATTAACCCTTCACGAGAAGCAAGATGGCGTCTCAAGGCGAGCGGGAGCCGGGGGTATTAGAAATGTATATGTGTAATAATGTAGAGTCCATGGCCCAGGATGGAATCCCCGAGCAGGAAATGTTGATTGTGCAGGAACACGGACTCGCCCAACTAAACCCAGGGCCCGAGGTGGGTGCGGCGGCGGCCACGGTGTATGACACCTCCCCCCCCCCTCTCCACCAAGACCCTTCCCCAACCCCTGCCGAAATGGCTCACTCAAGCGCACCCGACATGGCCCAGCTATTCACCATGCTGGCACAAATGAATGCGGAAATGAAAGGCATGAACGAAAAGATGGATGCGAATATGAATGAAGTGAAAACGACGATGGATGCGAATACACAGCAAATGAAAAAAGAAATGAAAGAACTACGGGGTGAGACGCAGAACATGGGCCGATGCCTGCAGGCGGGCATGAAGGCCGTGACCAGGGAGCTGGGAATGGCGACTCCACGTGTGGGAGCAAACGAGCTGGAAGGGGGTGCAACGGCTGACAGGCCCGCGGTGGAGGCGGGTAAGGAAAAAGTAATTGGGAGGGAGAGAAAAGAACAATTAATACGAAGAGCAAGGATGAGGTACGCGGAGATCGTGAAAGAGCAAGGAGTGAAAAACAGGGAAGGACGGGAGCGACTTAAAGAGAAAGCAAGGTTGACCGACATAAAGATAAGAGAAAGACGCCAGAAAGAAGCAGAGACCAATAGACACGAGGAGACGACAGAAAGAATAAAATGTATAGAGACACGGGAGATGGAGGGTGAATTGGACAAGGTAAGTGACGCACACACACACACGGAGGTAGTGGAGGATAGTGAGGTTGAGCTCGCGGAGCGTGTGGGGACCCTGTGCGAGCACCTGGATGGCCTCCTCCAGGAACGAGGGGAGGGAGTATGCCCCCTTGAGGTGAGCCACGACCAGGTGAGTTCGGTCGTGCTCTGCGAGGTTGAGAGGACGGGTGCTGTGAACGGGTGCACGGAAAGCTTGGGGGGTATAGAGGCCCCGGAGACCCTTGTGGGGACACGAATCCACAGTGTAGTTGTCCCTGTGTGTGTGGTGCAAGGCGTGAGTGCGTCCCCGTGTGTGGAAGCGACCCCGTGTGTGAGTGGTGTGGTGGCGATGGTGCCAGAGTACGTGCTTCCCAGCACGCCGTGCGTGGGTGAGGCACCGTGTGTGAGTGAGGCCGTGTGTGTGAGTGAAACGGCCAGTGTGAGTGAGGCACCGCGGGTTAGTGCCCCCGCGTGTGTGGGTGAGGCACCGTGTGTGGATGAGGCACCGCGGGTGAGTGCCCCCGCGTGTATGAGTGAGGCACGGTGTGTGGATGAGGCACCGCGGGTGAGTGCCCCCGCGTATGTAAGTAGTATGGTTTGTGTGAGTGGTGAGGTACCGTGCGTGAGTGAACGGCCGTGTGCAAGGTCGCTGTGTGCAAGGGAGACCGTGTGTGTGAGAGAGCGGTATGTGAGGGAGATGTCGGTTGGCATGCGGGAGCACGCAGCCGCGTCTCCCCGTGTGAATGTGATGGGGTGGACTGTGTGCGTTGTAACACGCAGGTGTGCGTGGGTGGAATGGAGACGACGACGGCGACAGAGGAGAGAAAGCCGGGTAGCGGCTGTAGTTGTTTCGAGGACCGTGCCGGGTTCACCCAGCATTGAGCACGAGGTTCGTGCTGTGCAACGCACGAGGCCCCCACGTGCTCGCTTGCGAGAGTGAAGTCCCGGTCCGGAAACGCACGCGGTGGATTTGCCGATCCCGCGGACGGACAAAGTTTAGGCAGGTAAATGGATTTGGACCGGACGGGTTCTCCGCGCGATCGTGTGTGTTAAGCTCCAACGGGCAAAGCACATGTGTTCGCGTGGGGAACCCCTCGAGACGTGGGGCTTGTTTTTTTTATGCGCACGGTGACGCCATGGCTGCACGTGGGGTTGGAATCCGGCAGGAGGGGTATCTCTGCCGGATGGTCCCGTCCAAGGAGGGACGAGGAACACGTGCAGCTGCATGACGTCACGGGCAGTTGCAAGGTGCAAAGAGCGCGAGTTGCCGCGCAGGTGCTGCGCATGGGAAAAAAAAAAAAAAAAGAAAGCCAAGCCTCACTTTCGGGTGCAAAGGATTCCTGGGCAAGGGGTGAAAGACCCCCTTACCTGGGCACAGGATGAAAACTAGTTAGGGGGAAGGGTTAGCTTAGTTAGACCGACTTCATGGGGCAGGGGTAAGTCCTCATGGAGTCCGTGGAATGGATTAGTTAGAGGGATTGTAGCCAGATTTAGGTGGGGAAATAAAATGATTTATTTGAGGACATGGACAGACTGGTGAATGTGTAGTGGGGACGTAGTTTAGCTACGTAGGTTAAAAGGAACGTGCTATAGTGTAAGGGACGACGTGGGAGCACGAGTTAGTTAGGGGGTGCAGTTAGAAGAATGGCAGAGTTCAGTGGTGTGTGTGTTGAAGAGTTGGTGAGTTGTGAGGTGAGTACTTGGTGAGTGAGTGAGGCCAGCGGGTCTGTGTGTGTGGAGTGAATGGGGAATGCATGGTGCGATGAGTGATGGGGGGGAGGAGTGACTCCCGCCCAAGGGACCCCGGGGTCAGTGTAGAGTGAGTTAGCTGGGTTAGTCAAATTGAAAAATGGAGGTTGTTTTGCTGTTGGTGGGAATGTAGGCTCGAAACCCATTTGGAGGGGTGCAGGAGCCCTGTTGACGGGCTTGGGAGCGTGGCTGCGAAAGGTGAGTATCGCTGAGTGGGTACCCCGGGCACCAGGCTAGTCGGCCGCGGTAGGCCAAGGGCCCATGGGGGGCCGGGATAGAGTAGTGGGCACGGGTGCGCCTGCTTGGTGCGGGGGCCCGGGGCGCCATTAGCCGCGTGGGCAGTGCAGTGGGCACGGGTGACCCTCGGAAAGGGGCCCGGGAGGCCGGCCTGCCACGTGTGCGTTTCAGGGGAGGTGCCATGGGGGGCACTCCCCGGTGTTAGGGAGCTGGTAGGCTCGGAGGCAGTGTAGTGCCCGGGGGTGCCATAGCGGGAGAATCGGCAGAGGGTCGTGCCTGCCAAAGGGAGCCACGTGTCCCAGCCAGGAGACCGTGTGAGGGCACGGAGAGAAAATTGGGGGGCGAGGCCCGAAATTGTGAGGACACCAACACAGGCGACGGGAATCTGGGTTGTTAGAACCAATAGTTTAAGCGAGAGGCGCTTGTTGAAAGCCCCGGGGTAGTTTAACAGTTAAATAGTTAGGGTAGATTAGGAGATGTACCCCTCCGCACCATCCATCCCCTCGCTGTCGTTGTGGGCCGCTGGACCCACTTGGTGTTAAGATCGCCGAACTCTGGGGAGGCCATTCTGAGGCTTGAGTTGGGCCTCAGCACAGGACGTTAGCTCTCCCTTGTTCCCCTCCGGGAAGGGAACGTAGGGGTTGGGAGTAGGCTAGGTGACAGGATAGGTTAGCCGAACAAAGACGATAAAGGGGGTTAGGGGACGATTTATAGTGGGGAAGTAAAAATAAAAACAACAAAAAAATAAGTTGGGGCTAAATTGGGGTTTGACAAATTAAGGGAGTGGGTATGTACAGTGACAGGCAAAGGCGATAGGTTGGGAGGGAGACAGGCAGGTAGGTCCGAGCCCGCCTTCCGAGTGGCCAGCACCACCGCACTCCCTCCACCAACCTCCACTGAACGGCAAAGGCTGGCCAACTTCATCGGCTGGCCGTGTTTTGCTTCAAGGCGGAGGCCGGCCAAGTTCATCGGCAGCTGTTTGCTGCGAGGCCTGTGCCGGCTGGATCATCGGCAGCTGTGTGCTGCAAGGCCTGTGCCGGCCAGTTCAGCTGCTGGCTGTTTTTCTTCGAGGCCTGTGCCGGCCAGTTTGTCTGCCGGCTGTGTTTGCCTGCAGCGGCCTTCTTCTGCGGGCTGTGTTTGCCTGCTCACCTTTGCCATGCCATGCCCACTGCCCATGTTCACAAGCCCCGTTCAATTTTTGCTTTGCCCCCCCCTGTTCATTTCCATGTGCGCCAGGATCTGAAAGCAACAGTTTGCAAGCTGCAAGAACTGCCCTGTTGGCAGCTACAACACGGGCCTGCAGTGGCGGCCCGTGCACCGTGTTTGTGTTCATGCATCCATTCGTTGTGCTCATTGCGTGTGCCACTTGAGCTGGCACGGAGACTGCGTTGTGCAGCCCATGCACCGTTGTGGTTCACTGCGTTCAGTTCGAAAGGGAAGGCCTTGGACTGCGTGTGAGCAGCCAGCCACGTTCCCTGTCACCTGCATTGTTTGAGCCAGAGACTGCATGCGGGCAGCCTGGCTCCCTGCTAACTGCTTTCTTTTTGCAGAGTCAATGATCCTGGGCCATGGTTTAGTGTAAAATTTGTAAGTTAAGGTAAGATGTACTGTAAATATGAGTGCGCCCCCGGCATGTATGTCTTAGCGCCGGCAATTTTATTTAAGTCGTCCTTATGAGTGAGTTTGTTTAGATAGTTACGCAGCCGTCAGGTTATTTATTTTGGGGACACGAATACCATGAATGTCGCACTCAGGGATCCGTAGGTAAAATGTACTAGGGGAAAACTACACATGATGGCACACGAAAATTTGACGACTCGGGACGAGTCTGTAAAAAGGGAAGGGGGTAGTGTTATGGTTACCAGATTCGCAAACCACCATTCAGGTCCCTTAGGTGAGGTATCTCGGTAAGTGCATGTGTAGTTAGGCCCAAACCCGTTGTCTAGTGGGAATACATGTCATTTATACGTGCTGCGACTCTTCAGGATAGCCGTTTTTCTTTTACTATCTTTATTTTGGACCAATCGCCACCATCACAACCACAACATCAACCACCAACCACAACGCCGCTTCACCACAACCGCCATGACCTTTACCGTCACAACTCGCCACCATCGCATCACCGTCATCTCGCGCCACTCATGGGCACCGATGCTGGACTCGTGTAGGGCGCACGTTGAACAGCGTGTACAAAATCACGGATTTTCTGCTTCAAAAACGGATCCAAAACGACACACGCCCACTTTTTGCCGTCCAATCGGTGAGCGAGGGGCGAATTGGCCCCGCCCCCAGGGCGATCGATATATGCAAATTTGTGGATCAAAAAGCCTTCACGCCCACTTTTTCTCGGGCCAATGGGGAGCGAGTTGAAAGGTCAAAGGGAGGGGGTCAAAGGCGAAGTTACGGGGGGATAAAAGGACGGTGTTCGTCAGTAAAAGGGTAGTAAGAAGTCGGAACGAGGAAGAAGGGAGTCGTAAAGGTCGGAACGAGGCGAAGGAGAGTCGGAACGGAGGGGACGAGCTGTGGAGAGGCGGCGAGTCGGACGAAGGGTGCTCGCGTCGTGCAAGGAGCTGCGCGCCCGAGGGAGGCCGGCAGCGCGACCTGGCCGAGGTGGAGACGCTCGTCGCACATAATAAAGATCCTCTATACCCCGAGCATCAGCAACCCCCTCCTGTTTCCCCCCGCGCTGAGATAGTGCGACCAAGGGGCCCCGTTCCCACCCCCCTGCCAGGCACTGTCCACGAGGCCCGCGGGTTGCGGGGCCATCGCCGCTCCGCGTCTCATCACCAGACGGGTAGGCCCGACCTGGTCTCGGCCCCAGGCCTACCTCATTCTTGAGGGTATTTCTTTTCCTTGGTTTTGGGTATGTGTTGTCGGCGCCGTCTGTGAAGTAGAATTGTATAAGTGTTGCCGTGTGCTCGGTAGTCGGAATTAGCTCTGCACTGTGTTTTCACTTTTGTGTTTGCTTTTTGTGTAAATGGAATTGTGTTTTCTTTTTTGTGTGCATTTGGTGGAATTGTATTTGTGTGCTTCCCGTGTGCCGAGAATAAACGTGCTTTATTGTTGAACTGTTCTCCCGCTTCGCTTCGTCTTTTCCCCCATTGAACCCCCATCTTGCTTCACGTGAAGGGTTGGTAGTGGGCTGAGTACGCCCGATAATTAATCGAACCGTCGAGGTCGACGATAACACCGCTCGGTTATTCTGATAGTACGGAACGGGTCGCTTAAGTGGCCCGTGTCCGAAGTCGACCTGCGGCGAGGTGCGATCGCCCGGTCTACCCTCCGCGTGGGTACTTAGGTAGTTCGAATTTGGCGAGCAACCCTATCCCACGCGGGGGCTGATTGGCTCGATCGCGGTGAGACCGAAAGGTCCACCCGTGACTGGTTCCCGGCGTTAGTCCGAGAGGGTCACGACTGGATTGTCCGTCCGGTGGGCGACGTGCCGCGATTCGAGTTACGTGGCCGTCGCACGCCGGCGGGCGCGAAGACCGCAACAATATATATATATATATATATATATATATATATATATATATACAGGGTGGCCTGAAAGTCACTTTACCCCTTCCCAGTGAAGCATTGTTCTTGAACTCTTTTAATATACAGGTTTTATTGGACAGTACTTACTGTAATTAATTTGTCATTGTATCTGTATGTGCTCCAACCTTCTTCTGAGTCAGTGTTTTCGCATACCATAGCGGGCGAGGGCAGAGGGGAAGGGACGGAGGGAAGTGCGAGAAATTTATCAGGGGTAAAGTAACTTTCGGGCTACCCTTCAAAATCAAGACATCACGTGCAGTGACCATATATATATATATATATATATATATATATATATATATATATATATATATATATATATATATATATATATATATATGTGTGTGTGTGTGTGTATTGTTGCGAATCTGGAACCCATCACACACAACAGCCAGGGTCTCTATAGAACAGTTATATCGGTAAGTGTGTGTTTTAGAGTTGGGGCCCCCTACCTGTGTCTAACAGGAATTACGTGTGTGCGCTGTGGAGGTTCGTTCACAATAACACGCCTTCACCTCGCTTCCTCACACTGACGCCATTGTCTACATGCGTACGGCCACGTACGTGGGCAGAGATTTCTCGGCCACCAGAACTCCGACTCTGCCCCAGAGAGATGGAATGTTCCCCGCGACCAATGAGAGGCGTGAGACGTCTCAGACATCGACTTTCTCTCAAACCCCGGACCAATGGGAGGCGAGACGTCTCAGACGGCGATCCTTCCCACGACACCCCATCCTGCAGGAGAAATGCCATATAAGAAACGCCAGGGCCTTGGAAAGAGCGTCAGCGTCGGGGTTGGGCGATCGGGTTCGAGGTGCCGGAGATCGACTCGTCTGGTCGGCTTAGCAGTGATCGGGTTCGAGGTGCCGGAGATCGACTCGTCTGATCTGGTCGGCTTGGCAGTGCTCGGGCCGTCTCTCGTCTCGTCCATCTGGCGTCTGACGCTTTTCCTCCATCCCTGGTGCTTGGAGTGGCATCGTTGCTGCGGGTTCGAGTCCCATAGAGCCAGATCGTCGAAGACCACACGAGGTGGGCAGGTCCAAGCGCAGGCTCTGGTCCCTAGCTCACCTTTCCTCGAGCTGGAGGCCTTCAATAAAGACCATTGGGGTGTGTGTGTGTGTGTGTGTGTGTGTGTGTGTGTGTGTGTGTGTGTGTGTGTGTGTGTGTGTGTGTGTGTCAGTGTGTGGGCCCGTCTTTAAGTAGCAACTGTTAAGTGCCTTGTACATTATTTGCATTTCATTTCTATTAGTCGTGATAACTCTGCTTCTTACGTGCTCCCCTCCTTCCCCACCTATTATAAATGAACCTATGTGTTAAATGTATCTGTTCGTTTTTGTGTTTCTTTTATTGGTTTAACATGCTGCGTGTTGGAGAATTAGCCAGGCTGTTGCCGCTGTAACGAGAAAAATGAACCGATGGATCTCGGCGATCAACCACTCTGGTCGCACATGGTTTGAGTACGCGAAGCGGCTCGTTCCGTACGAGGGCCATCGAGGGTGAATTTCCCCAGTAGTTTGGACGACGTGGGTATTTAGGTAAATTGAAATTGGCAATCGACCCTACTCCACGTGGTCGACCTATTGGCGAACTTCGGTCCGATAAGGGACCCGTCGGCTCCGAAGTTATCCGGGGTGACGACCTATACATTCCGGGTGATCGGTGGAGCCGACTCTACTGCTCCATGTGGTGGTCATGCTCGCAGCCGATACCCGGCCCTGCAACATTTGGTAGCCAAGAGTGGGGTACGAACCCATCCACCTCCGTAAATTTGCAGGTTAGAATCCGCAACATTGGTGTTCAGGAACGGAATTAGAACCCCTCCGTCTCCACGAAATTCATGGATTCGGATCAGGGGTGTCGGGAGTGAACCCCCCCGCCCCCGTTCTCCCCAAATTACGAGTATTTTAAAATTTATTCCCAGCACGCAACATGTCTAACCAAGACGAGCTGAGGCAGGTGGGTTTAGAGGTAGATGTAGTGGTAGATGAACCCATGGTCCAGGACACCACCATGCCGGTCGATCCATCCCCCGCAACCGAACCCAGAGGTTGTAATGGGCGCAGAGGGGGCGACGTCACACGAGTGCCCCCCCCCCACGTGCAATTTCGCCATGGATCGGTTGATGGAAATTATGGGACGATTGATGAAGGAAAATGGGGAAGAAATGAAAGCGAACATGCAAGCGATGGAAAGCCGACTTAGGGGCGATATGGATGTAAATATGCAGGCACTGAGGGGCAATATGCAAACGCTAAAGGGTAATATGCAAACCCAGCGGGGTGAGATGCAGTGCATGGGCTTGAACCTCCAGGCGTGGCAAAAGGCAATGAGGACAGGCATAAAAGGCATCATGGCGGCACCACGTGGCAGAAGGACCAAACCGACAGCGAGTATAAATTGTGTTGAGCCCGCGATGGAGACGGGTAAGCTCGACGGGACGAGCGACGTCATAATTGATGGGGAAACCGAGATGTGTAGGACGAGACAGGTGACGGAGAAATTAACGGTGATGGAGACGCAGATAATAGAGACAAAGGAAGAAACTAATGAACGCGAGCGGACGACGGAAGAACCAAAGGAGACAAACGCAGAAATTAAAAGAGACAACTGAAATGAAAACGGAGACACGGGAGATAGAGGAGATAGAGGAGATAGAGGGTGAATTGGACGAAACTACAGACGAGCACCCACAGGTAGAGCTAAGAGGGGACAATGGGGTTGAGCTTGGGGAATGTTTTGTGACCCGGTGCGAGCAGCAGGATAGCCTCCTTAAGGAATGAGGGGAGGCGCTATGCCCTCTTGAACCAGATCACGACGAGGTGAGTCCGATCGGGCCGAATGAGGTTGAGGGGTGTAAGTGATAACGGGTACACGCGTCACTTGGGGGGTAAAGAGATCCTGGGACCCCTTGAGGTAACACGAATTCCCCGAAGTGATTGTCCCAGTGTGTGTGGGTAAGAGTATGAGTGGTACGAGTGTGTCGAAAGGTGAGTATAGCGTGAGTGAAATCGCATCCGTCAGTGCGTGCGTGAAACGCAGACTGATCCAGACGGGAGACACGAATGGTGAGCCTGGAGGGGCCGCATAGGGTTATTTCGGTAACCGCGCCGGTCCCGCGAGATGCCGCGTACGAGGCCCGTTCGGCATTTCGCGAACGGCCCACGCGCGCGTCTTCGTGGAGGGATTTCGGCGCGGGAATGTCCCTAGTTTCGGGAAAGACCGTCGCACGGGCGGTTAAAATGGCGGCGAGTGTTGGGTGAATTTGGAACACGGGGGTTCCCACGTGAGCGGGGCATCACGTGCTGCATACCGCGTGTTCTGTTCGCGGAACGCACGGAGTGGGTTTCCGGGACGATGCGCGCATGCTGGCCGGCACGGGAAACCGCGCAGGGTGCGCGAGTGACGTCAGCAGGAATCTCGCAGCACAAATGCCAGGGAAACAGCACTTGTAGTCCCGCGTGGGGAATTCCCCTAAAGCGAGAGCTCGGTGCGATTGGCAGGGTGACGTCATGGCTGCGCGGATCGGCCATCAGAGGGGACGTCGGTATCGCCCAAAGGGACGAACGGGCAAGCCGTAAATCGCCACCATGGTGCTGCAGAGACTAAAAAGAAGAAAAAAAAAAGAGCCTCACTTCCAGTACGCAGCCCAGATTAGGGCAAAGGAAGCACTAGTTAGTGGAAAAGGTTAGCGATAGTTAGACCGGCTTCATGGGGACATGAGTTGTTCCTCATGGAGCCCGTGGAATGGGTTAGTTAGAGGGATTTAGGATAGATTTAGAAATGGGAAATGGATTTTTGGAAGACATAGACAGACATGGAATGTGTAGTGGGGACATAGCTCAAGGCCCTGTCACACCTTGACAATTTAGCCAACGTATGCCTGACGTATGCAAAATTGGGCTAAAACGGCGGCACACGTCGAATACGTTATGGGTAAGTTTGTATACGTTAAGTGCACGCTGAAAAACACTGCCATACGTCATAGTACGCTGGCTATCATCGTTGTACTTTGCGGTTGTCCTCAAATTTTAGCATGCTTGAAATTTTACGACGTATGCCAGCGTATGACTCGCACCTTCCGCTACGCTGGCCATAAGTTGTAGGCACGTTATGCGATTGTTGACACACCTCGGCACACGTTACTTGTAAGTTACTCATAAGTCAAAACACATCAAGGTAATGATTAGTGTACCCGAAACTTATTTATAACCTATGAGTAACGTGTTGTAGGCACGTTACACGATCGTTGCACACACGTCGAGGCACGTTATGCGATTGTTGACATACGTCGAGGCACGTTACTTGTAAGTTACTCATAAGTCGAAACACGTCGAGGTAATGCTTAGCGTACCCAAAACTTATTTCTAACCTATGAGTAACGTGCTTTGAACCTATGTGTAACGTACCTCCAACGCATATTGACGTATGTAGATGTATTTGATTGACATCTTCCGGATGACCACAGAACTTACTGAACGTGTTTCTAATTTACAGCTACCGTATAATGGCGTATTGGCAGCGTAAAAAAACAACAACAATAACTTCCAATATTTCGTCACGTGCTGTTACGTCACGTCCGATTGCCTCTTCAGTTTGCTCATGTCTTATTCTTAGTTCCTCATCTGTGAATATTTTCTGTTTGAGGATATTGTCACGTCGACGTCGAAACTTAAAAGCAAATGTCCGAATATATTTTAAAATTCGTGATAGACGATAAAAACAAAAAACAACAACAACCAGATATTTCGTCACGTGCCTTCACGGAGCCAAGGAGAAAAAAAGAAAATGTGCCTTGACAGAGAAAATAAGTTTCGGGTATGCTAAACATTACCTCGACGTGTTTTGACTTATGTGTAACTTACAAGGAACTTGTGTCGACGTGTGTCAACGATCGCATGTCGTGCCTATAACTTATTCCCAGCGTAGCAGAACGTGTGAGCCATACGGCGAGTACGTCGTAAAATTTTCAGCATGCTTGAAATTTCACGCCGTACTAAACGTACCACGAAATATGACAGTGTACCTCATCGTTTTTTCAGTGTGCTCTTAACGTATATACAATTTACCCATACCGTATTTGATGTGTGCCAGCGTTTTAGACACATTTTTCATAGGTCGGCATATGCAGGCTAAATCGTCAAGGTGTGACTGCGTGGTTGACACTTTCAATTTTCAGGCGGTTATGATTTAAATCGGCGTGCGGAAGGTTTTTAACAGGCTACGCCACGAGTTCTTCGGCGATACGTGCAGCACGCTATGCCTAAGTTAAACTATCGTTGGGCATAGGTTGTGAACGCCGACAACAGGCTAAGCATTCGTTAGTATAAGTTATCTATAAGACAACGAAACGTTCTGTGCCCGTTACTAATATGTTATGCATACGACCAACACGTTATGAATACGATCAAAACTTTAAAAAAAGATTCAGCATACGCCAACGTTTTACATACATTTTTATATGTTGCCATTGCTGGCTAAATCGTCAAGGTGTGACAGCCCCTTTAGCTATGTAGAGTTAAAAGGAACGTGAATTAGTGTAAGGGACGACGAGGGGCACGAGATAGTTAGGGGAATTTTGTTCGGAGAATTGCAGTGTGGAGTGTTCGTGTGTGATGGAAAGTGGAGAACATGTGATAAATGAGTGAGGGTTAGCGGGCCCGAGTGTGTGAATGGAGCGAGTGTGGAATGCATGGTGCGAATGACAGTGAGTGGGGGGAGGGGGGGAGGAGGAGTGATTCCCACCCAAGTGACCCCGGGGTCAGTTTAATGTTAGTGGGTTTGTTAAATTTACAAAAAGGAGGTAGTTTTGTTGGTGTCGAGAGAAGGCACGAAACCCATTTGGAGGGGTGCATTAGTAAAATTGTCTGGCTGGGAGCGTGGCTTGGGAATGTGAGTACCGAGTAGTTGGCACTCCGGGCACCAAAGTAGCTGGCCGGAGTTGGCCAAGGGTCCAAAGGACCGCGATAGTGTACTGGGCACGGCGACCCGTGGAACGGGACCTGGAGCACCAAAGATGCCACGTGGGCATGGAAGGGGGGCAATGCCAGAGAGGACAACCCCCCTTGTTCATAGGAAGCAGGTAGGCTCGGAGACAGCCTCAGGGTCCGGGGGTGCCATTGATGGAGTCCAGCGGAGGGGGAATCCCTGCCAAGTGAGCCACACTGCTCAGCCACGAAATTGTGCAAGGGCACGGAAGAAAATTGGAGGGCTAGGCCCAAATTTATAATGGACACCAACACAGGCGACGGGAATCATGGTTGTTCGAACCTATAGTTTAAATGACAGGCGTTTTGGAAAGCCCCGGGTAGTTTAAAGTTAATGAAAAGTAGGATAGTTAGGAAATGTACCCCTTCGCACCATCCATCCCTTCGCTCTCTGTAGGCTGCTGGACCCACCCTGGGTTAGATTGCTGAACTCTGTAGGAGGCCATTCTGAGGCTTTATTGGGCCTCGAGACAGGACGCTAGCCTCTCCCTTATTCTCCTCCAGAAAGGATTTTAAGGGTTGGGAGTAGGCGAGGTTGACAGGATAAGTTAGCCGGACAAAGACGATAAAGTGGGTTAGGGAGGCGGAATTATAAAAGGAAAAAAATAAAAAATAAAAAGTGGCTAAAATCTCTCGGCTCCCACCAGACTCAAAATCTCACGAGACAGACTAAAATCTCTCGGCTCCCACAGAACAGCCGCACAAGGATAATTCCGTGATGCGGCGGGTCGCTTCACCGACCGTAGACGCCAATAACTCAACCGTGTGACCTAGGGTCCTCCCGTCTATGGGTTAATCGGGTTACCTAATTAATCACGTGATATAATTACCGGGAACACGCCCTCGGTACACCTTGTCCGAACTGGACCACTCTACCGGATCGGATCACTTTTCCGGATCGGATGCAGCCGAACGACACTACCAAGGACGTACCGGCTAAAAGGAATGGATCGTTGGGAATAAAGTCCCGGCTAAACTAGGATTCGGACCATGCTGGATCAATGGAAGAAAAGACAAAAACGAGCGGGAACATTCCTAATAATGGTTTCTAAAGGCCCTGTCACACCTTGACGATTTAGCCAACGTATGCCTGACGTGTGCAAAATTGGGCTAAAACGCTGGCACACGTCGAATACGTTAAGAGCACGCTGGCATACGTCGTAATTCGCCGAGCTGTTAGACAAATTTTCCATGCTTGAAATTTCCCAACGTATGCCAGCGTATGACTCACACGTTCCGCATAATGCTGGCCATAAGTTGTAGGCACGTTACGCGATCGTTGACACACGTCGACACACTTTACTTGTAAGGTACTCATAAGTCGAAACACGTCAATGTAATGGTTAGCGTCAGTGTTCCAGACTCCCTGGTTTTTTTTTTCTTTTTTTTTTCTTTGGTATGTTGATGTATGTCATGTTGACACTTCGATTTCTAGTGCGGTTATAATATAATATAATTAAAAGGCTGCCGCTCAACGATTTGAATCATAACCGTCATACCGAAGAAAAAAAATTGGGAGTCTGGAACACTGACGCTAACCATTACCTTGACGTGTTTCGACTTATGAGTAACGTATGTCGACGTGTGTCAACGATCGCGTAGCGTGCCTTCAACTTATGCCAGCGTATGCGGAATGTGTGTCATACGCCGAGTACGTCGAGAAATTTTCAACATGCTGAAAATTTCTCGACGTACTTGGCCTACAATGACGTATGCCAGCGTACTACGACGTATGCCAGCGTACTACGACGTATGCCAGCATGCTCTTAACGTATACAAAACTTACCCATAACGTATTCGACGTGTGCCAGCTTGGTTCGGCAAATTTTTCATACGTCGGCATACGCTGGCTAAAACGTCAAGGTGTGACAGCGGCTTCACACTTCGATGTCTTGTGCGGTTATGATTTGAATCGTCGAGCCGCAGCCTATTAATAGGCTACGCCACGTGATCGTCGGTGATATGCTGCCGTGCGCTATGCATAAGTTAGACTATCGTTGTGCATAGGTTGTGAACGCCGCCAACACGCTCAGCATTCGTTGGTATAAGTTATCTATATGTGATTAAAACGTTCTGTGTACGTTACTTAAACGTTATGCATACGTCCAACACGTTATTATACGCCCAAAAATTAAAAAAAACATCAATAGTTCAGCGTACGCCAGCGTTTTACATACATTTTGATACGTTGACATACGCTGGCTAAAACGTCAAGGTGTGACAGCGGCTTTACAATGGGCGAGGAAAGGTATGTGGTACGATCAAGATTTATTGGGGTGTGTTGTGCAGAGATAGGGGAGAGAGGTGTGGTGCAGCAAATAAACAAGCAACTTAGAAAAGTGACACAGAGCAATCTTAACGCGAAAATAATAACAATAATAACAATAACGATCTTCTGCAGTCTTACTTAAGCAGACAGGTGCCAGGACACATGCACGCACACAAACAGACAGAGAAAACCTGATGAAGATGGAGTATTTGAGCAAGAAGGGAGAGGAGTTGAAGCTACGATCTCTGTACCTTTGTACTTGATTGCATGACGCGCCACCAATACGTTTTGGGGGAGGGGGGGTCCTCTGGTGCAGTACCCGATAGCTGGCACGTCGTCTCTGGTCAGCAGCGCTTGTGGAGACTGTGTTTGTGAAGGAGGGGCTTGAGTGGAGAAGGGGCAGAGTCCAGAGTGCGTGGATGGAGTGGTAGGCGGGACCAGATAGGCGGGTGGGGTCAATGTCGTGTGGGCGGAGATGAGGAGGCGGAGTCCAGAGTGTGTGCATGGAGTGGTAGGTGGAACCAGATAGGTCGGTGGGGTCGACATCGTGTGGGTGGAGGCGAGGAGGCGGAGTCCAGGCAGTATGAGGCGGGTCATGGCGATGTCGAGCAGAGCGAGAGAGCGAAAGAAAAAGAGGAAGGTGGAGGGACCGCTCCGACCTTTATAGGACTTGCGGGGGAGGGGGGCACCCCGAAGCGAAACGTCATCACCTGAATCGGGCGCTCTGATTGACCCCGACCCCTCAGGTGGCCCACTAACTTTGGCCGGAAACCACCTCACTTCGTTTCCGGCAAGGTCATCCCAGACAGCGAACATATTTTGCTCTGACCCCACGACATGACACGAATTGCCCACACCGAAATTGGCACGCGAATCGTCCCGTAAAAACTCCCGGGCCGTGCCCTGGCAACCGGCCGAGGGTCCCGCTTGCCCGCTCGGGCATCCGACCAGCGCCGATCAACGCGCCCGCTCAGCGTGCCAACGCAGCCCGCACTGTACAACACTCCTCGGCTCGATCGCAGCTTCGCTGGCCGTAGACACGAGAAGACGTTCACCATCCGTGAGGAATCCACAGCTGCCAGTGAGGGCCGAAGGTACATTGTTATGGATAAATGTATGCATGTTTCGCGAGTGGCGTATGTGTCTGCCTTCGAGCACATTCCATACAGTGCGTGTGGTTCGGCCATTACGCACGTGGCCAGCGCTCACGTTCGCACGACTCTGCAAGCGTGTGCGGGGCAAACACCGACGTGTCAGATATTTGGTTGAAAAGGAACGCATCGCTTTTACCTCGCACACCCGCATCCTGCCCAACGTGGCGTGGAGTCGCCTTTCTCAGCCTCTGTACGCGTTTCGTACAGCGTGGGCATCATGCTGGCTGTTTCCCCTGTGTTGTGAAAAACACCATTCGTGCAGCCTCTTAAGAGATATTCATTTGTGTGCCTTTTTAATGCAACCGGCAATCTTCCCCAGATCATCGGAAGCTCGAGTCAATAATCCTGCACTGCTAAGTGCACTATATGACTCGCTGCACACGTTGGGTTTAGGGCTCGCTTGGGAATGAGGGCTCTGCGCTGTTGATGCTCGCGCGTCATCGTTTCCTCGCAGCGGCGCTGCACGTGCTGGCCTCCATGAGGGCCCATCTCACAGCGAAGGCGCACATGGCTCATGTTTTAGATTTACCTCAGGAATAATCAGATTTACCTCAGGAATAATCAGACGAAAAGAAGAGTATGGACGAAATGAAGAAAAAAATGATGAAAGCAAACCTATATGAGATCATCACAACGCACGCCCCTATTGTCCCGCTCAACAAAAGGAAAGGGACAATCTTCACGTATATTAATGGAATAACTGTCTTGGGACCACTGTCTGTTGGATGCATGCGGTTCCGAGAACCGCAACAATACATCAGTTATTATTATTGTCACCTGGTTTAAAAGTCATCCCAGGTAAAATTGCTGCAGTTACAACTATAGTATATGAGAGTGTACTCTCATATGCTGTCGTTGGTAACATGTCTCACTACAGTAGTCTGCAGAGAATTACTACAGGAAAGGAATGTTTTTTGCCTGGAATCTGATTTGAAATGTTCACTCTGAGTGGTTCAGTGGTGGTTTTGAGTATTTACTAGTGGATTCAGGAGAGCATTTTCTCAACATTGAAAAAGTCAAACAATATATTGATCAATGTCCCTAAGTTTTGTAAAGATATGTTAGTTACATGGAATTAACAACACCACAATAAATGTGAACAGAGATCTCTTCCACCCATCTGTTTTCATTCAAGCTTCGGAGTCACACTATCTGCCATGATCTTTCCTGAGAAAGTCACATTTCCAACCTGGCCTCTAAAGCCAGTTGCCGACTGGGAATCCTCCATCGTGCAAAGTCTTTCCTCGGCCCAGATGAGCCCCTGACAACCTACAAAGCTTTTGTCTGCAACCTGATGGAATACTACTCTCCCCTCTGGGCTGGTGCTCCTGCCTCTCATCTTTCTCAGCTTCATGCTGTGCAAACCAAGGCATTTAGGATTATTGATATCTCCCGCGGTAAGGCTGAGTCTTTGGGCCTCTCACTCTCTCACCGCAGGCAGGTCAGTGGTTTTTCTGTCTTCTACCGTCTCTTCTCCGGTCTCACACCACCCTGCTCTGTCTGCAATTTGTCCCCACCATATTTCCGCAGGGCGCTGAAGGTCCGCCAGCAACCCCCTTCTGGTAAAACTACCAAAATCACGAATCGCTGCTCACCTTCACTCTTTCATTCCTCTTTTTCCCCACCTTTGGAATAAACTCCCTCTGTTCAATCCTATTCTTCCCTCCAGGCCTACAAAATATCTGTTCATCACCACCTCTTATTGTTCCCCATCCCAAACCTCGATCTTTTCTACCCCCGTTAATCCACTCAAGCCCACCTCCTTCAATTCCCTGCTTTCCTTCCTGAAAGTCCCTGTAATGTCCATCTTCTATTCCCCATGTTCCCCGTCCCATCCTTCTCCCTTCCACAGATCTCCTAATGTCTCTGTTCCCCACTGTTTTGTCCTTCGCACTCCCACCCCTCTTGTCTCATGCCCCCCCCCCCTTTTCTGTGCATTGTGTGTTAGCTCTCATATGCGCCTCGACAAGGTATACAAAAAAAAAACAATTCTGTGGTTTGTCATTTAGAAGCAAACATTGAAACGAGTAAAACAAAGAAACTCAACCCGAGGGCAGTCCACTCTGCAAACTTAATGAGGTCTGCCTTTCTTATTGTCAAGGACCTGATAAGCATGTTTTATGCTGCAAGCATTTAAAATCTTTATCTCAACTCTGTGTCAGTGCCTTTACCCATGATGCTTTCTGATGAACCATTCCTTATATGGTGATAAAGTGACTTTAGCCAATGCTTTACAACAGATTTCATCCCTTCATATTATTTAAACGTTTTGAAAGCACATAAAGATAAATGAGTATGTAATTTGTGGACAAAGAGCACTTATCCCAATATGAAAAAAAACAAACTTGTTTTGGCATGGTCAATACAGAAACACCAGTGCTTTGCGATAGTCATATGATATACAGAGCTATCACCTTATATGTCCATAAATAGTTTTGGTAGCATATTATTCACATTTCACAAGATTGGATTCATTATTTCACTTCCACAGAGGTAAGAAATATATTAACTTTCCCCACTGATGCTATGACAGTATCATCTGCTCATGTTGGTTTCCCATGGATGGTTAACTTTTAAAACCTAATTTTAAAATATTAATTTGGGTATTGAATTAATGAATGAATCTATATTGCTGGAAACGCTGGGTGTAAAGAAAGATCGTTGTGTCCTGGTCGGATGAACGCAAAAATAAAGCCCGAGGTTCGAAAATCATCTTGTACAGATGAGATTAGAAAAATTAATTATCAAAAACAATTTTATTATCCCTGTATTTTTGCATCACTTGTGGTGAAATACACTGCTTTGGCACGCCGCTGAGAATAGGGGTTATAAACACTCAGCTGGGCTGAGGCTTGCTTGGACCCGTCACCTTGGAACCGTTTTCCTCCTTGGACGTTGGGATGAGACAGAATTTAGATTTTTTTTTGGAAACATAATTTATGCCTCACAGGAATGTTTTGTTTACCCAGTTAGGCAAGCCTTCACCATCTATGAAAAGCATGCAAAATGACTGATACTACACTGAACTGTTTATCATCAGGTCGGGAAATGAACCCCGATTCGACATAGTATCATCACAATATAGATTGCTGTTACTAACCACTGAATATCATAAATATATGTGGAAGAATTACAGGCCCAGACTGGGAATCCAACCCAAGTCCTCTGGTAAACCATACCAGTGCTCTGCCATCTGAGCTATCTGGGCGACCCACTGGCTGTATAATGCAATTGTTCCACATGTAGAATTCGCTGAGCAACGCAATTCATATATTACTACACCCCCTGTGGTGTTTAATAGCGGACGTTGATGTGTCCCCTCACAGGGGGAAGACCCTCTCGAGAGCAGACCCTAGCTGCTCCTATAGTTGGCAGCGAGTGTCCCGGAAGCAGTGAAGGAATGAGAGTGGCACTTATATATGTGGAAGAATTGCGTGGCTCAGCCGGTGGGTTTCCCAGATATTTCAGATGGCAGAGCACTGGTCTGGTTTGCCAGAGGACCTGGGTTCAATTCCCGGTCTGGGCCCATAATTTTTGCACATATATTTATGATGGTTCTATCCTGTTCATTTCTCATTGAATACTCAAAAATAAACTAGAGGGGGGAGCACTCGGGAGAGTGCAAAACCTCCGCCACCAATACTGCTGGGTCACTCAAGTGAACTTTATATCTTATTCATTAAATATGTTGTCAACAGTGCTGACAGAGTTATAGTTCTTTTCTCCAACATTTTTTTTGGGGGGGGGGGTTGGAAATCACTTAAAACATGTAGAAATGCAAAAAAAAAAAAATCTAAATTTTGTTGAAAAAAAAAAAGTTGCAAAAAATTTTATCTTCTCTAACAATTTTTTTTTGGGGGGGGGGTTGGAAATCAATTAAAACATGTAGAAATGCAAAAAAAAAAATGTTTTCTCTAACAATTTTTTTTGGGGGGGGCGGGTGGGGTAACAATTTTTTGGGGGTAGGAAATCACTTAAAACATGTAGAAATGCAAAAAAAAAATTCTCTTTTTTGGGAGGGGGTAACAATTTTTTTTTGGGGGGGGGTTGGAAATCACTTAAAACATGTAGAAATGCAAAAAAAAAATTTCTCTTTTTGGGGGGGGTTGGAAATCACTTAAAACATGTAGAAATGCAAAAAAAATATTTTTTTCTCTAAATTTTTTTTGGGGGGAGGGGGACCAAGTCCAAAATTTAATGGCATGATCCTTGGACCATACCTAACCCCCCCACCAAGTTTCGTCGAAATCCGTCGGGGAGTTTTTCCGTAATACTGTTCACAAACAAACAAACAAACAGAAAGGGGTGAAAACAGTAACCTCCATCCATCCTCGAAGATGGCGGAGGTTAAATATTCCATAGAACAATCTCTGGAGAGTTAAATAAAAATGAAATTTCATTTTAAAGTCAACCCCTCCCCCCCTCTCCCCCTTCCCCATTTATTTTTTAAAAAGGTGAAAATACAATTGCCACTGAAAACAAAATGTCACATGTGCATGTGTGCAACTTTGGATAAACTCTTTTAGAGTGAAAAATCGAACTGCAGATGAGATTGCCAACATAATTATTTAAGAAACATCAAAAGAAACACCAGAAACACAAAATGAAAACACTTATGAAGCACAGTAGTGGAAAATTTGTTGAAATTACTTTGTCAATAAGAATTATTTGACCAATTAATGGTGACAGTATTAAACGACTTAAAAATGAAAACGTGTTGAAACGCGGTGGGAAGTGATGGCAACTTTCTGGCGTATTTGTGTCAATGGACATACTGCCATATGACCTGCATACATCATTGGTAGATTAACTTTTCATTTTTATGTCTTTCATCATAAGATTCATTTGGTTTTGAATGTCACATCCCACAGATCTGATTTTCTCATTTTCCACCCCCCCCCCCCCAAACACACACACAAAATATTTTGTACAACTGCCTGCTTGGTTTAGAAATAAGTGAATTTTCACAAAATGAAATTTTATATTCATAACTGAGTATCAAACAGGCTGTTTATGAATACCTATTTATCAGTGGGTATCTTTGATTTGTCGTATATTCTGCACACAACATTGAAATCACAAGTTGCTTGTTTTTTTTAAACCAAAATAACATTTTACAAATTTCAGATTTAACTTGGAAGGGCACTCGGGAGAGTGCATACCTCCACCACGTAATGCCTGATCCACGAGAACATATCGGGCCCAATACATTTTTGAAATATCATGCTTGTATATCGTTTTTGGCCCTATCTCTCAATGGTGAAGGATCATTAAAAAAGATTAAATAATTCTCGTATCCGGATACGGACCTTCACCAAAATCAAATCAATTCATCGTGGTAACACACCCAACCTGTCCACAAAGGTTCATCTGAATCCGTCCACAACTTTTTGAGATATTGTGCTCTGTATTAGTTTGGTCCTATCTCTCAATGGTGAAGAATCATTTAAAAAATTCGAGTAGTCGGACCAGGATCCGGATCTTCATCAAAATCGAATCAGTTCGTCCTTGTCACACACCGAACCTGTCCACAAAATTTCATCCGGATACGTCCACAACTTTTTGAGATATCCTTTACACAAAGAAACAGACAAACAGACAGAAAGGGGTGAAAACATAACCTCCTTCACCTTCGGTGCTGGAGGTAAATGTCATGCAATACAGTACTATATTGTTTTTTTGGGCGTAGTGGCGTGCGCCTGTAATCCAGCGACTCGGAGGCTTGGGTTGGAGGATCGCTTGAGGACGGGGGCTCTGCACTGGGCCACGCTATGAGAGGGTGTAGGGCATCCTGGAATCGTGGCGAAACCCAATCCTTATCCCTGTGTCGTAAGAGGCGACCAGGGCTGCGTCAGGAAGGGCATCCGGCGTAAAACCTCTGCCAAATCAGTATGCGGATCATAACGGATGATCCGCTGTGGCGACCCTTTACGGGAGCAGCTGAAAGACGAACAACAACACAGTACTATATTGTTTTTGGCCCTATCTCTCAATGGTGAAGAATCACTTTAAAAATTAAATAATTCTCATATCCGGATCCGTGTCTTCACCAAAATCTAATCAGTTTGTCCTTGTTACACACCCAACCTGCCCACCAAATTTCATCCGGATCCGTTGACAACTTTTTGAGATATCCCTGCGCACGAACAGACAAACAAACAAACAGACAGAGAGGGGTGAAAACATAACCTCCTTCACCTTCGGTGGCAGAGGTAATGATGATTTGCTCACGGAATGGAGAATATTGTGCCGTTTATAAATATATAATTAATGGGGGTGGTATTTATAATACCAACCTGTTGAACAGTCGAGTATGAAAGGTGTTACGATAATTGACGAAGAGCGCAAAAATCATTGTGAACTCGAAAGGGGATGGCGAGTGCCAGGTAGTTGGTTGGTTGGTTTTCAACATCTTATCCCATCATTATTTACCTGACATAATGACGAAACAAACATTAGATAAGAGGGTGAACGTGTCCAAGGAAGGTATTGGCTAAATTGCCGAAACTTGTACGAGCATGAACTGGACGATAATTAATGGCCATGTATATAAACCCCATACTTTTGGGGGAATGCAGTGGGTTGCAAACCTTTCAATCTCTCAGCCGTTCATCGGGCAAATAAGTAAATTATGAGGGCACGGCACATTATGATAATCAAGCCTTCAAGCTGAAATACCTAAAATGACCCCTTGAAGGTTGCACCGCTTGTTATTCACTGTTTTGTGAAAGGTTTTGTGAGTTTTTGCAGTCTTCTCTCGGTTCTAAACTTGTTTGTAAAGCATTGCAGCTCCGTTTGCTTAATGTGTACTTTTTCTGTCCTTGGATTTTTGGTTAATGTGAAAAAAGGACTTTGCCGTTTATTTATCCTGAGGTATGCTTGGCATTCCCACTCAGCAGGTGTACATTGGACTTTGAGCCACCTTGGTTATATACTTATCATCTGAGACGTTTATCTTAACACGTATCCATCCTCATATTAAAAAAAAGTAAATAAGTTTTGTGGAAAGCTGCCTTGAGGGATTTTTTTTTTGTTTTTTTTTAAAAGATGTTTTGGGATTTTCTTTCTGTTATAATGCTCAACTTTTTCAATCTACTTAAAAAGAAAATTTCCTCGTGATATTTGATCGCTGCTGCTTTTAAAACTGTCATTTACGAAGTGTGTTTTGTAGTCATCCAAGTGTGTTTTGTAGTCTTTTAAGTCATCGGTGTCACTTTTGTCCCCAATGCCCCTTATTATTGAATGAGTAAGAGGTTGTTGTGGTTTTTTTTTTTTCTTCCCTATTTTTATGCCATACTTGCTTCAACACACTTTCTTGCCACCAAGTGACACACCATGCAATGCTTACGTTTGATACCTCTTGTCTGTTAGAGCTTGAGGATATAGAGCATTGGGGATCAAACGTATCCCTCATTTCAAAGCCAGTCTGTTAGACTGCTGGGTAGCGCACAATGACGTGTGTATTTGCTTTCACAATGTGCCATACCTTCTCTTACAGGGCAAGCCACAGCAGAGAGGTGACAAGGCCGTTGCTTGTCCCCCCAACCGTTGAACCGGTGAGGGTGTGAGGTGAACCACACGGGTTCCCAGCTGGGGGGGGTTGGGGGAAGGGGTTGGGGAAGGGAGGGAGTTTGTTGGTAACCACGACCATGCCTTTTGGGCTCAAGTTGAAGCGGACACGCCGCTACAATGTATCAAGCAAAAACTGCTTTGTCACACAAATCTTGCTGCTTGATGGAAAGTCCATGGAATGCACGTTATCGGTGGAGAGCACCGGCCAGGAGTGCTTGGAAGCTGTGGCGCAGCGCCTCGAGCTCCGAGAGGTAATGCGCTTTGAGAATAATGTCAAATGCCTGAGCGACAGTGTTTATTTGTTTATTTATTTTTTCAAAATGTCGGCTCGTGTAACAGCACGATGAGAGAGGGAAAAGATAATGAGGGAATGAACAAACAGCAAAAGAGTAGGGGAGGGAATGAAAAATGGTAACCTGCAAGTGAGACTGTTGGGTTAGTTTTGGTTCATGGGCATTGCAGAGATGGGGAATGACATGAAATCGTGCTGTACTGCCAGCCTGTAGCCCTGGTGGGAAGGCTGGAATTGAACAGTCTCAGGAAGGCAGTTCCACAAATGGGAGTAAAGAGGAACAAAGGAGTAGATGTGGTTTTGTTATAATTTTTATATGGAGATGGTTTTATCATGATAGTTGTGGTTTTCAGGTTTGTTTGTTTCTCTTTTTTGCTAACCCTACTTTCTCCCTATTGTAGCTCACCTGCTTTGGCCTTTGGTATTTGAACAAACAGCACCAGGTGAGATGGGTGGACTTGGAAAAACCACTCAAAAAGCAGTTGGATAAAGCGGCTCTCGAAGCCATGCTCCATTTTGGGGTTATGTTCTACGTACCAAGTGAAGTTCAACTGGAGCAAGATGTTACCAGGTCAGCACCTTCTCTCCCATGCGCCTTTCTCCGTTCTTTGTTGCAAATGTTCTTGTATTTCCCAAGCCATTTTGTTGCTGGTTTCAGCCATCAGTTTTACTCTTACCTGTCTTAATCGGCATTCCAGTAGGTATTTTGTAATAGCTGCTGAACCCCACAATAAATAATGATGTCATCAATAAGCATTAAAGCATTGCTATATCATTTGCAACATGCATAGTTAGTCACAGAAAAGTAATAATTTCATGCAGCAGACTTTTTTTGGATCAAGAGTCTTTAAAACTACTTTATTGTTGTTTTTAAGAGGGAATTTTTTTCCCCAAGTTATCTTATTGAAGTTCATCTCATCTTGATGAAATTCGACAATATTATGGCAAGTAGGATGCACCTAATTCTCCTCTTCCTTGTGCTAGTTTCTTGTATTAGATATGGATACAGTAGGTCAAAGGAAATAATTTTACTTTTTCCTTTCAGTATAATTGTGAAACCCCCTTGCTGTCCACATGAGAAAATGCATAAACAAGCGAATGTAATTACTCGCAGAAAGAAATCCTTCGTTTCTAACTTTGAAATGAAAAGTATTTATGAATGTTAGTCGACTGTCTTGTCTTCAGAATACCATGCACACTGGAATTGTTGCAGAATATAACTCCAAGTGACCTGAATGTTCTAGAAGTATACATGTTGTTGTACTTACAGCCTCCAATATGGCTGTTAATAATGAGTCAGATGATGAGCTGCAAAAGACCAAAGCAGTTGCTTTGCTTAAGGCTGAATCTGGTCGTTAGCACACCCGAGTCGGTAATGCACTAACGTTTAAAATGTGGTCTGACACCATGCCAGTTATTCAATTTATTTAACCCAATTTGGGGCTGGCAGGATGGCCTAGAGGTATACACACTTGTCTCCAAGCTGTCGAGCCTGGGATTGATTCTTGGTTAACACTATAAACTGTTATTCCAGTGTTTCCCAGGCAGGATGGTTCATCAATGTGTGTGCCATCCTTCGGATGGATGTTACACTGGGCACCCTGTCTGCCGGCATTAGTTTGGGAGGTTAAAGATCCCACGCTGTCCTTCGTGAAGAGTCGGTGAGCTATTGCCAGCACCCTGGCCAAATTCCAAATTCCTACCCTAACTAGGGAATAAGGAGGTTTGACTGTGAGGAAGGCAATGGCAAACCACCCAGTATAACCCTTGCCAATAAACTGCTTTGGTAGCACTGACGCTCTGTAACAGAGTATTGTACATCAAAATCAGAACCCAATTTGGGGCCTCTACGGGTTGTCGACGTGCTGCTCCAGCGCATGCTCCCATACCTGACCTAACCTGATGGGTTGTCAGTGTCCCGAATGGTTGAATTGGTGGATTCAAAGACAAGACAACATAAACGGAGAATCCCAGATGAAAGATAGACTTTAACAAATGATAAATAAATAACAATGATATAAAAATAGAACTGAAGGAACAAGGTACTATGATCACACATTTCAGATACTTGCATGAAATTGGACCAACTTTTTTTTTAATGATGGTCCTTAAAAAAAAAAAATTTTTTTTTTTTTTTTTGTATACCCTCGTGGTCGAGAGAGACTCGTGGAAGAGATAGCACACTGAATGGATCAGGACAGAACAGCCAAAAGCAGGACATAAAACATGCATGCATGGAGATAGGAAACTTTAAGGAAGTAAAACTGGAAAATTAAGAGGAGGAATTTGGGTGGGGTTAACAAGGGTAAAAAAAAGATCATGGTTTTGGGTTGGGGATGATCTGAGATTGTGGTGAACAGCTGTCTTGAAGATCTAGAGGGAAGAATGAGATTGAAGAGGATGTGGAAGTTGATTTCACAGGTGGGGAAAAATTGAGGAACGAATGAGTGGAGGTGAGAAGTGATGCTGGATTTCGGTAGTTTTACCAGAAGAGGGTTGATGGTGGACCGTGTCAGCCCTGCAGAAACCTGGTGGGGGGAGGGGGGAGGAGTCAAAGAATGGAAAGAGATTGTGCAAGACCAGAAAGGCGGTGGTAGAAGACAGAGACCACCGACCTGTCTGCGATGTGAAAGTGATAGGCCGATAGACATTCATCGTCTTGGGACATTCCAATGATCTAGAAGGCCTTGCTTTATACAGCGTCCAGCTGAGCATGATGTTCGGCAGGGGAGCCCACCCAGAGGGGAGAGGAGTACTCCATCAAGCTGCGGATGAAGGCCTTATAGGTGGATCAGAGTTCAGGAGTGTGAAGGAAGGACTTTGTGTATATCCAGGGAGAAGGCCCTGAACTCGTGTCTGACAAAGAGGGCCTCCATCCATTGTTGGGTGAGTCGTAGCAGCATGTCCAAGGTGGAGTGACCTGGTCTGAAACCAAATTGGTGATCTGAGAAGAGTTTGTTGGAGAAAAGGAAAGTATTAATATTGGCTGCGATAATGGATTCCATGTTCTTCCTGATAGTTGGAAGTATGCTGATAGGTCTGTGTAGGTCAGTTTTTATTGCACCTTTTATATGTAGTGCAGTGATATTGGTGGATTTCCAAGCAAAGGGAAGATGACCAAGTGAAAATGGCAGAAAGAGAAGTTTGCAAGACCAGCAGAGCAGGTTTTTAGAACACCTTCCAGGAGCTGATGCCGTCTAGTCCAGTAGCAGAATCGGAGTTGACGATTGAAAGACCTTCTCCACCTTCTCAGATGCAAAAGACAGAGTCCAGGAGCAGCTGGGTGTGACAGGGAAGGATGGGTACCAGAGTGAGGGGTTGGGGACACAAGATTTGGAAGCAAACACCAAATGGAGGCATTCAGCCTTCTCATGAGCGGGTTGGCTGTGGTGCCATTTGAAGAGAGGGGCGTGAAGGATGGGGAGCATACACAAGACACAGACTTCACCCTTTGAACCCTGAGCTCTTTGGACTTTCAACTCTCCCACCCCGGGTTCACTGGAGAAAAATCCGGCTGCTAGGGTATATGGAGGTTTGAATAGTGGCCGGCAAAACTGTTAGGAACCTAATATTTTGCATAAATGTAGCTTAATGTTACAGAAAGACGCAACATGATCCTGAGAGTTATCAGATATCACGTGATTTATCACGTTTTTCACTGTCACGCCATGGCGCTCACTGTGGAAGAACGCGTGTTTCTCGTCGAACCTTATTACATGAAGAATGCATCCTTGAGGGAATGTCAAATTGTAGTTAAAAGTCGCTTTGACGGTTTATGGAAACTGGTGAAGCAGTTCAAGGAAACAGGCTGTGTGAAAGTTAAAAAGCACGTGCACCAGCCAAGTGTTGTTGCACCAGAGAAAGTGGATGAAGTGCGGGAAAGAATGTACGTTTAGCATAACAAGCTCAATTGTGTGGATCAGGTTATATTACGTCTTTCTGTAACATTAGGCTACATTTATGCAAAATATTAGGTTCCTAATTTATGTAGTTTTTAGTGCATGAGAATTATTTAACGTTCTCAAATAAAAAAAATCATCCTGTACATTACTTCATTTACATAATCACCTAACATTGTCATGAATAGAGGAGGGATAGGAGGTGGAGGGAGGGAGGAAGAGAGGTTATGGGGGTGGGGGGAGGGAGGAAGAGAGGAGATGGGGGTGGGGGAGGGAGGAAGAGAGGAGATAGGGGGTGGGGGAGGGAGGAAGAGAGGGAGATAGGGGGTGGAGAGAGGAGGAACGGGGAGGAGGGAGGAGAGAGGAGGGAGAGAGGAGGAAGGGGATGAAGGGGGAGGGAGGAGAGGTGGAGGGAGGGAGAGGTGGAGGGAGGGAGGGAGTGAGGAGGAAGAGAGGAGGGAGGTGGAGGAGGGAGAGAGGAGGAAGGGGTGGAGGAGGGAGGAGAGAGGTGGAAGGGATGAAGGGAGGGAGGGAGAGGGAGAAAGGGTGGAGGGAGGGAGGGAGAGAGGTGGAGGGAGGGAGGGAGAGAGGAGGAAGGGGTGGAGGGAGGGAGGGAGAGGAGGAAGGGGTGGAGGAGGGAGAGAGGAGGAAGGGAGGGAGAGTGAGGAGGGAGAGGTGGAGGGAGGGAGGAGAGAGAGGAGTGGAGGGAGGGAGGGAGAGAGGAGGAAGGGGTGGAGGGAGAGAGAGGAGGAAGGGGGTGGAGGGAGAGAGAGGAGGAAGGGGTGGAGGGAGAGAGGAGGGAGGAAGGGGTGGAGGGAGGGAGGGAGGGAGAAGGGGTGGAGGGAGGGAGGGAGGAGAGGGGTGGAGGGAGGGAGGGAGGAGGATGGAGAGGAGGGAGGGAGGAGGATGGAGGGAGGGAGGGAGAGAGGAGGAGGAAGGGGTATAGAGGGAGGGAGGGAGAGAGGAGGAAGGGGTGGAGGGAGGGAGGGAGAGAGAGGAGGGATGGAGGAGGGAGGGAGAGAGGAGGAAGGGGTGGAGGGAGGGAGGGAGAGAGGAGGAAGTGGAGGGAGGGAGGGAGGGAGGAGAGAGAGAGGAAGGTGGAGGGAGGGAGGGAGAGAGGAGGAAGGGTGGAGGGAGGGAGGGAGAGAGGAGGAAGGGGTGGAGGGAGGGAGGGAGAGAGGAGGAAGGGGTGGAGGGAGGGAGGGAGAGAGGAGGAAGGGGTGGAGGGAGGGAGGGAGAGAGGAGGAAAGGGGTGGAGGGAGGGAGGGAGGGAGAGAGGAGGAAAGGGGTGGAGGGAGGGAGGGAGAGAGAGGAGGAAAGGGTGGAGGGAGGGAGAGAGAGAGGAGGAAAGGGGTGGAGGGAGAGGAGAGAGGGAAAAGGGTGGAGGGAGGAGAGAGGGAGGGAGGGAGGGAGAGAGGAGGGAGGGAGGGAGAGAGGAGGGATGAGGGAGATGAGGAGGAAGAGGCGATGTGGAGGATGATGATGATGAACGCGATGATGATGAGAAAGGGGTGGAGGATGAGGGAGGGAGATGATGATGAGAAAGGCGCGATGGATGATGATGAGGGATGATGATGAGGATGATGATGAAAGGGGGTGGAGGGATGAGGGAGAGAGGATGAAAGGGGTGGAGGGAGTGATGAGGGATGATGATGATGAAAGGGGTGGATGATGAGGGAGAGAGAGCGATGATGATGATGAAAGGGGGATGGAGGGAGGGAGGGATGATGATGAGAGGATGAAAGGGGGTGGATGAGGGAGGGAGATGAGGAGAATTAGGGGTGGAGGGAGGGAGGATGATGATGATGATGACATTATGATGAGGAGGGGAGGGAGATGATGAGAAAGGGGTGATGATGATGAGGGATGATGATGAGGATGAAAGGGGTGGAGGGATGATGATGAGGGATGATGATGAAAGGGGGATGGAGGGAGGGGGATGAGAGAGGAGAAAGAGAGGGTGGAGGGAGGGAGGGAGAGATGATGAAAGGCCGCGATGGATGATGATGAGGGAGATGAGGATGAAAGGGGGTGGAGGGAGGGAGGGAGAGAGGAGAAAGGGGGTTGAGGGAGGGAGGGAGAGAGGAGAAGGGGGTGGAGGGAGGGAGGGAGAGAGGAGAAGGGGGTGGAGGGAGGGAGGGAGAGAGGAGAAGGGGGTGGAGGGAGGGAGGGAGAGAGGAGGAAGGGGGTGGAGGGAGGGAGGGAGAGAGGAGAAAGGGGTGGAGGGAGGGAGGGAGAGAGGAGAAGGGGGTGGAGGCAGGGAGGGAGAGAGAAGAAAGGGGTGGAGGGAGGGAGGGAGAGAGAAGAAAGGGGTGGAGGGAGGGAGGGAGAGAGGAGAAAGGGGTGGAGGGAGGGAGTGGGAGAGAGGAGGAAGGGGGTGGAGGGAGGGAGGGAGGAGGAGTGCTTCAAAAGTGCTTCCAATTGTCAATTGTGAAAGCGAACTTGTTGCTATTGCAGACTTTAGTTTCTTTGAATCCACATTCTCAACCGTCCCTAATAGATACTCTGGTGTTTGGTTTTCAAATATTTTAGCATCGTGGATGTATTGGTGATGAGTGAGGTCTATTGAACAAAGTGAGCATGCAACTTTCAGTCTTCTTTATCCTTCCCGTAATAGTTCTAAACTGTACTTATGGACCTTTGAAATAACATATTGTCAAAACTTTATCAGTCAATGCATTGCCTAGCCATCCATCAGCAAAGCAATCAACACACTTTACTGGCGAAATCCAAATGCCTTGCGATTCATTTTAAAGGAACACGCCCTTCGAGCATGGTTAGTTTGCAATTGACTTGCTTTTGCTGCTATATTTCAAACGGGATGCCGTCAGGGCA
The DNA here is from genome assembly GCF_056783735.1 of Eptatretus burgeri. Lineage (NCBI taxonomy): Eukaryota > Metazoa > Chordata > Myxini > Myxiniformes > Myxinidae > Eptatretus > Eptatretus burgeri. Next base: position 75,908,212 of record NC_140973.1, on the reverse strand, counting down.
TGTTCCTTTTCAATCAGTATATTACCAGGATAGGTGTAACCAGAACTTTCCCAAGAGGGGGAAAAAATAATTCCCCCCCCGAAAAACGCTTCCTTCTATGAAGTAGGAATTATTTATAATCGACGTCGATTCCGGTTCACTACTCAATTCCTTTCGATTCCATGGTTGAAATTGAGTACTTTTGAATCTATTCCGCCCACCACTATTAAGCACTCAAACAAGTACTCCAACAATATGGTTGACAAGGAACGGCTCACTGGGTGATACTAAACACCATCCGGAGACATTCGGAGTATCAAACAATGTGAGAATTGGACAAATGAACACACTTTAGCAGTCGGAACTGCTGCCAAGTTCAATTGTGCAGTTTAAAATTTGAAATTTGGTTCAAGTCCAAGAGAATCTCGAATCAAGAGTTTATCTATTTTACCGTAACACCCAGTTTTCATTCATGCACTACCTTGGAGTTCTCTGTATGCAAAGTTTGGGGCGACTAGGTTTCATGATTTTGGAGTTATGGATGACACACTGGCATTTTTTATTATTATTATCATTATTATTATTACTGTTATAGATAAGATGCATCAAGATTATTGGAGGGGATCCTTCCTTGTGAATTATTTTTGTCCTCCTTCTTTCTATACAGTAAAACCTCCTCCAATGTGGCTTCCTCGATCATGGTTTCCAATTTACACGCTGAATTAAATGCGTCAAAACCTCCCCAACGCGAGGGTGTGTTTCGCATTTACGCGATCGTGGCTGATGTTTTCCCAAAGATTTATATTAATTATTCTTATTTCTTGTTACTGTACTGTACTGTACTTTACTTGATTAATATTTAATTTATACAAACGATGATACGAGTCGCCACCTGCTGTCATCGGGATCACAGTTCGAATTTAGTCTGGATTCATTGCGACAAAAACGGGGCGTTTTCCCAAATATTTTATGATTTTTTCCTTATTCCTTATTCCTTTACTTAATTACTCGTGTTTTCAAACACTGCCAAAGTGTTTGAAGACTGGTTTGAAAACAGCTTCATTCATGAGGTGAAGGGTTATATCTGGTAAAGAAAAACTTGGCTTTTCAAGGTGCTTCTTATTCTGGATAATGCACCAGGACATCCACCATCCTTAACTGAGTGCCATCCTAATGTTCAGGTGATATTCCTGCCTCCAAACACCACATCATTGTTGCAGGGTGTGATAGCAACAATTAAGTCTTACTGTACTGTACTTTACTTGATTTACTTTACTTTACTTGTAGCGACAAAACCAGAAGGAGTTTTTCACACATCTTGTCCATGATTGAGAGAGATTCAGCTCTAACAGTGGGTGATTGTTGGAAAAGTTTCAACATTTTTGATGCCATTGTGATGAGCAAACACGCCTGGGAAGAAGTGAGAAATGAGACCCTCAGCTGTTGCTGGAAAAAGCTATGGCCTGGGATTGCCCATGATTTTAGAGGTTTCCCTCGTCGGAAGGAAGAAGTGAAAAGGATCATTGATCTTGCAAAACAGATTTGAGGGGAAGGATTTGATGACATGGAAGAAGAAGAACAAGAAGAAGAAGAAGAAGGAGAAGAACTGTCCACTGAAGAACTTGAAGAACTTGAAACCCAGATGTCTCATGAAGAAGACAATGAAAAATATGATGAAGAGCCAGAAAAGGTAGCATTCACCACCAAACTGCTGGAGGAGCTATTCAAGGCAACAAAACTGCCTAAGAAATTGCTGTAAGGATAGATCCTTTGGTGGAAAGAAGCCTGAAGTTCAAGTGGGCCATATAGTCAGCTTTAAATCTCCACACAGAACTACACAGGGAGCTAAAACAGAAGGCAAAGCAAGAGCTGACAACACAATTATTTAGGCCTACTTCAACACCATCCACCAGCAAATCATCACTCAAACCTCCAACAACCACCTCACAATAAGGTGAGTTATTTTGCAATAATACAGTACTATTATGATACCAACACTTATTTTAATGTATGTTGAATAATGCTGCACCATTCCATACAAAGACACTTGTATAAATAAAAATAAAAAAGCAAGAAAGCCTGTTTTCAGGTCAGTTTTTTGGGAGCCTGGAACATATCCCCAATTTCCCCATACGTTTAATGATTCTTCTAATGCGAATCCCTCCAACATGAGGTTATCCCAGAACGTATCCCCCACGATGGAGGAAGTGTGTGTGTGTGTGTGTGTGTGTGTGTGTGTGTGTGTGTGTGTGTGTGTGTGTGTGTGTGTGTGTGTGTGTGTGTGTGTGTGTGTGTGTGTGTGTGTGTGTGTGTGTGTGTGTGTGTGTGTGTGTATATATGTTGCGGCCACGGGTATCGAGACACCAGCTTGTCACTCAGGGATTAATCCCCGGTTGTCCTCGGTAGAGCCAGACCTGGGGCCACCGCTCACAATTAACGTTGTGGTACCACGAAACCACGAACCACGAACGCCACCCTGTTTTAAAACCACGAACGCCACCCAGTCAACCACGAGTTCCAGTGTCCACCGTCTAATTATTCCGTTTAACTAGAGGTCACGTGGTTACCTGAGCGGACAGCGCACCCTCGGCAAAGCACCAATGTTATCTCGATTAGATTTTAATGAGAGCGGCCGAGCGTTTTAACCGCTGGTGCGTGCTGACAATTTTTTGGTCAAATCTGTGGTAATTATCTCACAGTCTATCTCGGTTCGGACAATGCCAGACCAATGGAAGGAAAGGACAAACACGGACAGTTTGGAAATCAACAAATGATTTATTAATAATAAAATTAATAAATATAAAGAACCTTTTATTTTCTGAGGTAAATAAAGAATGAATTTCAAAGCTAAATCAATCAAAATGGCAGGAAAGAGACAAGGAGCAGATGCTTATCGGGGATTGACTTGCAGCTAAACACAGACATGGGTACCCAACAGATCATTCGGGGGGGCGGGGGGGGGGGGGGTTAGAATCGACTCGCTCACCAGAAAGTCGTCCGTGAAGCGAAAACGTCTTGAAATGCGTGCGTGCATGTCACGTCCGTCGCCAGCACTCAGCCCCGCCGTGCACCCTCTCGCGAACGGCCTTGAATTCCAGTCGACATCAGGAGGGCACCGGGATCGTCCGTCGCGGGTTTAGACCCTGGTGTTGTTAGTGGCCGACCCGTTCTTCACTTGTTGGTGGCGCTGCTCACACTCACACCACACGCTCGCTTGCCAAAGCACTGGGAAGGACGAATTATCTCGTTGTTGGCGCTGGTCAGACATCCGCTTCTTGCTCGCTTCTCAAGCTTGCTTCTCGTTCTCTTCTCCCTCCCTGGCTTTCTTTCGCCCCGCGTTCTTTCACTCTGCTTTCTTTCACCTCCCGCTTTTTTTCTCTCCAGCTTTTCTCCTCGCTTTTTTTTTTTCCTCTTTCGCTTTTTTTTTTTCCTCTTTC
>NC_140973.1:75824796-75899796 GCF_056783735.1 Eptatretus burgeri | reverse complement strand
GGACTCTAAACTTACGTTCTACGCCCCTTAAACACTACAATTCAAATATTTGCAAATCTCTTGGTTCCTCACTCCAAACTCCTGGGGTGGGTAGAAAATGTCAGAAAACACACAAAAATCAATCATAAGTGACAAAACCTTAACCGAAAACTTGACGTTTAGACAACCCCCTTCTAAAGACTGCGTTCATTGGTGGATGCCACGATACCCAATGTGACCTGTGGAACCATCCGAATTTACCTATTTAAAATTTCCGTGAGCCCTGTCTCTCCTGTACACGTTAGTGGCATGGATTCAGTGAACCTTCCCTCACTCACACACATAAATCCAATATTAATCATTCAATCCAACCCTGCAAGACCATGGCTTAAATGTCATTACATACGTGTGTTCCTCAACTTGGCAGCGGGGAGGTACCGTACAACAATAATGGTGGGGTCACTTCTGATTGTGGTGTCCGCAGTCTAAAAAAAAACAAGTCGCCTGACTTACGACTTATTTGCCCAACCCCCCCCCCCCCACCTTAAACTATTCGGTCCCTGACAGTCAAACAGCTCTTTTGCTGTACGCCTCACGAGAGATGGTCTCCTCACATCCAGCCTCTCACACAGCCTCATACAGGTCGCCAGGGGTTTCGTTACTGCTGGTCGCCCAAATCAGACCCTCCTCTCTGATGGGTCTCCATTTCTCCACACATCCAGGCTCTCACGCAGCCTCAGACACTACCAGCTACCAGGGAGAAATTACCTCAGGGGCAGCTGCCGTCACCGCTCCTCCAAAGCTTGATCCATTCCTGCAGACCCACATATCTTCCCCATCCACACAGTCATTTCCTCCCCCACTATCATTGAAGTCTCAAACAATGCAATGCAAAATGGTGATCATGTTCCTTTACTGCCATGGCCTGCTTACATGTTATAATTCGCATTCATTCTCGAAACTATTCAATTCGTTACACATAACAGACATCAACACCACAAGACAATTCTGGTTTCCAAGCCAATCCCTTTACCGACCATTGAGTCACTCTCGCTCACTCTCATACCAATTACCCATGTCCCAATTTCTAAGCAAAATTGAACCCTTGGGACAGTAAGCATCAAAGCACTTTACCCTAAGTGTAAGTCGTCGCAGGTTGGTCGGGTCTAAAAGTGTCATCCACCCCTTCTAAATTTTCTTTGCACCCTTCAATCCACCCCTGTGGATTTGTTGCTTTCAGACTCCCTAGATCCCAAACTTTTATTTATTTATTTATGTATTTATAAATTTGTCTATCACTCCAAAATCCTGTAGATCACTCTGGCTAATGTTTGTGTGCAATTGTAGACTTCAAGCACACCCTCGATCAGGTGTCAAAGAATCAGATCAGCCACAAGAGTTGTGTCTACAAACATTCTTGTGAGAGGCAGCAGATTTGATGCCTGCACCCCCCTCCAGCATCTGGTAGACCCAAATTTATCTCTTCCACTCCCAAAAGCCTACGTCCTCGTCCGAGATCTGGTCCACCTAGATTTCTCTCATCCACTCGCAGAAGCCTACATCCTCCTCTGGGGTTTGGCAGACCCAAATTTCTCTCATTCGTTCCCAGAAACCTGCATCTCCCTCCAGGGTCTGGTCAACCCATTGTTCTCTCATCCACTCTCAGTCAATGCCTACATCTTCCTCCGGGATCTGGAAATCCTATAGTTCTCTGGTCCAATATCTAAGAACTTTGTGGATGGATTTGGACAAAACTTGGTGGATGTGTTTGGGTGGGTGACCCGGATGAATTGATTAGATTTTGGTTCAGATCCGCAGATCCGGCCTATCAGTGGGGTACAAAACATAAACTGTTCAGCCTGGTGAAGGTATGCACTTTACTGAGTGCTGTTCTAGTTATCCTATTCATTCTTGAGCGGTTGTAATACCTGTAAATTCAAAGCACCACGTTCCATGTAGCTGTAAAAGTAAGCCACTTTGGTGGCCAGGCTGCTTACAAAATCGCCATCTTAAGGCGCTGTCACACCTTGACGATTTAGCCAGCGTATGCCTGATGTATGCAAAATTTGGCTAAAACGCTGGCACACATCGAATACATTATGGGTAAGTTTGTATATGTTAAGAGCATGCTGGCATACGTCGTAATACGCTGGCTTTTTTTCGTAGTACACTGGCATACGTCTTTGTACGCTGGCATACGTCGTAGTATGCCGAGGTGTTAGACAAATTTTCGATGCTTGGAATTTTTCGACGTATGCCAGCGTATGACTCACACGTTCCGCATACGCTTGGCCATACGTTGTAGGCACGTTGCGCGATCGTTGACACACGTTACTTGTAAGTTACTCACAAGTCAAAACACGTCGAGGTAATGTTTAGCATACCTGAAACTTATTTCTAACCTATGAGTAACGTGTTGTAGGCACTTTACGCGATCGTTGACACACGTCGACACACGTTACTTGTACGTTACTCATAAGTCGAAACACGTCAAGGTAATGGTTAGCGTCAGTGTTCCAGACTCCCTGGTTTTTTTTTTTCTTTTTTTCTTCGGCATGACGGTGATGTTGACACTTCGATTTCTAGTGCGGTTATGATATAATATTGTTGCGAATTCGCACCCGCCGGCGTGCGAACAGCCACGTAACTCGAAACGCGGCACGTCGCCCACCGGACGGACAATTCTCTCGTGACCCTCTCGGACCAACGCCGGGAGCTAGTCACGGGTGGGCCTTTCGACCTCACCACAATCGTGCCAATCGGCCACCCGCGTAGGATAGGGTTGTTCGCCAAACTCGACCTACCTAAGTACCCACGCGGATGGTAAACCGGGCGATCGTACCTCGACGCAGGTCGACTCCGGACACGAGCCACTTGGGCGGCCCGTTCCGTACTATTGGGATAACCGAGCGGTGTTATTCGTCGACCTGGACGGTTCAGATTAATTACCGGGATGTTGCACCCACTACGAACCCCTTACGTGATGCAAGATGGAGGGTCAATAAAAAAAGAAAGAGACGAAGCAGAGCGGGAACAGTTCAACAAGCAAGCATTTTATTCGCACACGCACACGCACACGCACACGCACACACACACGCACGTATATACAGCCATACAGTTATGCACAAAAAGCAAATGTAACAAAAGAAACGATGCAGAGCTACAACCGAATACACGTACACACGGCAACACTTAAAACAATACTACTTGAGCCAGACTGGCGCCACCCACAGACATTTACACAAAAACCCCAAAGAAAAGAAAGAAAGAAGTCGCGACTTCCCTTTTATGGCTGGTGAGTCCCTCTCCCGCGACCGTCAGCATGGTCGCGCCTGGCCCCGACCTCTCTCGCAGCCGGCGAACCCTCTCCAGCACTCCCCGTCTGGACGCGCAGGTCCACCTCACTACTGGCGCTCCCGCGTCTCCCGTCCGTGCCTTCGTGACAGGGCCGCTCGCCAAGGCGCGGGCGCAGGATCTCTTCCCGAAGACCAACTCTCCACAAAAACTAACCGAAGACCAACCAGACCACCAGCCAAGACGAAGAGGAAGAGGCCCAAGAGGAAGCGGCTCCTGAGGAAGAGGCTCAAGAGGAAGAGGCTCGTAACTCTTCTAAGGCTGGAAGAGGAAGCAAGAGGCTGAAGAGGAAGCGCTACCAAGAGGAAGAGGCGGAAGAGGAAGCACCCGCGAGCCCGCGCGTGTCCGTCTTTTATAGCGCGGGGCTCCGCCCTTCGCCCCGCCCCGTTCTCGGCTCCACCTTCCTTCGAGAGAGTTCCCGAAAAGAGCATTCCCTCACGCTTTCCCTCCACCCCACCCCGTGCGGGGGCCGGGGGAGTCAGTTTTTGGCTCTGGGCCAGAGAATTATTCCCCCAAAATGAGACCCCTCCTTCACATGACCTCTGACCTCTGACCTTTGACCTGCATCGCCCCTCCTCCGCTCCAAAGCGCGGGGAAGTCAAACGGGAGAAACAGGCGGGGAAACCTGCGCATCCTCGCAGTTCCCTCCCTGGCGCCTTTGTTTGCCGTTCGGAAGCGGACGTAGTGGCAAAGATGTAGTAGCGTGGATGGTGGAGGTGGCGTGGTTGCAGTGTGGTTGGCGCTGTGATGGGGATGGCATGGTTGTTGAGATGCTGTGTGTTTGAAATAAAAGATAGAACAGAAAAATGGCTAACTGGAGGATCGCAGCCCGAATGGATCACATAAATTCTCTCTATACAACGGGTTTGGGCTAACTCCACATGTACCTATGAAGATATCTCACCTGAGGGCCCTTTATGGTGTAATGCGAATTTCCACAGCCGTAACAATATAATTAATAGGCTGCCGCTCAACGATTTAAATCATAACCGCACTAGAAATTGAAGTGTCAACATCACCGTAATACCGAAGAAAAAAAAAAACCAAAAAAAAAAACAGGGAGTCTGGAACACTGATGCTAACCATTACGTCAATGTGTTTCGACTTATGAGCAACGTACAAGTAACGTTTGTCTGTGTGTCAACGATCGCGTAACGTGCCTACAACTTATGTCAGCGTATGCGGAACGTGTGTCGTACTCGGCGTATGTCGAGAAATTTTCAGCATGTTGAAAATTTCTCGATGTACTCGGCGTATGACAACGTATGCCAGCGTACTAAGATGTCTGCCAGCGTACTACGACATATGCCAGCGTGCTCTTAACGTATACAAAACTTACCCATAACGTATTCGATGTGTGCCAGCTTGGTTCGGCAAATTTTTCATACGTCGGCATACGCTGGCTAAAACATCAAGGTATGACAGCGGCTTCACACTTCGATGTCTAGTGCGGTTATGATTTGAATCGTCGAGCCGCAGCCTATTAATAGCCTACGCCACGCGATCGTCGGCGATACGCTGCCGTGCTATTACATAAGTTAGACTATCGTTGGGCATAGGTTGTGAACGCCGACAACACGCTCAGCATTCGTTGGTATAAGTTACCTATATGTGATTGAAACGTTCTGTGTACGTTACTAATACGTTATGCATACGTCCAACATGTTATTATACGCCCAAAACTTAAAAAAAACATCAATAGTTCAGCGTACGCTAGCGTTTTACATACATTTGATACCTTGCCATACGCTGGCTAAAACGTCAAGGTGTGACAGGGCCCTTACACTTTCTCATCAAATTTTTCACATCACCCATCACTGTGCCCTTGCACCTCAGGGAGCAAAATATACTTCTTGGTATTATAATTCACTGAAATTCCCAAAAAATATCTTCACAGTTTTAATCATTTCACTTTGGAATAGTTTGTTTACTCGAGTAAATGCTAAATGTCATCTTTAGCATATGGCAATATTACGCATTGCATGCCTACAACTCTGAGCTGCATTCACAAAGGATATACAAGCGTGGCCTGTCGCTGGTTTTTCTAAATGTACAGGTATGCCAGTGTTTTTCGTTCGGCAGAATATTTGCTGACAAAGCTGTTAAAAATTTTTTTTTTTTAAATCAAGGACAATGGAATGCTGTTTACATGTCTTGGCCATGTAATGTAAGCCAGAGTTGTTGCTGTTGCTGATTTGCAGACATACTTGATGGCCCATAACTTTCAGTCCTGTTGAGTGAGCAAACTAGGCTGAATAAATATTTTAAAGCTAAGAAATCTCTGTTTTAAGGCTACAAGTAGTAACGGGCTAGGTATAAGGCTGTATGTTTGGCCTTGTCTCCATAATGATGGGCATTTGAGACATTTTAAAGTATTTTAGCATCTCTGGAATTGGCTGGAAAACATTGTGGAATGTAGTACATTATGAGTGGCTTTTTCCCCTCCGTTTTTTATCTCCAATCATTCCTTAACACGAGGTAACACGTGCTCGAAGGAAGAGCCAATGCTTTCAGTTCTGATTACCGCTTCTGCTTTCCACCTGGAAAGCCTCCTGGAAACATTGAAATCCCAAGATGGCATGTTTTGGTGATTGTTATAAGCCATTTGGCGGTGCGGTTTGAAGAATAGCATGGGTGTGGAAACACTTTGGTGTCATTATCTCACAATACAGATGTATGAACTGCATTTTGTTTTCGTATGGGGTGGTTGGGTGTTGTGTTCCACACACAATGTGGAGCAAGTCATGTGCTTTGCCCAAAGGCAAAAAAAAATCCAAACTTTATTTTGTTCCAGCCAGAGTTGTCAGGAAAGCTTTGTCAGCCATGAAATTAGATTGTCATTTTTATTTGCTTTACTTTTCTCTGATGTCCTTGAGGAACCTTGCTCTGTGTGGTCAAGATCCACAAATATACCTACCGCTTCTGTGTTTATCATTCATTGGTTCTCCTTTACTCGCATATCCTCATGGCTCATAGCATGTCCTGTTGATGACAACTTTTTTTGATCAAATATAGGTCTCTATCCTTGGCAGACTCATTATCATTATTCCACTTCTTAGTTTATGCTTATTACAGTTTTTCAACAAGTACATCGATTTTGAGGATTGTGAAATAATTGTTTGTTTTAGTTTTTTGTTTTTTTTAATCTGAAGAAGAATGTCAAATTTGAATGAATTGTAACCTCATTCTTTTTAGCTTTATTTGAATTTGTTGACTCTCCACCCCCAACCTTTCCACTTTTCTCATTATCATGAAATGACTCTTCTATTCGTATCTGTGATGTGTATTCTGATTGATGGGGTGGTGGTGATGTTGGTGCTGGTGGAATGTGCAAGAGGGAGATTGCCTGGTTGGGTTAAATGTTGTTCAACATCTTGGTGCACGTTTTGACAAACAGCCCCGGGGTGTTACGCATCTCGTGTGGGGCTGGGGGACATGTAACAGCTGTGCGGCTGCCATGCAGCACAGCAGGTTTTCATAAAACCAAGTCGAGTCGAGACCCGTAGAGCATTCCAGCTTTGTAAGACAACACCAATGCTGTGTTAGGGCTTTCCAGATTACTAGGTCCGCACGGTCATCTTTGTAGGCCGGACGAGGTAGGGTAGTTACTGAACCAAAAGTCCTGTCGGGTGATCTATTCGATTCCTCTTGTCATAGATTCAAAATGATCTGACCAGTTTTGAATTCCGCTTTCATGATAGCATAATCAGTGGACAGGATTCAGATAAAACGTTTTGCCGATGAAAATGTGATTGACCAGAAGGCATTTGCGAAGTATTATTATTATTATTATTATTATTATTATTATTATTATTATTTTTTAAACTCAAAAGTAATTCTTTTCTCTACTCTTGGTTTCATTAACTACTTTCACAGCTGCAGGATTTGTTGTAGATAAATGAGTATTGAGGATTTTTTTCTCTCTCCCGTACATTGGCTTTTGGCCGGAGAAGTAACTGCATTGTTCCGAACGTTGCTTGTGCTACCATCTTTCTGGCTTGCACTGCCTTGACTCGATGAAATGAGACCTCATAAAGCAGAATGCGAGCCGTTTCCCCACTATTGACAGCATGCTCATGGTTAATGATTGTGGGTAGATGACGCTATAACCTTAACGGATTGTCAAAATATTCTGCGACACTTTATTTTGGTATTTTGCTCCTGATTAAGTTTGTGGAAGAAACTATACATCATGTTCCCTGGCAGAACACTCGGCTGATTACCTACAGTTGTACGGACTTGCTTGTACATGATAAAAGGAAAACTTGGACAAAAGAGGAAGCTGTTTGGCCCAACATGCATGTGCTTCATTCATAGCCTGTAAATCTAATGAGCGATCTGTTCATCGTCTGTCTTGAAGACACCAACTCTATCTACCATTTACCCAATTTCATTGGGGGAAGAGCGAGTGGAGGTTGGGGGTACAAGAACTAGTTAGGAGGAGAACAGTAGGGCAGGCACACTGTCAACACCAAAGTTGTTGTTGTTGTTGTTGTCTTGAAAAATGAACAAACATCGACGGCATATTTTCCTTTTGATGAGATCCTCTCACACACACCGCAATCACTCGTCCATACTCAAGCTACCTACTAGTCCTGCCAATGTCCATGTACCTCTCGATCCCCAATGCTTTCAAGTACCTATCTAATACCAGGTTACACCTATATAGTCCATGCATTAACTACTTTGGGTGAAAGACCTTTCCTGCCTTACGACCACACAAACTGTTTTCTTCAGTACGATCAGGCCTGGGTCTCTTGTCTTGTCACTTCCCAGCACAGATCTTTCTAGTTGTGTTGTTCCTAACACATCAAGCTATCCTGCTTGATTCATTATTATGAAGGAAATATTCACTACAAAACAGCCCCTTTAACAATATTTTACCTTTTCACCTTTAGAATTATATTAAAATGTACGTGTTCTTTATGTTGCACATTGTCTTCATATAAAAGGGATGTCATTGAAAGCTCCGATCGTTGCTGACGTTTCCATTGTTACGGACTCATGATAGCAGGTATGGGTGAGGCACCGGGCCCGGCCTGTGTTATTTGAGGCTGGTGATACATGTGGGAATTTAACCGAGGTATGCACGGCTTGCACTGTGGGTAAAAAATAGCCCATACAAAATGATGATCCAGAATGTGAACTTGGCTTGGGGTTCACAGATGACACTCAGCTTGGGTTCATGGAGAAATGTTTCACATGTCAACTGTTTCTTGGTTACCAGATTATCTGCAGCTCACTAATGGATTCTCATTGAAAGTTTTCACTGGATTTTTGCTGCAAGTCCTTTCTGACCACTACCACAGTGGATGCCAAACCCCACGGCCCAGTTGAAATGTCATTTTAGTATTTTGTGGCACATTTAACTCCAAGTAAACAGATTGTCAATTTAATGGTATCGAATTAAACAAGCTGAATTTTCTTTATCTGTGGTCTCTTCCTGTGAAGAAATCAGTATTATCTTCAATTGAAGAAAGACATTCATGAAGGGCGTCTGCCCTGCAGTGTGGATCAGAGCGTACAGCTGGCTGCTCTTTCTGTGCAAGGTAAGCTTTGGGACGCAGCACAGGTGTGCGGTTTCAGTGGTGGGAGAAAAAGTACTTCCTGATCTTATTTTTGTTCTTGTGTTTATGTTTGTGGCGAGTACAATATTTTTCTTCCTTTGCATTATTTATTGATTCGTGTTTTTACGCCTGTCCAACTGCTCTTCTTTATTAATGTGAGATGTGTTTGTTCGATGTTAAAAGTTCTTATAAGTCGATTTTGTTGCAGCTGATTTTGGTGACATTGATCAGTATGAATCCCAAGATTTCCTACGAGAATGTGTGCTTTTCCCATTGGTGAGCATCGTGGTAAACATGCAATAATGATATTTTCTGCACTGAAATGGCCTTTGAATACGTTGACTCGTGCTGCTGAAACATCTTAAAATGAAGGCATAAACGGTGACCGAAATCTGCTTTCGTTGACTGACTAAAGTGAGGGTCTATTTTTGACGAGGGGAATTATTATTATTATTATTATTATTATTATTTTTTATTGTTCATGTATCATTGAAAAATCATCCAATTCTGGGAGTGAATCACAATGCAAATGCCTCACTTCTTATTTTCAGCAGGGACCCATAGAATGTATCATTCATGCAATGTGAAATATGACTTCAAAACCTCGTCATCAACATCCCCCCCACCCCCCCAAAACCTCGTCATTAACACCCTCCCCAACCCTAAGTCAACCCCCCCCCCGCAAACCAAAATTATTCAATCCCCTCCCCACTCCAAGCCTTCAAACCTCCTCCTAACCCCCCCCCACCCCTCCACTATAACTACTCAAGCCCTGCCTCCTCCCCAATCTTCCTACCACTCATATAAAAGCAAAAGGGCATTCTTACATCGACCATTACATATACAACAGGACCCCGACGTTCGCGGGGGATACATTCTGGGAAGACCCGGCGAATGTTGGAACTGCGAATGTGGGGGCATTGTTTCAATGCGAAATGAGGGGATAGGTTCCGGGGATTTCCCGACCCCCGAAAAATCCATGAATATCAGGGTAAAATGCGCGAGTGTTTTGTCATCTATCTATAATTCCAGCAGTGTGTGTGTGTGTGTGTGTGTGTGTGTGTGTGTGTGTGTGTGTGTGTGTGTGTGTGTGTGTGTGTGTGTGTGTGTGTGTGTGTGTGTGTGTGTGTGTGTGTGTGTGTGTGTGTGTGTCCGCTGTTTCTCGACAACCTCTGGTCCGATCTAATTGAAACTTGCCAGGTATATTGCTGGGGACCTGAGTATGTGCCTTTTCAAGGTTTGATATTGTTGTGGTTGACCAAATTCGCAAACCACCATTCCGGTCCCTTAGGTGAGATATCTCGGTAAGTATATGTGTAGTTAGGCCCAAACCCGTTGTCTAGAGGGAATAAATGTCATTCATGCGTGCTGCGACTCTTCAGGATAGCCGTTTTTCTTTTACTATCTTTATTTTGGACCAACCGCCATTATTACCACCACCAACCACGTCTCAACAGTCATCACAACATCAACCACCCACCACAACGCCGCTTCACCACAACAGCCACGACCTTTACCGTCACACCTCGCAACCGTCGCATCGCCACCGTTCTTGCGCCGCTTGTGGGTACCGGTATTGGACTCGTGCAGGGCGCGCGCCGAACAGCGTGTACAAAACCACGGACTTTCCGCAGAAAAACGGATCAAAAACGACTCACGCCCACTTTTGTTCCGTCCAATCGGTGAGCGAGGGGCGATTTGGCCCCGCCTCCAGGGCGTTGGAGGGCGGTCGCGATATGCAAATTCATGGATCAAAAAGCATTCACGCCCACTTTTTCTCGGGCCAATGGGGAGCGAGGTGAAAGGTCGAAGGCAGGGGGTCAAAGGCGAAGCCACGGGGCTTATATAAGCGACCGCGTTCGTCAGTCGAGTTGAGTGCAGTTGGGAGTTCGCGGAGTCGGAGTGAAGAGGACGGAGCTGTGGAGAGGCGGCGGCGGCGAAGGCAGACGAGGGGGTGCTCGCGTCGGTGCCGGGAGCTGCACACCAGAGAGGCCAGCAACGCGACCGAGGTGGAGGAGGAGACGCTCGCCGCGGGACCCGAGACAGGGTTATATCCTCCTTTCCCCGAGCATCAGCAACCCCCTCCTGTTTCCCCCCGCTCTGAGATAGTGCGACAAAAGGGGGCCCCCTTCCCACCCCCTGCCAGACACTGTCCGCGAGGCCCGCGGAGTTGAGGCACCACCGCCGCTCCGCGTCTCATCATCAGACGGGTAGGCCCGACACGGTCTCGGCCCCAGGCCGGCCTACCCCCTCATCCTGGAGGGTGGTTCTCTTTTCTTTTGCTTTGGGAATGTGTGTTGTCGGCGCCGTCTGTGAAGTAAAATTGTATAAGTGTTGCCGTCTGCTCGCGTAGTCGGTATTAGATCTGCATTGTCGCATTTGCTTTTTGTCTTCTTCTTTTCTATGTGCTTTTGGTGGAATTGTATATGTGTGCTTTCCATTCATCGCGAATAAATGTGCTTTATGTTGAACTGTTTTCCCGCTTCGCTTCGTCATTTCTTTCATTGAATCCTCATCTTGCTTCACGTAAAGGGTTGGTAGTGGGCTGAATACGCCCGATAATTAATCGAACCGTCGAGGCCGACGATAACACCGCTCGGTTATCCCGATAGTACGGAACGGGTCGCTTAAGTGGCCCGTGTCCGAAGTCGACCTGCGGCGAGGTGCGATCGCCCGGTCTACCCTCCGTGTGGGTACTTAGGTAGGTCGAATTTGGCGAGCAACCCTATCCCACGCGGGGGCCGATTGGCTCGATCGCGGTGAGACCGAAAGGTCCACCCGTGACTGGTTCCCGGCGTTAGTCCGAGAGGGTCACGACTGGATTGTCCGTCCGGTGGGCGACGTGCCGCGATTCGAGTTACGTGGCCGTCAGCACGCCGGCGGGCGCGAATCCGTAACACTAGTGTCAGAAGTGGGATTCGAACCCACGCCTCCATCGCCCTCCTCGCGGCACTGGTATCGGAGAACAGGAAAACGGGCTCTCCTGTCTCCAGCTAAATTCACGGGAATCGGTCCAGGGGTGAGAGAAGCGACCCCCGATTCCCTCCAAATTACGAGCGAGCGAAATTAACCCTTCACGAGAAGCAAGATGGCGTCTCAAGGCGAGCGGGAGCCAGGGGTATTAGAAATGGATGTAGAATGTGTAGAATCCATGGCTCAGGATGAAATCCCCGTGCAGGAAATGTTGGTTGTACAGGAAAACGAACTCGCCCAACTGAACCCAGAGCCCGAAATGGGTGCGGCAGCGGCCGCGGTGTATGACACCTCCCCTCCCCCTCTCCACCAAAACCCTTCCCCAACCCCTGCCGAAACGGCTCACCCAAGCGCACCCGACATGGCCCAGCTATGCGCCATGCTGGCGGCAATGACAAACGAAGTGAAAAACGAAATAAAAGGAATGAACGAAAAGATGGATACGAATACAAATGAAGTGAAAACGACGATGGATACGAATACACAGCAAATGAGGGAAGAAATGAAAGAGCTGCGGGGTGAGACGCAGAACATGGGCCGATGCCTGCAGGCGGGCATGAAGGCCGTGACCAGGGAGCTGGGAATGGCGACTCCACGTGTGGGAGCAAACGAGCTGGAAGGGGGTGCAGCGGCTGACAGGCCCGCGGTGGAGGCGGGTAAGGAAAAAGTAATTCGGGAGACAAGAGACGAGGTGAAAGTAATTGCGAGGGAGAGAAAAGAACAATTAATACGGAGAGCAAGGATGAGGTACGCGGAGATCGTGAAAGAGCAAGGAGTGAAAAACAGGGAAGGACGGGAGCGACTTAAGGAGAAAGCAAGGTTGACCTACATAAAGATAAGGGAAAGACGCCAGAAAGAAGCGGAGACTAATAGACAGGAGGGGACAACAGAACCCTTCCCCCACCTCCACCCCAACCTTCTCCCGCTATGGCACCCCCAGGCACTACACTGCCTCCGAGCCTACCAGCTCCCTAACACCGGGGAGTTCCCGGTGTATGAAACTTATAAATGTATAGAGACATTTACTTATATTTACTATATTTATAGACATTTACTATAAGAAACTTATAAATGTATAGAGACACGGGAGATGGAGGGTGAATTGGACAAGGTTAGTGACGCACACACACACACGGAGGTGGTGGAGGATAATGGGGGTGAGCTGGCGGACTGGGTAGAGACCCAGTGCGAGCAGCGGGATGGCCTCCTCCAGGAACGAGGGGAGGGAGTATGCCCCCTTGAGGCGAGTCACGACCAGGTGAGTTCGGTCGTGCTTTGCGAGGTTGAGGGGACGGGTGCTGTGGACAGGTGCACGGAGAGCTTGGGGGGAATAGAGGCCCCGGAGACCCTTGTGGGGACACGAATCCCCAGTGTGGTTGTCCCTGTGTGTGGTGCAAAATATGAGTGCGTCCCCGTGTGTGGAAGCGACCCCGTGTATGAGTGAGGCACCGCGGGTGAGTGCCCCCGCGTGTGTGGGTGAGGCACCGTGTGTGAGTGTCGCCGTGTGTGTGGACGAGGCACCGCGGGTGAGTGCCCCCACGTGTGCGAGTGAGGCACCGCGGGTGAGTGCCCCCGCGCGATTGAATGGAGCACCACGTGTGAGTGGTATGATTTATAGGGAGACCGTGTGTGTGAGAGAGCGGTATGTAAGGGAGATGTCGGTGGGCATGCGGGAGCACGCAGCCGCGTCTCCCGGTGTGAATGTAATGGAATGGAGTGTGAGCGTCGTAACACGCAGGTGTGCGTGGGTGGAATGGAGGCGACGACGGCGACATGTAAGGAAAGAAAGCCGAGTAGCGGCTGTAGTTGTTTCGGGGACCGTGCCGGGTTCACCCAGCAGTGAGCACGCGGTCCGTGCTGTGCAACGCACGAGGCCACCACGTGCTCGCTTGCGAGAGTGAAGTCCCGGTCCGGAAACGCACGCGGTGGATTTGCCGATCCCGCGGACGGACAAAGTTTAGGCAGGATAATGGATTTGGACCGGACGGGTTCTCCACGCGATCGTGTGTGTTAAGCTCCAACGGGCAAAGCACATGTGTTCGCGTGGGGAACCCCTCGAGACGTGGGGCTTGTGTTTTTTTTTATGCGCACGGTGACGTCATGGCTGCACGTGGGGTTGGAATCCGCAGGAGGGGTATCCCTGCCGGATGGTACCGTCCAAGGAGGGACGAGGAACACGTGCAGCTGCATGACGTCACGGGCAGGTGCAAAGTGCGCGAGCGGCGAGTTGCCGCGCTGGTGCTGCGCAGGTAAAAAAAAAAAAAAAGCAAGCCTCACTTTCGGGTGCACAGGATTCCTGGGCAAGGGGTGGAAGACCCCCTTGACCTGGGCACAGGATGGAAACTAGTTAGGGGGAAGGGTTAGCTTAGCTAGACCGGCTCCATGGGGCAGGGGTAAGTCCTCATGGGGCCCGTGGAATGGATTAGTTAGAGGGATGTAGCCAGATTTAGGTAGGAAGGGAGGAAATCCCCCCCTGGGAAATTGATTAATGGGATTATTGGAGGACATGGACAGACTTGTGAATGTGTAGAGGGGACGTAGCTTAGCTACGTAGTGTTAAAAGGAACGTGCTGTAGTTTAAGGGACGACGTGGGAGCACGAGTTAGTTAGGGGATGTAGTTAGAAGAATGGCAGAGTTCAGCGGTGAGTGTGTTGAAGAGTTGGTGAGTTATGAGGTGAAGACATGATGAGTGAGTGAGGCCAGCGGGTCTGTGTGAATGGAGCGAATGGGGAATGCATGGTGCGATGAGTGATTGGGGGGAGGAGTGACTCCCGCCCAAGGGACCCCGGGGTCAGTGTAGAGTGAGTTAGGGGGTTAGTTAAATTGAAAAATGGAGGTCGTTTTGTTGTTGGTGGGAGTGTAGGCTCGAAACCCGTTTGGAGGGGTGCAGGAGCCCTGTTGACGGGTTGGGAGCGTGGCTGCGAAAGGTGAGTATCGCTGAGTGGGTACCCCGGGCACCAGGCTAGTCGGCCGCGGTAGGCCAAGGGCCCATGGGGGGCCGGAATAGCGTAGTGGGCACGGGTGCGCCTGCTTGGTGCGGGGGCCCGGGGCGCCATTAGCCGCGTGGGCAGTGTTGTGGGCAAGGGTGACCCTCGGAAAGGGGCCCGGGAAGCCAGCCTGCCACGTGTGCGTTTCAGGGGAGGTGCCATGGGGGGAACTCCCCGGTGTTAGGGAGCTGGTAGGCTCGGAGGCAGTGTAGTGCCTGGGGGTGCCATAGCGGGAGAATCGGCAGAGGGTCGTGCCTGCCAAAGGGAGCCACGTGTCCCAGCCATGAGACCGTGTGAGGGCACGGAGAGAAAATTGGGGGGCGAGGCCCGAAATTGTGAGGACACCAACACAGGCGACGGGAATCTGGGTTGTTAGAACCAATAGTTTAAGCGAGAGGCGCTTGTTGAAAGCCCCGGGGTAGTTTAACAGTTAAATGGTTAGGGTAGATTAGGAGATGTACCCCTCTGCACCATCCATCCCCTCGCTGTCGTTGTGGGCCGCTGGACCCACTTGGTGTTAAGATCGCCGAACTCTGGGGTGGCCATTCTGAGGCTTCGTTGGGCCTCGGCACAGGACGCGAGCTCTCCCTTATTCCCCTCCGGTAAGGGAACGTAGGGGTTGGGAGTAGGCTAGGTGACAGGATAGGTTAGCCAAACAAAGACGATAAAGGGGGTTAGGGGACGATTTATAGTGGGGGAGTAAAAATAAAAACAACAAAAAAATAAGTTGGGGCTAAATTGGGGTTTGACAAATTAAGGGAGTGGGTATATACAGTGACAGGCAAAGGCGATAGGTTGGGAGGGAGACAGGTAGGTAGGTCCGAGCCCGCCTTCCAAGTGGCCAGCACCACCGCACTCCCTCCACCAACCTCCACCGAACGGCAAAGGCTGGCCAACTTCATCTGCAGCTGCTGTGCTGCAAGGCCTGTGCCGGCCAGTTCATCTGCTAGCTGTTTTTCTTCAAGGCCTGTGCCGGCCAGTTCATCTGCCGGCTGTGTTTGCCTGCAGCGCCCTTCTTCTGCGGGCTGTGTTTGCCTGCTCACCTTTGCCATGCCATGCCCACTGCCCATGTTCACCAGCCCCGTTCAATTTTTGCTCTGCCCCCCCCCCCTGTTCATTTCCATGTGCGCCAGGATCCACAAGGCAACAGTTTGCAAGCTGCAAGAACTGCCCTGTTGGCAGCTACAACACGGGCCTGCAGTGGCGGCCCGTGCACCGTGTTTGTGTTCATTCATCCATTCGTTGTGTTCATTGCGTGTGCCACTTGAGCTGGCACGGAGACAACGGTTGTGCAGCCCATGCACCGTTGTGGTTCACTGCGTTCAGTTCAAAAGGGAAGGCCTTGGACTGCGTGTGAGCAGCCAGCCACGTTCCCTGTCACCTGCATTGTTTTGAGCCAGAGACTGCATGCGAGCAGCCTGGCTCCCTGTTAACTGCTTTCTTTTTGCAGAGCTCATTGATCCTGGGCCATGGTTTAGTGTAAAATTTGTAAGTTAAGGTTAAGATGTACTGTAAATATGAGTGCGCCCCCGGCATGTCTGTCCTAGCGCCGGCAATTTTATTTAAGTCGTCCGTGTGAGTGAGTTTGTTTAGGTAGTTACGCAGCCCTCAGGTTATTTATTTTGGGGACACGAATACCATGAATGTCGCACTCAGGGATCCGTAGGTAAAATGTACTAGGGGAAAACTACACATGATGGCACACGAAAATTTGACGACTCGGGACGAGTCTGTAAAAATAGGAGGGGGTAGTGTTGTGGTTGACCAAATTCGCAAACCACCATTCAGGTCCCTTAGGTGAGATATCTCGGTAAGTATATGTGTAGTTAGGCCCAAACCCGTTGTCTAGAGGGAATAAATGTCATTCATGCGTGCTGCGACTCTTCAGGATAGCCGTTTTTCTTTTACTATCTTTATTTTGGACCAACCGCCATTATTACCACCACCAACCACGTCTCAACAGTCATCACAACATCAACCACCCACCACAACGCCGCTTCACCACAACAGCCACGACCTTTACCGTCACACCTCGCAACCGTCGCATCGCCACCGTTCTTGCGCCGCTTGTGGGTACCGGTATTGGACTCGTGCAGGGCGCGCGCCGAACAGCGTGTACAAAACCACGGACTTTCCGCAGAAAAACGGATCAAAAACGACTCACGCCCACTTTTGTTCCGTCCAATCGGTGAGCGAGGGGCGATTTGGCCCCGCCTCCAGGGCGTTGGAGGGCGGTCGCGATATGCAAATTCATGGATCAAAAAGCATTCACGCCCACTTTTTCTCGGGCCAATGGGGAGCGAGGTGAAAGGTCGAAGGCAGGGGGTCAAAGGCGAAGCCACGGGGCTTATATAAGCGACCGCGTTCGTCAGTCGAGTTGAGTGCAGTTGGGAGTTCGCGGAGTCGGAGTGAATAGGACGGAGCTGTGGAGAGGCGGCGGCGGCGAAGGCAGACGAGGGGGTGCTCGCATCGGTGCCGGGAGCTGCACACCAGAGAGGCCAGCAACGCGACCGAGGTGGAGGAGGAGACGCTCGCCGCGGGACCCGAGACAGGGTTATATCCTCCTTTCCCCGAGCATCAGCAACCCCCTCCTGTTTCCCCCCGCGCTGAGATAGTGCGACAAAAGGGGGCCCCCTTCCCACCCCCTGCCGGACACTGTCCGCGAGGCCCGCGGAGTTGAGGCACCACCGCCGCTCCGCGTCTCATCATCAGACGGGTAGGCCCGACACGGTCTCGGCCCCAGGCCGGCCTACCCCCTCATCCTGGAGGGTGGTTCTCTTTTCTTTTGCTTTGGGAATGTGTGTTGTCGGCGCCGTCTGTGAAGTAAAATTGTATGTGTTGCCGTGTGCTCGCGTAGTCGGTATTAGATCTGCATTGTCGCATTTGCTTTTTGTCTTCTTTTCTATGTGCTTTTGGTGGAATTGTATATGTGTGCTTTCCGTTCATCGCGAATAAATGTGCTTTATGTTGAACTGTTTTCCCGCTTCGCTTCGTCATTTCTTTCATTGAATCCTCATCTTGCTTCACGTAAAGGGTTGGTAGTGGGCTGAATACGCCCGATAATTAATCGAACCGTCGAGGCCGACGATAACACCGCTCGGTTATCCCGATAGTACGGAACGGGTCGCTTAAGTGGCCCGTGTCCGAAGTCGACCTGCGGCGAGGTGCGATCGCCCGGTCTACCCTCCGTGTGGGTACTTAGGTAGGTCGAATTTGGCGAGCAACCTTATCCCACGCGGGGGCCGATTGGCTCGATCGCGGTGAGACCGAAAGGTCCACCCGTGACTGGTTCCCGGCGTTAGTCCGAGAGGGTCATGACTGGATTGTCCGTCCGGTGGGCGACGTGCCGCGATTCCAGTTACGTGGCCGTCAGCACGCCGGCGGGCGCGAATTCGTAACAATATTAATCGGACAAGCGGTTCCCAAGTTATAGCCATTTATTTACCAACCAATGGGAAGACACGTTGTTGCGTGGGCGTGGCCGATGGGGAAGGGAAGCACAGCCACATTCCCCATTACGGGTTACAACATACGGGCTTCCGGAGAGTGATGACTTCGTGTATTCTAATAATTTCTCGATTTCTTATGCGCATTTATAGATAAACACAATGGCCCAAGTTATGGTCGTTTTCATATTAGACGGTGTATAAATTTCGGGAACATCAGAGTGCTGGTATGCTCCGAACAAGGAAGTAAATTTTTTCTCTCTCTTCTCTTCTTTTTGTTTTTCCTTGCCACGACATTGCGAAAAGGTAAAATACGTTGGTGCTAATTGAATAATTGGGTATTAAAAATAAATTGCGAATAATCGTAATTTTGAATAATATCGAACTTCCGGGTCACGCACGTACGGGCACGTGAGAGCGAAGAAACGGCCTGTGTGGTTTATTTATTTATTTATTAGGGTACCCTGTGAGTACAGGGTACCCTATTGTTTTTCTTAAGTTTATTTGTTATTATTAGGGTACCCTGTGAGTACAGGGTACCCTATTGTTTTTCTTAAGTTTATTAGGGTACCCTGTGAGTACAGGGTACCCTATTGTTTTTCTTCTGTTTATTTATTATTGTTATTATTCTTTTTCCGCCGGCATTTTGCACCCTTCTTCACTTTAAAAATCATTTTCTCTGGGACGCTAAGTCCGATCGACACGAAGTTTTCACCATAGTATGTATCTTTTTTGATAGCACAATTGCGTTATAATTATGACGTCATTGGTCACGTGGTGCGGGCGCCATCTTGAAAAAACCGAAAAACTTTGGACCTCTGTATCTCTGAAACTTTCTAGGGTAAAAATGTTTTCGCTTCATGAATTTTATTAAGCTCCCTATGGGGAACACGTGTGATTTTTCTTGACGTCAGAAGTGAAGCGATACACCGGTGAAAATTCGTCAAGTAGAACGCCAAATAGGAAAAATCTGAAAAATTCTGAGCGTCATCTACACCAAAATTCATCGTCAAAAATGTTTTTTTTGACGTCATCGATGACTTAATTCGGCCGCCATCTTGTTTTTTAGTGCTTTTTTAAAAAAATCTTCTTCTCCAGAAGGGCTGGACAGATTAAGGCGAAACTTTACAGGTACATTCCCCCTGAGGTCCTCTTTCAAGTTTGTTAATTTGTTGTTGATACGTCACATGGTTTGGCGGCCATCTTGAAAAAACCCTAAAACCTTCAAACATCTTCTTCTCCAGAAGCGCTGGTCGAATGAAGGCGAGATTTCAGAACTATATTTGGGACATGTATGCGATGCAAGTTTGTTAATTTCGAAGTGATAGGTCACATGGTTTGGCCGCCATGTTGGATTTAAGAAAAATATTAAATAATGTTTTCTGTGGTATTTCATAAGCCATCGAAGCGAAAATTTGCAAGTGCCTTCCTCGCTCAACTCTGCATACATGGTAAAAAAATTTTACCTCAGAAGTCACATGGTTTGGCGGCCATCTTGGATAGAAAAATAGACTTTATCCGATTTACACGAAACTTCACACACTTGTTCGGGTCGACGATGGAAAGCAGAATTTAAATTTATGATATCATCGGTCACAAGGTTCGGCAGCCATCTTGGATTGAAAATGAATAAATTTTAAAAATCTTCTTCTCCAGAAGGGCAAGACAGATCAAGATGAAACTTAACACATATATTCCCCATGAGGTCCTTTCTCAAGTTTGTTAATTTGTTCTTGATCGGTCACATGGTTTGGCGGCCATCTTGAAAAAACCCGAAAACCTTCAAAGATCTTCTTCTCCAGAAGCGTTGGCCCAATGAAGGGGAGATTTCAGAACTATATTCGGGACAGGAAGGCGATATAAGTTTGTTAATTTCGAATTGATAAGTCACATGGTTTGGCCGCCATCTTGGATTTAAGAAAAATATTAAATAATGTTTTCTCTGGAACCGTTTAACCAAACGAATCAAAAATTTGTAATTATCATCTAGCAGGCAGTATGCACGCTTGGTAAAAATTATGATGTCACACGTCACATGGTTTGGCGGCCATCTTGGATTGAAAAACGCACCTTTACCGATTAACACGAAACTTCACGTACGTGTTCCAATACCCAGTTGGAAGCAGAATATAAATTTCTGATGTCATAGGTCACATGGTTCGTCAGCCATCTTGGATTGAAAAACAATATCTTTAAACATCTTTTTCTCTGAAACGGCTGAACAGATCCATGCGAAACTCCAACACTATGACCGCCTCTCCATGACGAATAAAAAGTTCTCACCCCCTTTTGAGGTACGACGCAACGTTTGGCAGCCATAGTGGATTGAAGGAAAAATATTAATTAATGTTTACTCTGGAACTACTGCATCAATAAATGTGAAACATCACCTTTATGGTGGAACGCTCATGTGGAATGAGGGTTTGAAATTTCAACGGGATCGGGCCCAGGGTTTGGCAGCCATGTTGGTTTTAAGAAAAATATTAAATAATGTTTTCTCTGGAACTGCTTAACCTGGAGAAGCGAAAATTTGCACTTATAGTCTGCCATGGTGTTTGCACATGTGGTGAAAATTATGACATCACAAGTCACATGGTTTGGCCGCCATCTTGGATTGAAGGATAAATATTAATTAATGTTTACTCTGGAACCGCTGCTTCTGTATATACGAAACTTCACATTTATAATTTAGCCGACATGCGAAACAAAAGTTTAAAATTTCAACCTGATCGGTCACACGGTTTGGCAGCCAGAATTATTTAATTATTTGAATCTGTTCACCAGTAATAAGGAAATTGAACGCTTTGTGCTGCCCGGTTCGTAACTCGTCCGTTCCGCGCCGTCTCGAAGCAGGCCTGTGTTTGTATCACCATTAAATAATGTTTTCTCTGGCACCGCTTATCCGATAAATGCGAAACTTTGCGGCTATGATTTAAGTCTCAAGTTGTATCAGTTGTGTCAAAGGCGGACGGACTGGGTACCCGGTCATCACTGCCAGCAGTTATAAAGTGGCAGTTCTAGTTTGTTATTAGGGTACCCTGTGAGTACAGGGTACCCTATTGTTTTTCTTCTGTTTATTATTACGCATTATTATTATTTTTATTATTATTATTTTTCCGTCGGCATTTTGCACCCTTTTTCGCTTTAAAAATCATTTTCTCTGGAACACTAAGTCCGATCGACAGGAAATTTTCACCATAGTATGTATCTTTTTTGATAGCACAATCACGTTATAATTATGACGTCATAGGTCACGTGGTACGGTCGCCATCTTGAAAAAAGCGATAAACTTTGGACATCTGTATCTCGGAAACCGTGCAATGGAAAAATTTTTCGTTTGATACATTTTACTAAGCTCCCTATGGGGAACACGTGTGATTTTTCGTGACGTCATAGGTGAAGCGATATACCGGTGAAAATTCGTCAAGTAGAACGCCATATAGGAAAAATCTGAAAAATTCTGAGCGTCATCTACACCAAAATTCATCGTCAAAAATGTTATGTTTGACGTCATCGATGATGTAATTCGGCCGCCATCTTGTTTTTTAGTGTTTTTAAGAAAAAAATCTTCTTCTCCAGAAGGACTGGACAGATTAAGGCGAAACTTTACAGATACATTCCCCCTGAGGTCCTCTTTCAAGTTTGTTAATTTGTTGTTGATACGTCACATGGTTTGGCGGCCATCTTGAAAAAACCCTAAAACCTTCAAACATCTTCTTCTCCAGAAGCGCTGGTCCAATGAAGGCGAGATTTCAGAACTATATTCGTGACATATATGCGATGCAAGTTTGTTAATTTCAAAGTGATAGGTCACATGGTTTGGCCGCCATGTTGGATTTAAGAAAAATATTAAATAATGTTTTCTCTGGAATTTCAAAAGCCATCGAAGCGAAAATTTGCAAGTGCCTTCCTCCCTCAACTCTGCATACATGGTAAAAAATTTTTACCTCAGAAGTCACATGGTTTGGCGGCCATCTTGGATAGAAAAATAGACCTTATCCGATTTACACGAAACTTTACACACCTGTTCGGGTCGACGATGGAAAGCAGAATTTAAATTTATGATATCATAGGTCACAAGGTTCGGCAGCCATCTTGGATTGAAAATGAATAAATTTTAAAAATCTTCTTCTCCAGAAGGGCAAGACAGATGAAGACGAAACTTCACACATATATTCCCCATGAGGTCCTTTCTCAAGTTTGTTAATTTGTTCTTGATCGGTCACATGGTTCGGCGGCCATCTTGAAAAAACCCTAAAACCTTCAAACATCTTCTTCTCCAGAAGCGCTGGTCGGATGAAGGGGAGATTTCAGAACTATATTCGGGACACGTAGGCGATATAAGTTTGTTAATTTCGAATTGATACGTTAGACGGTTTGGCCGCCATCTTGGATTTAAGAAAAATATTAAATAATGTTTTCTCTGGAACCGCTGAACCAAACGAATCGAAAATTTGTAATTATCATCTACCATCGTGTATGCACGCATGGTAAAAATTATGACATCACACGTCACATGGTTTGGCGGCCATCTTGGATAGAAAAACGCACCTTTACCGATTAACACGAAACATCACAAACGTGTTCCAATACCCAGTTGGAAGCAGAATATAAATTTCTGATGTCATAGGTCACATGGTTCGTCAGCCATCTTGGATTGAAAATGAATAAATTTTAAAAATCTTCTTCTCCAGAAAGGCAAGACAGATTAAGCCGAAACTTCACACATATATTCCCCATGAGGTCCTTTCTCAAGTTTGTTAATTTGTTCTTGATTGGTCACATGGTTTGGCGGCCATCTTGAATTTACCTTAAAACCTTCAAACATCTTCTTCTCCAGAACACCTGATCTGATCAAGGGGAAACTTCACACCCCTATTGCACATGAGTATGGAATACAAGTTTGTTAATTTCTAATTGATAGGTCACATGGTTTGGCAGCCATGTTGAATTTAAGAAAAATATTAAATAATGTTTTCTCTGGAACTGCTTAACCTATCGAAGCGAAAATTTGCGTCTGTCATCCTCCATGATATCTGCATACATGGTAAAAATTATGAGGTCACAAGTCACATGGTTTGGCCGCCATCTTAGATTGAAGGATAAATATTAATTCATGTTTACTCTGGAACCACTACTTCTATATATGCGAAACTTCATATTTATAATTTAGGCTACATGTGAAACAAAAGTTTAAAATTTCAACCTGATCGGCCGTGTGGTTTGGCAGCCAGAATTATTTAATTATTTGAATCTGGTCGCCAGTAATAAGGAAATTGAACGCTTTGTGCTGCCCGGTTCGTAACTCGTCTGTTCCACGCCGTCTCGAAGCAGGCCTGTGTTTGTATCACCATTAAATAATGTTTTCTCTGGCACCGCTTATCCGATAAATGCGAAACTTTGCGACTATGATTTAAGTCTCACGTTGTGTCAGTTGTGTCAAAGGCGGACGGACTGGGTACCCGGTCATCACTGCCAGCAGTTATAAAGTGGCAGTTCTAGTTATTATTATTATTATTCCGCCGGCATTTTGCACCCTTTTTCGCTTTAAAAATCATTTTCTCTGGGACGCTAAGTCCGATCGACAGGAAATTTTCACCATCGTATGTATCTTTTTTGATAGCACAATCGCGTTATAATTATGACGTCATTGGTCACGTGGTGCGGGCGCCATCTTGAAAAAACCGAAAAACTTTGGACCTCTGTATCTCTGAAACTTTCTAGGGTAAAAATGTTTTCGCTTCATGAATTTTATTAAGCTCCCTATGGGGAACACGTGTGATTTTTCTTGACGTCAGAAGTGAAGCGATACACCGGTGAAAATTCGTCAAGTAGAACGCCATATAGGAAAAATCTGAAAAATTCTGAGCATCATCTACACCAAAATTCATCGTCAAAAATGTTTTTTTTACGTCATCGATGACGTAATTTGGCCGCCATCTTGTTTTTTAGTGTTTTTTAAAAAAAATCTTCTTCTCCAGAAGGGCTGGACAGATTAAGGCGAAACTTTACAGGTACATTCCCCCTGAGGTCCTCTTTCAAGTTTGTTAATTTGTTGTTGATACGTCACATGGTTTGGCGGCCATCTTGAAAAAACCCTAAAAACTTCAAACATCTTCTTCTCCAGAAGCGCTGGTCCAATGAAGGCCAGATTTCAGAACTATATTCGTGACATGTATGCGATGCAAGTTTGTTAATTTCGAAGTGATAGGTCACATGGTTTGGCCGCCATGTTGGATTTAAGAAAAATATTAAATAATGTTTTCTCTGGTATTTCATAAGCCATCGAAGCGAAAATTTGCAAGTGCCTTCCTCCCTCAAGTCTGCATACATGGTAAAAAATTTTACCTCAGAAGTCACATGGTTTGGCGGCCATCTTGGATAGAAAAATAGACCTTATCCGATTTACACGAAACTTCACACACTTGTTCGGGTCGACGATGGAAAGCAGAATTTAAATTTATGATATCATAGGTCACAAGGTTCGGCAGCCATCTTGGATTGAAAATGAATAAATTTTAAAAATCTTCTTCTCCAGAAGGGCAAGACAGATGAAGACGAAACTTCACACATACATTCCCCATGAGGTCCTTTCTCAAGTTTGTTAATTTGTTCTTGATCGGTCACATGGTTCGGCGGCCATCTTGAAAAAACCCTAAAACCTTCAAACATCTTCTTCTCCAGAAGCGCTGGTCGGATGAAGGGGAGATTTCAGAACTATATTCGGGACACGTAGGCGATATAAGTTTGTTAATTTCGAATTGATACGTTAGACGGTTTGGCCGCCATCTTGGATTTAAGAAAAATATTAAATAATGTTTTCTCTGGAACCGCTGAACCAAACGAATCGAAAATTTGTAATTATCATCTACCATCGTGTATGCACGCATGGTAAAAATTATGACATCACACGTCACATGGTTTGGCGGCCATCTTGGATAGAAAAACGCACCTTTACCGATTAACACGAAACTTTACAAACGTGTTCCAATACCCAGTTGGAAGCAGAATGTAAATTTCTGATGTCATAGGTCACATGGTTTGTCAGCCATCTTGGATTGAAAATGAATAAATTTTAAAAATCTTCTTCTCCAGAAAGGCAAGACAGATTAAGCCGAAACTTCACACATATATTCCCCATGAGGTCCTTTCTCAAGTTTGTTAATTTGTTCTTGATTGGTCACATGGTTTGGCGGCCATCTTGAATTTACCTTAAAACCTTCAAACATCTTCTTCTCCAGAACACCTAATCTGATCAAGGGGAAACTTCACACCCCTATTGCACATGAGTAGGGAATACAAGTTTGTTAATTTCTAATTGATAGGTCACATGGTTTGGCAGCCATGTTGAATTTAAGAAAAATATTAAATAATGTTTTCTCTGGAACTGCTTAACCTATCGAAGCGAAAATTTGCGTCTGTCATCCTCCATGATATCTGCATACATGGTAAAAATTATGAGGTCACAAGTCACATGGTTTGGCCGCCATCTTAGATTGAAGGATAAATATTAATTCATGTTTACTCTGGAACCACTACTTCTATATATGCGAAACTTCATATTTATAATTTAGGCTACATGTGAAACAAAAGTTTAAAATTTCAACCTGATCGGCCACGTGGTTTGGCAGCCAGAATTATTTAATTATTTGAATCTGGTCGCCAGTAATAAGGAAATTGAACGCTTTATGCTGCCCGGTTCGTAACTCGTCTGTTCCGCGCCGTCTCGAAGCAGGCCTGTGTTTGTATCACCATTAACTAATGTTTTCTCTGGCACCGCTTATCCGATAAATGCGAAACTTTGCGACTATGATTTAAGTCTCACGTTGTGTCAGTTGTGTCAAAGGCGGACGGACTGGGTACCCGGTCATCACTGCCAGCAGTTATAAAGTGGCAGTTCTAGTTATTATTATTATTCCGCCGGCATTTTGCACCCTTTTTCGCTTAAAAAATCATTTTCTCTGGGACGCTAAGTCCGATCGACAGGAAATTTTCACCATAGTATGCATCTTTTTTGATAGCACAATCGCGTTATAATTATGACGTCATTGGTCACGTGGTGCGGGCGCCATCTTGAAAAAACCGAAAAACTTTGGACCTCTGTATCTCTGAAACTTTCTAGGGTAAAAATGTTTTCGCTTCATGAATTTTATTAAGCTCCCGATGGGGAACACGTGTGATTTTTCTTGACGTCAGAAGTGAAGCGATACACCGGTGAAAATTCGTCAAGTAGAACGCCATGTAGGAAAAATCTGAAAAATTCTGAGCATCATCTACACCAAAATTCATCGTCAAAAATGTTTTTTTTTTTACGTCATCGATGACTTAATTTGGCCGCCATCTTGTTTTTTAGTGTTTTTTTTAAAAAATCTTCTTCTCCAGAATGGCTGGACAGATTAAGGCGAAACTTTACAGGTACATTCCCCCTGAGGTCCTCTTTCAAGTTTGTTAATTTGTTGTTGATACGTCACATGGTTTGGCGGCCATCTTGAAAAACCCTAAAACCTTCAAACATCTTCTTCTCCAGAAGCACTGGTCCAATGAAGGCGAGATTTCAGAACTATATTCGTGACATGTATTCGATGCAAGTTTGTTAATTTCAAAGTGATAGGTCACATGGTTTGGCCGCCATGTTGGATTTAAGAAAAATATTAAATAATGTTTTCTCTGGAATTTCATAAGCCATCGAAGCGAAAATTTGCAAGTGCCTTCCTCCCTCAAGTCTGCATACATGCTAAAAAAGTTTTACCTCAGAAGTCACATGGTTTGGCGGCCATCTTGGATAGAAAAATAGACCTTATCCAATTTACACGAAACTTCACACACTTGTTCGGGTCGACGATGGAAAGCAGAATTTAAATTTATGATATCATAGGTCACAAGGTTCGGCAGCCATCTTGGATTGAAAATGAATAAATTTTAAAAATCTTCTTCTCCAGAAGGGCAAGATAGATTAAGACAAAACTTCAGAAATATATTCCCCATGAGGTCCTTTCTCAAGTTTGTTAATTTGTTCTTGATCGGTCACATGGTTTGGCGGCCATCTTGAAAAAACCCGAAAACCTTCAAACATCTTCTTCTCCAGAAGCGTTGGCCCAATGAAGGGGAGATTTCAGAACTGTATTCGGGACAGGAAGGCGATATAAGTTTGTTAATTTCTAATTGATAGGTCACATGGTTTGGCAGCCATGTTGAATTTAAGAAAAATATTAAATAATGTTTTCTCTGGAACTGCTTAACCTATCGAAGCGAAAATTTGCGTCTGTCATCCTCCATGATATCTGCATACATGGTAAAAATTATGAGGTCACAAGTCACATGGTTTGGCCGCCATCTTAGATTGAAGGATAAATATTAATTCATGTTTACTCTGGAACCACTACTTCTATATATGCGAAACTTCATATTTATAATTTAGGCTACATGTGAAACAAAAGTTTAAAATTTCAACCTGATCGGCCGTGTGGTTTGGCAGCCAGAATTATTTAATTATTTGAATCTGGTCGCCAGTAATAAGGAAATTGAACGCTTTGTGCTGCCCGGTTCGTAACTCGTCTGTTCCACGCCGTCTCGAAGCAGGCCTGTGTTTGTATCACCATTAAATAATGTTTTCTCTGGCACCGCTTATCCGATAAATGCGAAACTTTGCGACTATGATTTAAGTCTCACGTTGTGTCAGTTGTGTCAAAGGCGGACGGACTGGGTACCCGGTCATCACTGCCAGCAGTTATAAAGTGGCAGTTCTAGTTATTATTATTATTATTCCGCCGGCATTTTGCACCCTTTTTCGCTTTAAAAATCATTTTCTCTGGGACGCTAAGTCCGATCGACAGGAAATTTTCACCATCGTATGTATCTTTTTTGATAGCACAATCGCGTTATAATTATGACGTCATTGGTCACGTGGTGCGGGCGCCATCTTGAAAAAACCGAAAAACTTTGGACCTCTGTATCTCTGAAACTTTCTAGGGTAAAAATGTTTTCGCTTCATGAATTTTATTAAGCTCCCTATGGGGAACACGTGTGATTTTTCTTGACGTCAGAAGTGAAGCGATACACCGGTGAAAATTCGTCAAGTAGAACGCCATATAGGAAAAATCTGAAAAATTCTGAGCATCATCTACACCAAAATTCATCGTCAAAAATGTTTTTTTTTACGTCATCGATGACGTAATTTGGCCGCCATCTTGTTTTTTAGTGTTTTTTAAAAAAAATCTTCTTCTCCAGAAGGGCTGGACAGATTAAGGCGAAACTTTACAGGTACATTCCCCCTGAGGTCCTCTTTCAAGTTTGTTAATTTGTTGTTGATACGTCACATGGTTTGGCGGCCATCTTGAAAAAACCCTAAAAACTTCAAACATCTTCTTCTCCAGAAGCGCTGGTCCAATGAAGGCCAGATTTCAGAACTATATTCGTGACATGTATGCGATGCAAGTTTGTTAATTTCGAAGTGATAGGTCACATGGTTTGGCCGCCATGTTGGATTTAAGAAAAATATTAAATAATGTTTTCTCTGGTATTTCATAAGCCATCGAAGCGAAAATTTGCAAGTGCCTTCCTCCCTCAAGTCTGCATACATGGTAAAAAAATTTTACCTCAGAAGTCACATGGTTTGGCGGCCATCTTGGATAGAAAAATAGACCTTATCCGATTTACACGAAACTTCACACACTTGTTCGGGTCGACGATGGAAAGCAGAATTTAAATTTATGATATCATAGGTCACAAGGTTCGGCAGCCATCTTGGATTGAAAATGAATAAATTTTAAAAATCTTCTTCTCCAGAAGGGCAAGACAGATGAAGACGAAACTTCACACATACATTCCCCATGAGGTCCTTTCTCAAGTTTGTTAATTTGTTCTTGATCGGTCACATGGTTCGGCGGCCATCTTGAAAAAACCCTAAAACCTTCAAACATCTTCTTCTCCAGAAGCGCTGGTCGGATGAAGGGGAGATTTCAGAACTATATTCGGGACACGTAGGCGATATAAGTTTGTTAATTTCGAATTGATACGTTAGACGGTTTGGCCGCCATCTTGGATTTAAGAAAAATATTAAATAATGTTTTCTCTGGAACCGCTGAACCAAACGAATCAAAAATTTGTAATTATCATCTACCATCGTGTATGCACGCATGGTAAAAATTATGACATCACACGTCACATGGTTTGGCGGCCATCTTGGATAGAAAAACGCACCTTTACCGATTAACACGAAACTTTACAAACGTGTTCCAATACCCAGTTGGAAGCAGAATGTAAATTTCTGATGTCATAGGTCACATGGTTTGTCAGCCATCTTGGATTGAAAATGAATAAATTTTAAAAATCTTCTTCTCCAGAAAGGCAAGACAGATTAAGCCGAAACTTCACACATATATTCCCCATGAGGTCCTTTCTCAAGTTTGTTAATTTGTTCTTGATTGGTCACATGGTTTGGCGGCCATCTTGAATTTACCTTAAAACCTTCAAACATCTTCTTCTCCAGAACACCTAATCTGATCAAGGGGAAACTTCACACCCCTATTGCACATGAGTAGGGAATACAAGTTTGTTAATTTCTAATTGATAGGTCACATGGTTTGGCAGCCATGTTGAATTTAAGAAAAATATTAAATAATGTTTTCTCTGGAACTGCTTAACCTATCGAAGCGAAAATTTGCGTCTGTCATCCTCCATGATATCTGCATACATGGTAAAAATTATGAGGTCACAAGTCACATGGTTTGGCCGCCATCTTAGATTGAAGGATAAATATTAATTCATGTTTACTCTGGAACCACTACTTCTATATATGCGAAACTTCATATTTATAATTTAGGCTACATGTGAAACAAAAGTTTAAAATTTCAACCTGATCGGCCACGTGGTTTGGCAGCCAGAATTATTTAATTATTTGAATCTGGTCGCCAGTAATAAGGAAATTGAACGCTTTATGCTGCCCGGTTCGTAACTCGTCTGTTCCGCGCCGTCTCGAAGCAGGCCTGTGTTTGTATCACCATTAACTAATGTTTTCTCTGGCACCGCTTATCCGATAAATGCGAAACTTTGCGACTATGATTTAAGTCTCACGTTGTGTCAGTTGTGTCAAAGGCGGACGGACTGGGTACCCGGTCATCACTGCCAGCAGTTATAAAGTGGCAGTTCTAGTTATTATTATTATTCCGCCGGCATTTTGCACCCTTTTTCGCTTAAAAAATCATTTTCTCTGGGACGCTAAGTCCGATCGACAGGAAATTTTCACCATAGTATGCATCTTTTTGATAGCACAATCGCGTTATAATTATGACGTCATTGGTCACGTGGTGCGGGCGCCATCTTGAAAAAACCGAAAAACTTTGGACCTCTGTATCTCTGAAACTTTCTAGGGTAAAAATGTTTTCGCTTCATGAATTTTATTAAGCTCCCGATGGGGAACACGTGTGATTTTTCTTGACGTCAGAAGTGAAGCGATACACCGGTGAAAATTCGTCAAGTAGAACGCCATGTAGGAAAAATCTGAAAAATTCTGAGCATCATCTACACCAAAATTCATCGTCAAAAATGTTTTTTTTTTTACGTCATCGATGACTTAATTTGGCCGCCATCTTGTTTTTTAGTGTTTTTTTTAAAAAATCTTCTTCTCCAGAATGGCTGGACAGATTAAGGCGAAACTTTACAGGTACATTCCCCCTGAGGTCCTCTTTCAAGTTTGTTAATTTGTTGTTGATACGTCACATGGTTTGGCGGCCATCTTGAAAAAACCCTAAAACCTTCAAACATCTTCTTCTCCAGAAGCACTGGTCCAATGAAGGCGAGATTTCAGAACTATATTCGTGACATGTATTCGATGCAAGTTTGTTAATTTCAAAGTGATAGGTCACATGGTTTGGCCGCCATGTTGGATTTAAGAAAAATATTAAATAATGTTTTCTCTGGAATTTCATAAGCCATCGAAGCGAAAATTTGCAAGTGCCTTCCTCCCTCAAGTCTGCATACATGGTAAAAAAATTTTTACCTCAGAAGTCACATGGTTTGGCGGCCATCTTGGATAGAAAAATAGACCTTATCCGATTTACACGAAACTTCACACACTTGTTCGGGTCGACGATGGAAAGCAGAATTTAAATTTATGATATCATAGGTCACAAGGTTCGGCAGCCATCTTGGATTGAAAATGAATAAATTTTAAAAATCTTCTTCTCCAGAAGGGCAAGATAGATTAAGACAAAACTTCAGAAATATATTCCCCATGAGGTCCTTTCTCAAGTTTGTTAATTTGTTCTTGATCGGTCACATGGTTTGGCGGCCATCTTGAAAAAACCCGAAAACCTTCAAACATCTTCTTCTCCAGAAGCGTTGGCCCAATGAAGGGGAGATTTCAGAACTGTATTCGGGACAGGAAGGCGATATAAGTTTGTTAATTTCGAATTGATAAGTCACATGGTTTGGCCGCCATCTTGGATTTAAGAAAAATATTAAATAATGTTTTCTCTGGAACCGCTTAACCAAACGAATCGAAAATTTGTAATTATCGTCGAGAGGGCAGTATGCACGCATGGTAAAAATTATGACGTCACATGTCACATGGTTTGGCGGCCATCTTGGATAGAAAAACGCACCTTTACCGATTAACACGAAACTTTACAAACGTGTTCCAATACCCAGTTGGAAGCAGAATGTAAATTTCTGATGTCATAGGTCACATGGTTCGTCAGCCATCTTGGATTGAAAAACAATATCTTCAAACGTCTTTTTCTCTGAAGCGGCTAAACAGATCCAGGCGAAACTCCACCACTATGACCGCCTCTCCATGACGAATAAAAAGTTCTCACCCCCTTTTGAGGTACGATGCAACGTTTGGCAGCCATATTGGATTGAAGGAAAAATATTAATTAATGTTTACTCTGGAACTACTGCACCAATAAATGTGAAACATCAAGTTTATGGTGGAACGCTCATGCGGAATGAGGGTTTGAAATTTCAACGGGATCGGGCCCAGGGTTTGGCAGCCATGTTGGTTTTAAGAAAAATATTAAATAATGTTTTCTCTGGAACTGCTTAACCGAGCGAAGCGAAAATTTGCGCTTATCGTCTACGTTCGGGTTTGCCAATGTGCTGAAAATTATGACGTCTTAAGTCACATGGTTTGGCCGCGATCTTGGATTGAAGGATAAATATTAATTAATATTTACTCTCGAACCGCTGCTTCTATATATACGAAACTTCACATTTGTAATTTAGCCGACATGCGAAACAAAAGTTTAAAATTTCAACATGATCGGTCACACGGTTTGGCAGCCAGAATTATTTAATTATTTGAATCTGGTCGCCAGTAATAAGGAAATTGAACGCTTTGTGCTGCCCGGTTCGTAACTCGTCTGTTCCGCGCCGTCTCGAAGCAGGCCTGTGTTTGTATCACCATTAAATAATGTTTTCTCTGGCACCGCTTATCCGATAAATGCGAAACTTTGCGACTATGATTTAAGTCTCACGTTGTGTCAGTTGTGTCAAAGGCGGACGGACTGGGTACCCGGTCATCACTGCCAGCAGTTATAAAGTGGCAGTTCTAGTTTATTATTATTATTATTATAATTTTTTTTTTTTTTTTTTTTTTTTACGGGTGCGTACTAGTTGTTACAATGGAGGAAAGGGCGATAACGTTGTCGGTTCGCGGCGGTTACTGGTTCATGAAAAAGGCCGCAAATGGCGACACCACCAAAGTCGGAGAATTGGTATAATGGTGACAAGGGGGATAACATTATTGGTTCACGGTGGTTCCTAGTTCAAAAGATAAAGTTTTTAAAGTTTAAAATGTTTTCGACCACGAATGCATAATTAGATTCATTAAAGATGCTTACAAATAAAAAAAAATGACAACACCAGGTACCGTTTCCAATTTATTAAAGAATGCATTTTAAAGTCCCTTAACTATACCGTACCATACCACGAAACGAAAAATAAATCGACAACAACAACAACAGTAACATAATCATCATCATATACCATTTCAATTTTTTATTAAACAAACACAGCACATGTAACTTTGCAAAATGATGACGATGAGGTGTGCCGGGTGTAATACGTCTTGAAAGTTCATATTACCCCCTGGTCAAGCGGCTGAATGAGGGAGGTGGCGTTCGGCAGCAGGAATGTGACCTCAACGTTTGGGTAAGCACCGTTCAGGTCCGTGCGGTGGCCAGCAGTGTTGTCAAGCAGCAGGAGTACCTTGAACGAAAGGTTCTTTCCTGCCAGGTACCTCTTGCCCTTAGGAACGAAACGGTTATGGAACCAGTCCATAAAATGTTCAGACGTCACCCACGAATATGCGGGGCAATTTCCCACAAATGTAGGAGCATGTCGCAAGTTATCAACCGCGAATATGCGGAACCCGCGAATGTTGGAACCACAAATGTCGGGGTCTGGGTGTACGATGTATTTAATATTGTGTCACCACAATCACCTCGTTTGAAATTGTCTTACTTTGGAACCTCCTTATCATTCATTAGTCATTAATAAATGGCTATCTCAGAATTTTGGTGTATTTTGTGTCATTGACAAACTCTCGAATAGCGTTTTTACCACGTTTGTAAAAATAAATAAAACTAGAACTGCCACTTTATAACTGCTGGCAGTGATGACCGGGTACCCAGTCCGTCCGCCTTTGACACAACTGACACAACGTGAGACTTAAATCATAGTCGCAAAGTTTCGCATTTATCGGATAAGCGGTGCCAGAGAAAACATTAGTTAATGGTGATACAAACACAGGCCTGCTTCGAGACGGCGCGGAACAGACGAGTTACGAACCGGGCAGCATAAAGCGTTCAATTTCCTTATTACTGGCGACCAGATTCAAATAATTAAATAATTCTGGCTG
This sequence comes from Eptatretus burgeri, assembly GCF_056783735.1. Lineage (NCBI taxonomy): Eukaryota > Metazoa > Chordata > Myxini > Myxiniformes > Myxinidae > Eptatretus > Eptatretus burgeri. The sequence goes on along the minus strand of NC_140973.1, from coordinate 75,865,630 downwards.
CCAAACCACGTGGCCGATCAGGTTGAAATTTTAAACTTTTGTTTCACATGTAGCCTAAATTATAAATATGAAGTTTCGCATATATAGAAGTAGTGGTTCCAGAGTAAACATGAATTAATATTTATCCTTCAATCTAAGATGGCGGCCAAACCATGTGACTTGTGACCTCATAATTTTTACCATGTATGCAGATATCATGGAGGATGACAGACGCAAATTTTCGCTTCGATAGGTTAAGCAGTTCCAGAGAAAACATTATTTAATATTTTTCTTAAATTCAACATGGCTGCCAAACCATGTGACCTATCAATTAGAAATTAACAAACTTGTATTCCCTACTCATGTGCAATAGGGGTGTGAAGTTTCCCCTTGATCAGATTAGGTGTTCTGGAGAAGATGTTTGAAGGTTTTAAGGTAAATTCAAGATGGCCGCCAAACCATGTGACCAATCAAGAACAAATTAACAAACTTGAGAAAGGACCTCATGGGGAATATATGTGTGAAGTTTCGGCTTAATCTGTCTTGCCTTTCTGGAGAAGAAGATTTTTAAAATTTATTCATTTTCAATCCAAGATGGCTGACAAACCATGTGACCTATGACATCAGAAATTTACATTCTGCTTCCAACTGGGTATTGGAACACGTTTGTAAAGTTTCGTGTTAATCGGTAAAGGTGCGTTTTTCTATCCAAGATGGCCGCCAAACCATGTGACGTGTGATGTCATAATTTTTACCATGCGTGCATACACGATGGTAGATGATAATTACAAATTTTCGATTCGTTTGGTTCAGCGGTTCCAGAGAAAACATTATTTAATATTTTTCTTAAATCCAAGATGGCGGCCAAACCGTCTAACGTATCATTTCGAAATTAACAAACTTATATCGCCTACGTGTCCCGAATATAGTTCTGAAATCTCCCCTTCATCCGACCAGCGCTTCTGGAGAAGAAGATGTTTGAAGGTTTTAGGGTTTTTTCAAGATGGCCGCCGAACCATGTGACCGATCAAGAACAAATTAACAAACTTGAGAAAGGACCTCATGGGGAATGTATGTGTGAAGTTTCGTCTTCATCTGTCTTGCCCTTCTGGAGAAGAAGATTTTTAAAATTTATTCATTTTCAATCCAAGATGGCTGCCGAACCTTGTGACCTATGATATCATAAATTTAAATTCTGCTTTCCATCGTCGACCCGAACAAGTGTGTGAAGTTTCGTGTAAATCGGATAAAGTCGATTTTTCTATCCAAGATGGCCGCCAAACCATGTGACTTCTGAGGTAAAATTTTTTTACCATGTATGCAGACTTGAGGGAGGAAGGCACTTGCAAATTTTCGCTTTGATGGCTTATGAAATACCAGAGAAAACATTATTTAATATTTTTCTTAAATCCAACGTGGCGGCCAAACCATGTGACCTATCACTTTGAAATTAACAAACTTGCATCGCATACATGTCACGAATATAGTTCTGAAATCTCGCCTTCATTGGACCAGCGCTTCTGGAGAAGAAGATGTTTGAAGGTTTTAAGGTTTTTTCAAGATGGCCACCAAACCATGTGACGTATGAACAACAAATTAACAAACTTGAAAGAGGACCTCAGGGGGAATGTGCCTGTAAAGTTTCGCCTCAATCTGCACAGCCGTTCTGGAGAAGAAGATTTTTTTAAAAAAACACAAAAAAACAAGATGGCGGCCGAATTACGTCACTGATGACGTCAAAATATTTTTTTTCTACGATGAATTTTTGTGTAGATGATGCTCAAGAAATTTCAAATTTTTGCCATGTGGCGTTCTACTTGACGAATTTTTACTGGGATACCTCTTCACTGATGACGTCACGAAAAATCACACGTATACCCGAGAGGGAGCTTGTTCAAATGTATCAAGCGAAATTTTTTTACACTAGAAGGTTTCCGAGATACAGAGGTCCAAAGTTGATCTGTTTTTTCAAGATGGCGCCCGTATCACGTGACCTATGACGTCATAATTAGCAATTATGTATGCTACCAAAAAAGATACATATCTGGTGAAAAATTTGTGTCGATTGGTCTTACCATTTCTGAGAAAATGGCATTTAAAGCGAAAAAAACTGGAAATTTTGCAAATTTACGGCGGAAGAAAAATAATAATAAAAATAATAATAACTAGAACTGCCACTTTATAACTGCTGGCAGTGATGACCGGGTACCCAGTCCGTCCGCCTTTGATACAACATGGGACTTTCTGCAGATGACAGTCGCAAAGTTTGGCATTGAAAGGATAAGCGGTGCCAGAGAAAACATTATTTAATAGTGATACAAACACAGGCCTGCTTCGAGACGGCACGGAACAGATGAGTTACGAACCGGGCAGCACAAAGCATTCAATTTCGTTATTACTGGCTTCCAGATTCAAATAATTAAATAATTCTGGCTCCCAAACCGCGTGACCGATCAGGTTGAAATTTTAAACTTTTATTTCGCATGTCACCTGAATTATAAATCTGAAGTTTCGCATATATAGAGGCAGCGGTTCCAGAGTAAACATTAATTAATATTTATCCTTCAATCCAAGATGGCGGCCAAACCATGTGACTTGTGATGTCATAATTTGCACCACGTGTGCAAACACGATGGTGGATGATAACTGCAAATTTTCGCTTCTCCAGGTTAAGCAGTTCCAGAGAAAACATTATTTAATATTTTTCTTAAAACCAACATGGCTGCCAAACCCTGGGCCCGATCGCGTTGAAATTTCAAACCCTCATTCCGCATGAGCGTTCCACCATAAACTTGATGTTTCACATTTATTGATGCAGTAGTTCCAGAGTAAACATTAATTAATATTTTTCCTTCAATCCAATATGGCTGCCAAACGTTGCATCGTACCTCAAAAGGGGTGGGAACTTTTATTCGTCATGGAGAGGCGGTCATAGTGGTGGAGTTTCGCCTGGATCTGTTCAGCCGTTTCAGAGAAAAAGACGTTTGAAGATATTGTTTTTCAATCCAAGATGGCTGACGAACCATGTGACCTATGACATCAGAAATGTATATTCTGCTTCCAACTGGGTATTGGAACACGTACGTGAAGTTTCGTGTTAATCGGTAAAGGTGCGTTTTTCAATCCAAGATGGCCGCCAAACCATGTGACGTGTGACATCATAATTTTTACCAAGCGTGCATACTGCCTGCTAGATGATAATTACAAATTTTCGATTCGTTTGGTTAAGCGGTTCCAGAGAAAACATTATTTAATATTTTTCTGAAATCCAAGATGGCGGCCAAACCATGTGACTTATCAATTCGAAATTAACAAACTTATATCGCCTTCCTGTCCCGAATATAGTTCTGAAATCTCCCCTTCATTGGGCCAACGCTTCTGGAGAAGAAGATGTTTGAAGGTTTTCGGGTTTTTTCAAGATGGCCGCCAAACCATGTGACCGATCAAAAACAAATTAACAAACTTGAGAAAGGACCTCATGGGGAATATATCTGTGAAGTTTCGTCTTCATCTGTCTTGCCCTTCTGGAGAAGAAGATTTTTAAAATTTATTCATTTTCAATCCAAGATGGCTGCCGAACCTTGTGACCGAGGATATCATGAATTTAAATTCTGCTTTCCATCGTCGACCCGAACAAGTGTGTGAAGTTTTGTGTAAATCGGATAAAGTCTATTTTTCTATCCAAGATGGCCGCCAAACCATGTGACTTCTGAGGTAAAAATTTTTACCATGTATGCAGACTTGAGCGAGGAAGGCACTTGCAAATTTTCGCTTCGATGGCTTATGAAATACCAGAGAAAACTTTATTTAATATTTTTCTTAAATCCAACATGGCGGCCAAACCATGTGACCTATCACTTTGAAATTAACAAACTTGCATCGCATACATGTCACGAATATAGTTCTGAAATCTCGCCTTCATTGGACCAGCGCTTCTGGAGAAGAAGATGTTTGAAGGTTTTAGGGTTTTTTCAAGATGGCCGCCAAACCATGTGACGTATCAACAACAAATTAACAAACTTGAAAGAGGACCTCAGGGGGAATGTGCGTGTAAAGTTTCGCCTTAATCTGCATAGCCGTTCTGGAGAAGAAGATTTTAAAAAAAAAAACACTAAAAAACAAGATGGCGGCCGAATTACGTCATCGATGACGTCAAAAAAACATTTTCGTCAGTGATTTTTGGCGTAGATGATGCTCAGAATTTTTCAGATTTTTCCCATATGGCGTTCTACTTGACGAATTTTCACCGGTATATCGCTTCACCTATGACGTCACGAAAAATCACACGTGTTCCCCATAGGGAGCTTAGTAAAATGTATCAAACGAAAATTTTTTCCATTGCACGGTTTCCGAGATACAGATGTCCAAAGTTTATCGCTTTTTTCAAGATGGCGACCGTACCACGTGACCAATGACGTCATAATTATAACGTGATTGTGCTATCAAAAAAGATACATACTATGGTGAAAATTTCCTGTCGATCGGACTTAGTGTTCCAGAGAAAATGATTTTTAAAGCGAAAAAGGGTGCAAAATGCCGGCGGAAGAATAATAATAATAATGCGTAATAATAAACAGAAGAAAAACAATAGGGTACCCTGTACTCACAGGGTACCCTAATAATAATAAACAGAAGAAAAACAATAGGTTATCCAGTCCATTTGACTGGATACCCTAATAAAACCTGCTTTAGATTTCCACCAATTGCGCTTTTCGTTGCCTCCAATTTTCCGTGTACGTTTTCTTCACATAATATGTGCATTTGCATGTCCATGTAAATGTGAAGTACAGTTTGTTTGTAAATCCTGTATTTGCACACTAATTCATCCTTGAAATCTCGGGTGAAAACCCAAATTACCAACAACAACCTTCAATTTTTTGTCGCCGGTTTTTGCATAATAGGTCACAGGTTGAAGGTATTTTTGGGTTCATCGGCGGTTCGAAGGTATATTTGGGTTCGTATAGTAGGCAGCTGCCTCGATCATTTCTGAACAAAATATGTGTTACCTCGTTTCCTCTGCATGGATTGTATTCAAAACGTACCTTTCTTTCCACAAAACTAAAGGCGCTGTCACACCTTGACGATTTAGCCAGCAATGGCAACGTATAATAATGTATGTAAAACGTTGGCGTACGCTGAAATTTTGATGTTTTTAAAAAAGTTTTGGTCGTATGTATAACACATTAGTAACGGGCACAGAACGTTTCGTTGTCTTATAGATAACTTATACCAACGAATGCTTAGCCTGTTGTCGGTGTTCACAACCTATGCCCAACGATAGTTTAACTTAGGCATAGCGCGCTGCACGTATCGCTGAAGAACTCGTGGCGTATTCTGTTAAAGACCTGCCGCACGCCGATTTAAATCATAACCGCCTGAAAATTGAAAGTGTCAACCACACAGTCACACCTTGACGATTTAGCCAGCGTATGCCGAACTATGAAAAATTTGCTGAACCAAGCTGGCACACGTCGAATACGTTATGGGTAAGTTGTGTATACGTTAAGAGCACGCTGAAAAACGATGAAGTATGCTGTCATATTTCGTGGTACGTCTCGTACGTCGTGAACTTTCAAGCATGCTGAAAATTTTATGACTTACTCGCCGTATGGCTCACACGTTCCGCTACCCTGGGAATAAGTTGTAGGCACGATATGCGATTGTTGACACACGTCGACACAAGTTCCTTTAAGTTACTCATAAGTCGAAACACGTCTAGGTAATGTTTAGCATACCCAAAACTTATTTTCTCCATCAAGGCACATTTTCTTTTTTTCTCCTTGGCTCCGTGAAGGCACGTGACGAAATATCTGAAGTTGTTGTTTTTTTTAATTATTATTATTATTTTTTTAGTCTATCACGAATTTTAAAATATATTCAGACATTTGCTTTTAGTTTCGACGTTGACGTGACAATATCCTCAAACAGAAAATATTCACAGAGGAGGAACTAAGAATAAGACATGAGCAAACTAAAGAGGCAATCGGACGTGACGTAACGGCACGTGACGAAATATCGGAAGTTATTGTTGTTTTTTTTTTAAACGCTGCCAATACGCCATTATACAGTAGCTGTAAATTAGAAACACGTTCAGCAAGTTCTGTGGTCGTCCGGAAGACGTCAATCAAATACGTCTACATACGTCAATATGCGTTGGAGGTACATTACACATAGGTTCAAAGCATGTTACTCATAGGTTAGAAACAAGTTTTGGGTACGCTAAGCATTACCTCGACGTGTTTCGACTTATGAGTAACTTACAAGTAACGTGCCTCGACGTGTCAACGATCGCATAACATGCCTACAACTTATGGCCAGCGTAGCGGAACGTGTGAGTCATATGCTGGCATACGTCGTGAAATTTCAAGCATGCTAAAATTTGAGGACAACGGCTAAGTACAACGATGATAGCCAGCGTACTACGACGTATGGCAGTGTTTTTCAGTGTGCTCTTAACGTATACAAACTTACCCATAACGTATTCGACATGTGCCAGCGTTTTAGACAAATTTTTCATAAGTCGGCATACGCTGGCTAAATCGTCAAGGTGTGACAGCGCCTTAAGCTTGGGCGGAAGAATTGATTGCCCGGTTAGAATCGATTCCCTCGATCAGAACTGGGAATCAAATCCTGAATTATGTGATTACCCGCCTATGTGGTTCTAATTCTCCAGTCACACAAGGATACACAAGGAACTTTGACACAGGAGAAGGCCATTCGTCCCATCATTCCTGCGCTAACCAACCCCAATATAGTTAACCGTCCACACAAACCAATATCCCCATACCGGTCTCTCTCCATTGCATCCAGGTACCTATCCAAATACCATTTAAACCGATCCACCCCCTTGACTGCCACAACCCTCCCAGGGAGACAATTCCATGCATTAACAACTCTCCAACTCAAAGACCCCTGCCTTGAAACTGTCCTAACTCTCATCTTCTTTACTATCAAGTTTTGGCCCCTTATCCTAACACTGTCCACACTGCTCAAAAACTCCACTGTGCCTTCATTATCTTAAACGTCTCTATCAGATCCCCCCACAATCGCCTCCTTACCATTGTATAAAGTTCTGTCTCCTTCAAACATTCCTCAGAGCTTAGTTTAGTTAGCCCTGGGGTGTGTTCAGTTACCAAGCAGCTCGCTAGATAGTGCTCACGGTTTTGAATAGAATGTTTGGTTCAGTGCTTAAGTCACTTGATGAGCACTCTACAAACAACTCCACATCGAGTTGCTCACCGCTGTACCTGCTCAGGCAGCGATATTCTTCCTCAGATATGGTGACCAAAATTGCACATAATATTCTCGATGAGGCCTCACCAATTTCCAATACAGTGCCAGAAACTACCTCCCTCGATCTATAATTATCCCCCTGCAAATACATCCCAAAACCATTTTTGCTTTACATAGAGCTGCTTGGTACTATGCTGCCTGCTGTATCAATAACTGTATCCCTGTAACAATAACCCTGTATCAATAACCGATTTGATTCCGATAATGCCTTATCTCACTTCGTCCATCGAGAAGCGTTTCTTTTGTTCAGTAAATTATATCAAAAGCCTCTCCTGTCATACGATTTCACAATCTGAATACAAAGAACGCTTGATGGATATAATTTGAATGGATAAACGCCAGAGGTATGAGGTCATTAACACTTAATTAGGGGCAGATAGAATAGAACTTTAGAGGGGATTAACTCATGAATAATTTAGCAGCTAAATTATGACCATGTGATCAATCCATTGAAGAGGGCTGGGATTAGGATTAGCTCATTGATCCAGAATGATGATGCCCGCAGTCCAGATGTAGAGTTTTGTGGACCGCATGCGTGCTGTCTGCCTTTGCCTCTCTAAAAATGTATCTGCCTGTATCTCCTCTCTCACTCGCTCTTTCTCTCCCTCTTTCTCATCTATTATTCCTTGGAGTACATCTTCATATCAGATTTTAACCTATCAAAGTTTATTTTGATGAGGTTGTCAAACGATGCTGACGAACAGTTAAGAGAAATCAAATTTCTATTCTTTTCTGCAGACAACGTTCTCCAAACTTACCACAGATATAACTCTAAAATATGTTAAAACTCCACTTACCTGAAAATATATCACTTAGTTAATAAACGAACACTTCAATCCTTGTGTTTTGTAAACCGTATGGGATCTGATCAATTTTGAAAAACCCCCAGTATTACCTCCTACACTTACATTGTGACACACATGCACGTAACACACCCCCGCACACACACACACACACACACACACACACACACACACACACACACACACACACACACACACACACACACACACACACACACAAAGAAACCCAACTACCTCACAAATACCAGCCAATAACCTGTCTACCAACAACATATATACTTTTAACACGAATCTTCACAGAAACGATGTACCACCACCTAACGCAACAAGGAGGCCTGGAGGCAGAATAGAAGGGATGCAAGAGAAGATGTTCTGGAACAATATACCACTCACTACTAAACAAGACCATACTTGAAAACTGCAATACAAGAACAACCAAATTGTCCACAGCCTTGGTAGACTATAAAAATGCTTTTGACAGTGTCACACATTCATGATTATAAAGTGCATGCAAATGTACAAGATAAATCCCGAAATAATCAAGCTAATTGAGAAAGCATGGATCTATGGAATACCACACTGATCCTGCAGCACTCAGAAGTGCACAATCGAAATACCAGGAGTGAAGATATGATGCAGGATCTTCCAGGGAGACAGTCCCCCCCTCCTGTTTTGCCTTTTGGATTAATTGAGTAACATCATTAATGAGCAAGGACACAGATACACTCTAACATCCAATAAGTACATCCAAAGAATCTAAGGCGACTCATCTATGTACATTGATGATTTAAAACTCTTTTCACCGAAAAACAAAAAATTGGCAGAACAACTGAAATTGGTGAAACGGTACTCTTGACAACATCCAAATGGAATTTGGCCTAGATAAGTGTGCCAAGTGCACATTCGTGCAAGGTCGACCAACAAAAACGGACAACATAAAAATTGACTGAGATACAACAACACAGAAGCCAGACAATGATGCATCTTACAAATCTTGGAGTAGAAGAGGGCCACCGAATATGTCATTAAAAATGCGCGAAACAATTACCAAAGAATATCCGTATAGACCAAGGCTAATCCCGAAAACACCTCTCCCCAACGAAGAAAATCAAAGCCATAAACCAACTTGTAGTACCAATGTTCCAATGCAGCTGCGGAAGCGTAAACTGGCCACAAGTGGAAATCAAAAAACTAGCTATCAAAACAAGAAAACTCCTCATTGTCAACAAAATGTTCGACAAAATCAGTGCATTCCAAGAATCTACCTGCTGAGGAAAGAAGAAGGAGGAGGTGGTGGCCTGATGGAATTCCATCAAACACAGAGCGACGACTAGGATTAGCAGAGTCTGTGAAAAGGTCAACAGACTACCAAATACAATTTGAATACAAGCATGGACACAACCCAGAAAAGGTATATCTTACTCACCTTGCAAAAAACTTCCAAAACAGGTGCAAATAGAAGATGTCATGCACAAAATCAAAACAGCAACAAGTACATTCTCAATGATTGCAGAATAAAATTACAACACAAAATACCAACGAAATAAGATGAAAAGTACAAGATATATAATGACAACTGGGAGAAACACAAAAGAGCAGGGGAATAAAAAAAAAAAGAGTTAGATAGATTGGGGATAGACAAAGAAGGATCACTGGAACGGCAAAGAAGAGGTTAAACTCAATTGGGATGATGAATGAATCATTTTAAATGCCCAAGACCAAGGACACTACACAAATGGCTTTAAGAAAATGGCAGGACTGAGCCAATCGGACAAGTGTAGATTTTGCAACATAGAAACTGAAAGCACGACCCACCTCCTATCGGATGTAAAATACTCAAGTCAGAACAGCTGGACATACAAAGGCACAACAAAGTATGTAGAGTAATCCACTGTCGCATCCACAGAAATTTCAATATACCAATTCCACAAAACTCATGGAAACACGAACCAAAGCATTCATCGAAAACAAGGACATAATGCTCATGTACGACATGATGATCCCATCCAGCATGAACATAGAAAACAAAGCACTGCTACCGGGCATAGTACTCAGATACAAAAAGGAAAAGAACGCATTGCTATTTGAGGTTTCAATACCCAGTGATTTTTGGTGATTTGGTGATCAGCATGGCAAAGACAATGTGCTCGCGTGGCAGGCGACACTTTTTGCTGGCAAGTCGTGCAGCAAGCACTGTGATGGGACTCAATCTGTGCCTTGCTGCCTCATCAAATTAGGGGGTTCAATTCAGTTATATTAATGAGCCTAATATGGTCACAAATAAACGAATAGCAGTATATGTTGTTCTCATGAGCCCACAACAAGGGCAAAATCTATATTGACATCTCTGCTTTTGTCTATTTGTGACAATAGGCTTTAATCTCAGTCTGCAAAGGCTTGAAGACCATTCGGATGCCTCCTAGTTTGGAGGTGATGTGTTGGTGTAATTTATGTACATGACATCATTGTCATGTCATAATCAGCGTGCTTCTTTCGTTGAATTTAATGTTCCTGACTGGTGATCAGCAGGACAGAGATAATGTGCTCGTATGGCTGGTGACACTTGTTGCTGTCAGGTCATGCAACAAGTGCTGTGATGGGACTTGATCAGTGCCCTGCTACCTCATCCAGCATCCAGTTAGGGGGTTTGATTCAGATATATGTATATGTATATGTGTATGTAGTATACCATCTATAATTTTTTTCTTTAACAAAATAAATGGGCTGCAGGACTAAATTTGTTTTTAAAGATTATAAATATTACTTGCTCGATCTCCTAACTGCTGTTTCAACTAATTGTATCTATGATGATGTAATAATTGTGGAATGCAGAGGATCACATGGGCATTGATTGTCGATAAATTGGGAACACCTTATGCCTTTTACATTTATGTGCAGGGGTCATCCAGCGATGAGTACGTGCATGAGGAGATGATTCTCAAGGTGGCTGCCATCCACCAAAAGCTCCGGTAAGTCCCAGCCATCCTCCCAAATAACCAGTGAATGTCCTTGCACCACAAAACCACATTGAGTTAGGAAATGGCCAGCAAATTAAACTGTCACATCCATTAGCCTGTCTCCCACGCAGAGGAGAAGGAGTTTCTGCAATCCTGTCTGTCTGTATGTCTGTCTGTCAACTTTTTTTTTTTTTTACCATATGAGCTTATGTCCTCAAATTTACAACAAACCTTTATTTTGAGAATGTGGAGAAAAAAAAATTAAAAATTGGGTAAAAATGTGAAAGGGAAAAGTCACAGCGACTATAAACAGCCCTTATTAGCTTCAAGCTTGTTGAGCATGAGATGGCTGGTTTAAAATTTTTTTTTAATTATTTTTTAAAATCGCTTCTGTGTTTATTTATTAACCATTGAGCTTCAGTGTGTCTATAGACCATATCATTTTATCAATTGAGCTTTTGTCATCAAATCTTCAACAAACCTTTATCATGAAAATATGGAAAACACAAATTAATAAAATTTACAATGTTTTTTGTTTTTTAACTGTCATTTTCATCAAGTTTAGTTCAAGTGAAAAAGCGGACACGGATGGGTTTTGTATTTTGTGATGCTTTCCAGTTTTGATTGTAAATTGAAGGCACTACCAACGAGTATAACTGCCCAAGAGGCAAAGCTCAGGTCCTGACATTTCAAACACCGACTGATCTCCATCCGGGATCAGTCTGTGGTTAACTCCCGTATGAGGACCACTCGGTGGCCAAACCTGAGCCACCAGCTGGACAACTCTACTACATGGTGGTGCCTTCAGTCATACATTTGGAGCTTCTCAAATACAACCAGATCTTTGTGAACTTTTTATTGGGATTTCTCTTGTTGCATATGCACATTATTTTCTCTTATTGCATGTACACAATGGCCTGGCTTCATGTATGGTGAAGGAATCATTTCATATAATTTATAATAATGAGGGTAAAGTAATGGTTTGTACTCCTGTGAACACTCAGTGAACCACATCAAGTGATGCTGCACAAAACATTAAACATTTATTCAGACTGAAAACTGCCTGAGCACTGTTGTTATTGTAGTACACTGAGAGAGGCTATTTTATGAGGTGAGAAAAACGGAAGCATGGACTTTAACAATCCAATAATTGGCAAAAAGCTAAGAAATAGGAGCTATGCAGAATGGGTGCCTTTGGAGCTCAAGATTTTGAAGCCATCTTTCTATTTCAGCTGCTGCGCTACGCCAGGCACGCGCTCGTGCTGCTGTGCTTTTCCCGTACACACGGCTGGCTCAAAACGCACATTCCACATGTTGCCAGGACGTTCTGCTGACACAGCTTTTATTTTTACTGTGGGCCAGCTTGCCAATACTTTTTATGAAATGTCGCGCTATTTCGTATCTTTGAAGTGTGTCCGTGTGACTCTCCTGGTGACATCTACCCAGTTTCCACCCATTTCCACTCAACAGGGTGCCACCCATTGTGGTGTCATGGATGGTGAGTATTTGTGAAGAACTAGAGGGGAGAGAGAAGGTTTTGAGTGCACCTTGTGACACTCATGCTGTCGTGCTCGCCTTGCTCTTTATATACTTGGGAATTGCCAGGAGAGCTATATGGAAGATTCATCGCATAGCAGAGCAGCTTATTCTGGGAAATGCATCTTAGGCATTGCGAGAGGTCAATTGCACGTCGGAACATACCATTACTAGAAGTGCACGCGCCTGCTGCACATGCTTGTCTTTGTTGTGTGGACGTATTTATTATGCTCATAGTAGACCTTTGTGACTGTTTATGATTGTCTCTCCAGTGGGATGGGCTGCATTCAGTTATTGCATTTATAAAACATTATTGTTGATCCTTTCTTTTTTCCTTCAATCCACTGAAATTCTGTGGATTTATTGTGGTTAATAACTTTTCCTTTACCGTGTCAGGACTTTGCAACCATCACAGGCTGAGATGCTGTACATCCGTGAAGTCAAGAAATTGAATGGCTACGGCAGAGATGACTTCTCAGCTAAGGCAAGCCTGGTCACCATAGTGCATTCCGTATTGTGATTGCATGTAGAACCTACCTGTTTCTTTATGGTTCATCGAGTTTTTACTAAAATATGTTTTTTTCTAACAGAGATCGAGCCTTTCAGAAGAGCTGTTCATGATAGGCTTGAGTGCTGTGTGTAGTTGTCACATCTCTCAACATTCTAAATAAAATAAACCAACCTTTTTAGATCCTCATGGAGGATCTCTAAGTCTTACTCACGTTGTTGTTCTTGTGGACTTTTTTGTTTCACAGCCTACAGTTTTCATCGAAACTTCCTGAAACTTGGCGTATATATGTAAAAATACCCTGCGCAGACAGTAACGATCTCCCATTTTGAAAATTTCTCCAAGAAAAAAAGTTATGACGTCAAAATATCTCCGCTAATGGAAATCGCCTAAAAAATTATCTCCGAAACTAGGCAAGCTTTTTGAATTCTGTTTGTCGGAATCAAACAGGGCATTAGCAGAGATGAATTACCACACATATGATGCATCACTATTATGTCATATCAATTTTTATGACGTCATTCCTATTTTTTGACTTTTTTGTTTCACAACCCAGAGTTTTCATCGGATCTTCGTGAAACTTGCCATGTATATGCAGAAAGCCCACACGCAGGCAGTAACCATCTCCGATTTTGGAAATTCTTCCTAGAAAAAAAGTTGACGACATAATATCGCCACTAATGGAAATCGCCAATACCATTATCTCCGAAACTAGGCAAGCTGTTTGAATTTTGTTTGCGGGAATCAAGCCGGGCATTAGCACAGATCATTTATCGCAAACCTGATACATCACAATGACGTCATATTTGTTTTTATAACGTCATCATTAAGAGGACGAGGATCTTGGCACATTCGAGCTTGTTTTCAGCCACTGGCAGTTATTTGTTTTAATTGGAGAAGCTTCGAAGGGCAGGTGACTGTTTTATTATCCCCACACTTTTTGAAAGAAATGGAGGGATATTGTAATTGACTCTGTCTGTCACACTATCTCCTCCTAAACAGTTGTGCAGAAATTCACCAAACTTGGAAGTTAAGATCACAACATGACACAAAGGTGCAAGAGCAGTCTCACTTTTGGCCCCAACCATTGGGTGGGGTCAAATACCAAAAAAAAGAAATTACGGGCACTTAAAAAAAAAAAATGAAACTTTGCATATGCAATCAACATTGGGGGTATTTAATGTAAATATGTTCTGATTTTTTTTTTTTTTTGACCCTTGATTCATGCCTCAGTGGGTGGGGACTTGGAGTCACAGGGGTCAAAATGGGGAAAAAATATTTCTTGGTAACTCAAAATTTAAAATTAAATCAATCCTGGTGCAACTTTTTGCCATCTTTCAACTTTCTTTCGGTCAGAAGTGTGGGGATTTGTCATGGCGTGCCATCGACTTCACTCGTTTAAAAAAAAAAATTGTTTCGATACTTGCACCCTTTACAATCACAATGCACTCAGATATGTAACATTATGATGACATCCTCCTCTTTTTTTTTTTTTAAACATCAACAATAATCAACATTGTCAATCAATCGTACATTTTGATGTTCAATAGCATTTGCACCAATTATATCGGTTAACTGCTTCTGGTTTATTGCATCATCAAAAATAATTAATGCTGCCTTGATATCTGCCATTACTCTGACATCACTCTGTAACACCAAGCCGCTGCATCAAGCTCAGACTAATGCTAAAGAGGTGTTTAGCAAAGTTGATGCATTTAATATAAATACTTGCTTCGTAAATCAGCGATTAAAGATTATCAGAAAAAGTGAACTAACAATCACAGCACTCTGACTTTAATATCTGCACTTAAACCCATGGCAGTTTGAAATTGTACACATTTTATGTATGTATACACTGTATAGCAAGTATACACTTCATGAACCAAGGTGGCTGTAATGTGTCATGGTCGTGAGTGACCCTGAACAAGGCTCAGAAGGTTAGCACAGAATGCCAAAGTACATCAGATTTTCTTCTTTTTTTTTCTCCTCTCCACTCTCCTAATCTTTTTTTTTTTTCTTCATCTTTTTTTTTCTTTTCTTCTTTTCTATGCAAGGGTCTGTGCTAATGGAAGAGCAAGATGACAAAGGAAATCAATACCCAGTGGGGTATTGGATGGTGGGGGGGAGGGGTGCAAAGTGTGGAGTTAAGCAATTGGTTCATGTCCGTCTGTCTGGCTCCCATCACTTTATGATCGAGGAACAACTTATTTAAATGTAATATTATATTTTGAACACAAAAGAATCGGAAGACAAGTTTCCCATTTTACCGTACTTTGGCTCTGAATTTGTCCCGATCTCGCAAGTTTTTTACCGACCTTGGAAGAATGACAGGCTGAGTCAACCCCCACCTAGTATTAATTCGATAGCCAAGCAGGATTTGAACTCGGGATCCAAGTATCCCAAGCCCACCACTCTAGCCATTAAGCCAACACCAGGCAAGGAGGGATTAGATTGGGGGCTAACGAGGGTAGAAAGGTGATTCATATTATATGATTGCATGAGTAGTACTAAACTTATGGATTTTTTTTTTTTAACAATCTTTAACATCATTATTTTATTAAAATTAAAGTACTCTATTTTACTTGGAAGGTGCGGTGTATCGTGTTCTATGAACTCTAATTATTTCTGTAGTAAAGTGATTACATGTTTTGTGTTACTCCCAGGATGTGGCTGGAACAGACATTACATTGCAAACCACCTTTCAAGAAATCTTGATAAAGTACAAAAACGATAAATCTCCACATATACTCAAGTGAGTGATGACTTGATCAGCATTTGACTTTCGACGTGCTTGTAAGACAAACATTTTGCATCCATCCATCCCAACAGGTTCTGGGAAATCCTTGTAGGTTAATGTCGCAGCGGCATTAGTTGGTTGCTTGTTTTCTGTGCCAAACATGTAACTTGTTATTACTTTCAAGAGGAATATATGCTCATAGGTGAAAGAGTGTTTGAAACAATTTTTCCACTGATGCAGAACGAATTAGAATGTATTATTTTGTTTATTTATTGGCATAATTTACCATTAAAAACAAATAGTCTGTCTTTTTAAACCTTAGTTTAATGTTTAGGTAGTCCTTTATTTCCCATGTCACGAGCCTTTCTCGCCTGTGACTCTCAGATATGCATTCTCTCACAGGTGGGCTGATATCTCAAATGTAGCACATAACAAGTGTTTTGTGTGCCTTGAGATCCAGGGAAAAGAGGAGACGATGCAACTTCAAATGGTGAGTTCTGCTTTGGAATCTCTCAACCGAGCAATCCATTGTCCCAGTGGGTAAGGCAGTCATATTCACATATGTGAAAGGAGCAATCTCACCATAGATTTACCAGAAACAACCCATAAGATGAAGCGTTCAGGGTTGTAACTTAAGAATGGTGGTGTTTCATAATAAACTTAAAATACAAACAATGACACTCGGCTTTATTGCTGTACTAGCAAATACCACACGTCCCTTTCGCTGATGGGAATAGTAAGAGGGGGGAGAAAGAGATGGGTGGGGTGGAGAGGAGAGGAGAGGAGTGGGGGGCGAGTGGAGGGAGAAAGAGAGAAGGAGGGAGAGTGAAGAGGGGTTGGGGAAGAGAAGGCAGATGTGTGGTAGAGCGTTAATTATGATTCCTACGGTCTCATCAAAAAGACTCTGCATAGAATAACAGTGAAAATGGAAACAAAAGAATATCTGAAATCCATTTTCTACCGTCATGCTATAAACATGGTCCGGAGAAAAACACCCCCGGACACGTCCGGAAACAAAATCCGCAGGACATAAACATCGCCCAGGCACATCCAGATATAAATACCGCCCAGACATGGCTGGAAAACGCGCACACACACACACACACACACACACACACACACACACACACACACACACACACACACACACACACACACACACACACACACACACACGCACACGCACACGCACACACACCGTATTAGTGCTTGGCTGTTATCGGCAGATTGGAGTCGGTCTGATTACCGACTACAGCATGTACTGTATGCAACCCAAAAACCTTGAGCTTTCACCCTTGTTTTGGGGGAATTTCAATCAATTGAGGTCCACATCTTCCTCCTCCTCCTCTTCTTCTTCCTCGATTTTTTTTTTTTTTTTCGACAACACTTCCATGACCTAATTTGTTAACTCTTTCAAACATGAATAATAATAACAAAAACGATATTATAATGCTTCATCTTCATCTCTCACACATGTGGTACTCTTTACTGTTTCATAATGCACGACTCTTCTGCTATTTTAACCGACATGCTCTCATTTCGACCTCTCCTTCATTCCTTGCCTAAAAAATCCAACTGTTACAGCGTTTCTTCTCTCCATTCTCTGAATTCGCCTTTATTGCATCCATCAAGATTTGTGTTAAATCACATCTCTGACCGAAAACTTTAAAAAACCCCAGTTTGCTATGAATGTTCACTTTCCATCAACCATTCTTTTTTTCCAACTTCAGTGCCAACTCACCCCCTCACTCTCTCTCACTCTCAAAGCAACCATCCCACTCTTCTCCCTCCAAGCCTCCCTCTCACCTCTCTCAAAAATTCCCCCCTCACCTTTCTCCCACCTTTCATCCCCCTCACTCATCCTTCTCAAAGTTGCCCCCCTCTCATCCACCAACCTGCCTCCCTCCACTGCCCTCTCACCTCCATCTCTTCACTCCACCTCCTCAAATCCTCAACTGCCTTCTTCCCCCTCTCTTGTCCCTCCTCTCCCCCAGCACCACAGAGCCTTTTCTCCTCCTCATCCGGCCCCTCCCCTAGCTATTCTGCAATCCCCCACACTCTTTCAACAACCCTCCTTTCCCCCACCCCTATCTTGTCCTACCCTCCCCCTCCCCCACCCCCTGCACCCAAAGCCTCCTCCCCTACCTCTTCATTAAAAGTGTGGACCTCAAATATCCGGGGCCTTCGCTCAAACCTTTCAGATCTTTCCATACAGGCTGCCACTGCCAAACCAGACATAATCTGCCTAACAGAAACTTTCCTCTCCCAAGACGTGTCTGACTCCCAAGTATCTCTCCCCGGTTACTCCCTCCTCCGGTATGACAGACCTGAGTCTCGTCCTGGTGGAGGTGTTGCTCTCTTCATCAAAGACTCTATTCCTCACTCTCCATGCACTGCTCTCACTCCCCCACACCCCCAGGAATACCTCTGGCTACTGCTTCCCTCCACTCCCACCTCATGTTTATATGTGTACTGTACCGTCCACCTAACAGTGATGACTCCATCTACACCTCACTATCCGAAAACATGGACCATCTTCTCTCTTCTCATCCAAACTCTCTCTTCCTCTTATGTGGTGACTTCAATTGTCATCATGCCAGTTGGCTAGGTGAGGGTACCTCTCTCACCTGTCATGGCACCTCAGCAAAAGCTTTCTGCGACTCATTGGGACTGACTCAATCGGTCAACTTCCCGACCCGGATCTCAACCAATAAAACTCCATCCCTTCTGGATCTGATTTGGCATTTCACTCAAGCCGACTGGCAGGGTCTCCAAGCAGCCATCAAACTTATAGACTGGTCTCCTATCACTACTTTCTCAAACATCAACTCATCCTGTGAATTCTTTCAAAGAAACTTGCTCTCCCTCATGCACAGATTTATCCCCTCTCGTCGTCAGTTGTCCTACCCTTCCTCCCGCCCTTGGTTTACTGAAGCTTGCAGCGAGACAGTTGTCCTGAAACAACTTGCCTTTGCCTCATGGAAAGCAAACCCAACTGAGAGCAATCTTAGTTCTTTCCACAAAGCTCAGAACAAGTGTGTATCCACCCTCAGGAGAGCCAGAAAACAACATCTTTCTCATCTCAAGTCTGAACTCTCAAACCTCTCTCCCCCCATCAAAATCCTGGTGGCGTTTAATCAAATGTTTCTGGTGTATGTTCCCCCTCCATTACCTCAAATGGCCACACTGCTGATGCCGCACGTGAAAAAGCTGAATGCCTAAACTCAGTGTTTGTAGCTAAATCTTGTGTCCTAACCCCATCACTTTCTCTACCCACCTTACCCAGTCGCACCCAACTGTCCCTGGACTCTGTGTCCTTTTCTCCGAACAAGGTGGAGAGCTTGCTTTCAAACCTCGACTCTTATTCTGCAACCGGTCCAGACGGCATCAGCCCACGTGTTTCGCAAAGCCTGCTCTTCTGCTCTTGCTCACCCTCTCTCTGTTCTATTCACCCTCTCATTTGCTCAAGGTCATCTGCCATCTGCTTGGAAATCTGCAAACATCACTGCCCTGCATAAAAAGGTGCAAAAACAGATCCCTGCAACTACAGACCAATCAGCCTTCTCCCAATCATCAGCAAGGTTATGGAATCCATCATCGCTTCAGACATGAAATCCTTCCTCTTCTCCAATGGCTTGATTTCCGATCATCAATTTGGTTTCAGACCAGGTCACTCTACCCTGGATATGCTGCTTCTGCTCTCCCATCAATGGATGGAGGTCCTCAGTGCCAGACAGGAAATCCGAGCCGTATCCCTGGACATATCACGTGCTTTTGACACAGTCTGGCACCCTGCCGTACTCACCAAACTCTCTTCCCATGGTATCCAAGGCCATTTCCACTCATGGTTCGCAGACTTCCTCTCCTGTCACAATCAATGTGTGGCCCTAAATGGAGTTATTTCATCCCCTCCTGTCCAGGCTGGAGTTCCTCAAGGTAGCATTCTGGGCCCTGTTCTTTTTCTGGTTTTCATCAATGATCTCTCCGACTCTGGAAAATCCTCTATCTCTTGGCTGATGACTCCACCCTGTGCTGTACCACTTGTCATCCCTCAGACCGGCAAGCAGCAGCTTCTTCGCTCACTGCAGATCTGGATAAAATCACAAACTGGTCCAACACGTGGAACATGTCTTTTAATCCAGACAAATCTCACACTCTCACTATGTCTCTTCGAAAGGACCGTTTAGAACCCCCCCCCCCCTGCCCCGCAAATCCACTTTCTCAACAATCCTCTGGAAGAAGTCTTTTCTTTCAAGCCTCTGCGTCTCACTATCTGCCATGACCTTTCCTGGGAAAGTCACATTTCCAACCTCGCCTCCAAAGCCAGTCGCTGACTGGGAATCCTCCGTCGTGCAAAGTCCTTCCTTGGCCCTCTTGAGCTCCTGACCACTTACAAAGCTTTTGTCCGGAGCCTGATGGAGTACTGCTCTCCCCTCTGGGCTGGTGCTCCTGCCTCCCACCTTTCTCAGCTTCACGCTGTCGAAACCAGGGCATTTAGGATCATCGGCATCTCCCGCAATGAAGCCGAGTCTTTGGGCCTCTCACTCAATCACCACAGGTTGGTCGGTGGTCTTTTTGTCTTCTACCGTCTCCTCTCCAGCCTTGCCCCCCCCCTGCTCTCTCTGCGATTTGTCCCCACCACATTTCCACAGGGCGCTCAAGGTCCGCCAACAACCCCCTTCTGGTAAAACTACCAAAATCACGAATCACTGCTCACCTTCACTCTTTCATTCCTCTTTTTTCCCACCTTTGGAATAAACTCCCTCACTCTATTCTTTCCCATTCTTCCCTCCAGGCTTTCAAACAGCTGTTCACCACCACCTCTTATCGTCCCCCATCCAAATCCTCGATCTTTTCTACCCCCGATAATCCACCCAAGCCCACTTCCTTCAATTCCCCTGCTTTCCTTCCTGAAAGTCCCTGTAATGTCCATCTTCTCTTCCCCATGTTCCCTGTCCCATCCCTCTCCCTTCCACAGATCTCCTAATGTGTCTGTTCCCCACTGTTTTGTCCCTCCCACTCCCGCTCCTCTTGTCTCATGCCCCCTTGCTGTGCGTTGTGTGTTAGCTCTCATACGAGCCTCGACAAGGTATACAAGAAAACCAAAATCAACAAATTATAAAAGCAACGTTGTATTTTTGACGTTTCACGGAGATGTGCATGAACATTAATCTCTATAAACAGCTGCCAATCGTCATGTGACGGGTAGAAAAAAAATTTGGTTCTGTAATTTAGAAAACATGTTAATACGGCAAACGGCTTGGAAATCTGGTGTTATCAAATATATTTTGCTTTGAAACTCAAGGCCCGGTCACACCTTGACGTTTTAGCCAGCGATGGCAACGTGTTAAAATTTATGTAAAACGCTGGCTTACGTTGAACTTTTGATGTTTTTTTTTTTTAAGATTCGGACGTATTCATAGCGACTTGGTCTTATGTATAACGCATTGGTAACTACACAGAACGTTTCGTTGTGTTATAGATAACTTATACCAACGAATGCTGAACCTGTTGTCGGCCTACACAACCGATGCCCAACGATAGTCTAACTCAGGCATAGCGCGTTGCACGCATCGCTGACGATGTCGTGGCGTAACCTATTAAAAGGCTGACGCACAACGATTCAAATCATAACTGCCGTAGAAATGGAAGGGTCAAAATCGCGGTCACACCTTGGCGATCTTGCCAGCGTATGCCGACGTAACAAAAAGTGTGTCTAAAACGTTGGGGCACGTCGAATACGGTATGGGTAAGTTTGGTATGCGCGAGTAGAACGCTAAATACGCTATCATAAGTCGTAGTAAGTAGAGTACGTCAAGAAATTTTGAACATGTTAGGGTACGTTAGAGTACGTCAAAAAAATTTGAACAACATGAACATGAACATGACACACGTTCGCATGCGATGAGGATAAGTTTTACACACGTCCACAAAGGCTACTTATAAGCTACTCATAAGTCGAAACACGTCGCGGTAATGTCTTTTTTACGCGAAACTTATTTCTAACTTATGTTTGACGTGCTTTGAACCAATTATTTACGTAGTCCCAACACACATCGACGTATGTAGACGTATTCCAATGACGTCTTCCGGTCGACAAAAAAAAAAAAATTAATGTGTTTCTAGCTTACAACTGCCATATAAAAACGTGTTCCCAACGGTTTTGGGAATTGGTATATAAAAATGGTGTTCATAAAAGGGGAACCCAACAGTGTTTTCGAGTTCCTTTTTGAGTCGATGTCCATGTCAGCAGTATCAGTATCAGTATCAGTATTAGTATTAGTATTAGTATTAGTAGTAGTTTGTTCATGTTGGCAGTAGTAGGTGGGTGTGAGGGGGAGGGTGTGGGTTATGATGGATCGTCCTTGCGTCCGCGTGTCCATGGGTAGGTTCATAGGCTGCCACTCAACGATTTAAATGGCTGCATCTCCACTATTGAAAGTAGACGCTTGCGCTCAACAATTGGATTTTTTTTACACTCAATGACTTTTAAACGGTACCACTCAGCTAGTTTCATTGTTTACAATGAACGATTTAAATTGCTGTCACTCGCCTTTGTTTTTTTTTTGTTTTTTTTTTTTTGACGCTGGGGTTTGGAAATTTGAAACGTTTCTTCTGAACGTGTTAAAACGCTCAAACTCGACTATTTTAAATAGACGCTGCCGATGGACAATTGGAATCATAGCCAAGCTAGACATCGAAGTGTGAACATCCTCGTCATGCCGAAGAAAAGTTTGAAGAATGCTGCAAATAAGTGTCCTGGCCGTGGCCGTGGACGCTGACGCAAGGACGATCCATTATACCGACGTCTTTCAGCCTATGAGTAACTTAAAAGTAACGTCTGTCGACGTGTGGCAACGATCGCGTAACGTGCCAACAACACGTTAATCATAGGTTAGAAATAAGTTTCGGGTACGCTAAACATTACCTCGGCGTGTCTCAACTTATGATTAACTTACAAGTAGCATGTGTTGACGTCTGTCAACAATCGCAGACCGTGCCTACAACTTGTGGCCAGCGTAGCGGAACGTGTGAGTCATACGCTGGCATACGTCGTGAAATTTCAAGCATGAAAAAATTTGAGGACAACCGAAAAGTACAACGTTTAAAGCCAACGTACAACGACGTATGGCAACGTACTATGACGTATGCCAGCGTGCTCTCAATGTTATCAAAACTTACCCATAACGTATTCAACGTGTGCCAGCGTTTTAGAAAAAAAATTCAAAAATCGGCATACGTTGGCTAAAACGTCAAGGTGTGACCGGGCCTTCACAAAGAGAAAGCATATCTTCTTCTTTCGGCTGCTCCCGTTAGGGGTCGCCACAGCGGATCATCCGTAATGATTCGCATAATGATTCGGCACAGGTTTTATGCTGGATGCCCTTCCTGACGCAACCCTGGTCGCCTCTTATGACACAGGGATATGGTACACCTATTCTAACCGTGGCATACACCGGGCCCAGTACACTGGTACTCACTTCGCCGACCTCGGAAAGATGACAGGCTGAGTCAACCTCCTGGTGTATATTAATTCAAGCGGCCAACGGGGCTTGAACTCAGGACCTTTTGGATCCCAAGCCGCTACCCTAACCACTACGCCAACACCAGGCTACAAAGAGAAAGCATATAACCTTTGTAAATCATGTACCTCTACCTTGTAGCAACTGCCGACTGCACACCCCGATCGGGAGACGAACTGCACTGATATCGGCGCTCGGCAAGTAGCTTAAGCATTCGAGCAAACACTCCAATTAAAAGGTTGAAAAGGAACGGTTGGCCAGGCTGTGGCTGCATCCCATATAGGATACCTTTTACTTTAAAGCCGGTCTTCACTGTGCACGCATCAGTTAAATAAATTAAATTAATTCGTTCGAACAAAGAATTTATCCACAAAAGAGTTGCTGTTTAATGTAGAACAACCCTGGAGACATCGCAAAGTTTAATCGGCTGTGAAATAAACATTGCAGATAATCTGCCACATTGCCTGCTTGTCTGTGCACACGTCATGTGGTACATTGGTTCACGGTCCACACAAATGTTGTAACTTTCTTTTAAAACGTCCGTTCTTCACCAGATTTGCTTTGATTCCCTGTTGAGCACCTCACGAAACCTCTGAAAATAGACACAGATCTCGCATACACAATGGATACACAGTCCCTCTCGGGAACAAGGAGTGAGGTCAAGCAGTGAATGCATTAAATCATATAGCTCAATGAAGCCAGTTCATTTTGACACATTCCTCTTTTTTTGTTCACTCAATATAACTCTCCAAGCTTAATGCTTTGGATATTATAAAAGATCATAGAAAAAGATAAGCTTAATGCTTTGGATATTTCACATTTTCTTGTGTATATATGGAGAAGGAGGGACCATAACCTTGCTTGCTTCAAGTTAATCGGTATATAGGCTTACTTATAAGACTCGTTATTTCTTTAAATTATCAGATTTCACTCCAGATTTCTCAACATTTAGTCCGGACGCATCCGATCCTCAAAGCCAAAATAATAGTTCGATGATATACTTTAATTAGTCTGTGAGAGTAGATCGTGGAAAATTGCATCATATAATGCATAAAATCGCTTCAAGCACCTAATTTGAAAACTATAGCACTTACAAAAGCGATGTATTCAGCAATTTGTCGCTATGATGAGCAGGCATTTGATAATATGAGCGAGGAAAGTGGAAAAAAAAAAAAAAACCTTATCGTTAAGAAATCCTTGTAGCCTGTTCCAAGTCAAGGCATGGTTGAGCAGGCCAAAAAACATGGCAGCTTCAGCCCCCAGCGAGGTAACATAGGATATGCCTTAAGATCCCAGAGAGTGAGGTGGCCAAGGATGACACCTGAGAAAGGATATAATTAAATAAGGCCGTTAATAATCTTCAAAAGGGGTGTTTTAATCTAAACACCCAATTTTCACTCTTGCCCTGCCTTGGAGCATTCTTTGTATGCATGCAAAGTTTCAGGCTGCTAGGTTTCATGATTTTGGAGTTACGGAGGAGACACACACACACACACACACACACACACACACACACACACACACACACACACACACGCATTTATTAGTATAGCTGTCACAAAACCTGAAAGTTTTCTCATCAATGAATATCCGAGCTTGCGTTTGTTTCAAAGGTAAAGCACAAACGACACATGCAGCACTCCGTCACGGCATTGTACAAAGCAATGCAAATGATGATTGGCTTTTCATCTCCTTCTTCCCCATTTACTTTCCTTTTTTACTTTTTTTCCATTTATAAACACTCAAACAAGAGTATTTGCAAAAGCCCCTGCATATTCAAACTTCCATAATTACCTCCACCATCGAATGTGGATGGAGGTTGTTTTCACCCCTGTCTCTGTGTCTGTCTGTCTGTCTGTCTGTCTGTCTGTCTGTCTGTCAGAGAACAGGATATCTCAAAAAGTTATGAACTGGTTCAGACAAAACTTGGACAGGTTGGGTGTGTGACAAGGAAAAATTCGTTTGATTTCGGTGAAGATCTGGATCTGGATGCAATAATTTTTTTGAACAAATTCTTCACCATTGAGAGATTGGGGACAAAATCGATATGTAACATGATATTTAAAAAAATTATGTATGGATTGTGATAAAATTTGGTGATGAAGTTGTTGGAGAGGTGACCAGAACAAGCCGATTTGATTGTGGATGAGGTCTGGATGCAGGTCCAGCCTATCAGTGGGACACAAAACTTAAATTGTTCAGCCTGGTTGGAGGTATGCACTTTACCAAGTGCTGTTCTAGTTACTAGATGATTCGATATCCAGAAGTAACTGGAAATTTCCTGAACTCTGGCTTTTAACTGCACCATTAAAACTTGTCACCTTTTACTCTATTCAACTTTAAGAACAAACATGGCAGACATATGTAACAAACAATACACGGTATTCCATATTGAATCGTTGGCATACAAATATAAACGCCGCACTATACTAATACACCCCCTAACAATCTCTCGTAAATAACACGTGACACTGTATTAAGAGATCGTCACTGAACAGGGCCATGAGCGGCCACCAAAAACAACATTGTGAGTGGTAATTCGTGTTCACCCTTTGGACTGGTTTCTCGTGTGTGCGTGCGTGTGTGCGTGCGTGCGCGTGATGCTGCATTTTACAAATGCATCTTGTTCACATTAAACTTGTGCCTTATAACCCACAGGATGACATTGAAACTTCACATTAAACTTGTGCCTTATAACCCACAGGATGATATTGAAACGGCAAAGTACATTTGGCGGGTCTTTGTCCTTAAGCAGAAGTTCTACAGGTTGAATAAAAACCTCATGGAGTGAGTTGCATTTTGTCTTTAAGTTATCTCGGCTTCTTCTAGGGCCATCTCTTTGTTTCCAGTTTATAATTCGTGTTGTCCACCGGTTGTCCGTTCTTTTTGCTCAGTTCCAATGTTCAGCCTAGTTCCATTTCAGCTTGTTGAATGTGTTTGGAATGGCAAGAAAGTTTGTTTTCTGTCCATCTTCATTTGTTTCTCTTGTCCCTTTTCATTTTGCCAACACAGCATCTTTCTATGGCTCTTTGCATGCTCATCTTTTTTTGTTCTTTGTTTTTTGTTTGGGACCATTTTTCACTGCCATATGCTATTGCTGGGAGATTGCACTGATTGTAAACTTCCCTTATCAGGCACAAAGGTGGTTTGCCTTTTATGATGTTTTTAAATTCACCAGATGCCATCTGTACATGCTGCTCTACTTCAACTCCTCTTCACTTCTTCAGAGTTATCTGTATCCATTTGTTTTGGATGTTCCAAGTAAATGTAATGGACTCACAGGATCGCCTGGATGTACGCACACTCACCTCTAAGGTGTCTAGCCTGGGTTTGAATCCCGACCCAGCTATAAACTGTCTTCCCGGTTTTACAAGCAGGGTGATTCATTATGTCTGCCACCTAAGGTGGGCGGAGGTTATGTTTTCATCCATCAGTCTACTCTACTTGTTTCTCTGTGAACAGGATATCTCAAAAAGTTGTGGATGGATTAGGATGAATTTTGGTGGAGAGTTTGAGTTTATGACGAGGACAAAGTGATTCGGTTTTGGTGAAAATCAGGATCCGGATACGAGAAATTTTTTTTTTTTAAGTGATACTTCATCATTGAGAGATGGGGCCAAAAACAAATATATAGCATGATATTTCAAACGGGTTATGACAAAACTTGATGGATGAGTTGGTTAGGTGACAAGAATGAGCCAATTCTATTTTGCTTCAGGTCAGGATCCAGATCTGGCCTATCGGTGGGATACAAAATGTAAACCGTTCAGCCTGACAGGTATTTACTCTACCGAGTGCTGTTCTAGTCGAAACGTTTGTGCCGTCCATCGGATGGACATTAAACGGGAATCCCATCTGCCAGCATTCATTGGTGGACGTTATAGATTCCACAGTGTCCTTGTTGAAGAGTATGCGAGCTATCACCTGCACCATGGAACAAATTCCAAATTCCTGTCCTAGCCAGCAGAAGGCTGGACAGCAGAAGGCTGTGACTCAGCGGCACACGGCACCCACACCTTGTGCTGCACACAAATAAATAAGTAGTACAAGTAATATCTGGTCTCTTCAATTTTGCAAAGATCGATTTGAATCTCCTCTCTTTTTGCATAGTCGTTGAACAATATATTTGTCTTTGTTTTGTTAATTTTTATTCCTATCTTTGGACTCTCCAAATTGAGCTCTTCCACCATGATTTTTACTTCTTCAGCATTGTTTGAAATTAAGACTATGTCATCTGCGAATTGTACGTCGCTTCATTTTATTCCTCTATGTCCCCAATGTATCTTTTGGAAAAACTCATCCAAGGCGTTTTGTGAATAATTTCAGTGAGATTGAGTCTCCGTCTGTGACATCTCTTTCGATATCAATTTTGCCACTATTTTGGTGTAGTTTCAAGGTCACTCGCTATTCTGCCATGGTATACCTCACTTCATCTAATGATGCATCTGAAGTTGATATTTCGGTGATGTAGTGCTTCCACGACAGTAGTGTGAATATACTGGTTCTGGCTCACTTTTCCCCATGTAAATGAATGGGGGATTTTCAGCGATTCATATTTTTTTCCCTTAAAATAAACCCCCTTTTTATCCCAAGGTATATTTATTTGTCTCCCCTTTTAACCTGGGGACACTTTTTTTTTTTTTCAAATAATCCATGCAATAAGATAAAGATTTGTTCAAGTACTAAAGTGGTAATGTGATTTGTTAAAGGTGATTCGAAAGAAATATCTGAAACGTCTAACCCTCGGGACACTCTTTATCAAATAACCGATGCATATTGTTTAGCTCACTCATTGAACCTATAAAGATTTGTTCATTCTCAAATTCCTTCAATAGTTTAATTTTCTTTGCACAATAATCCCCATCTAAAATATTGAAAAACAAAACATTTGAATCTTTATATTTTTTAAGATACCCCTTTTGTGCCATTACGAAATGATAAACTTCTCTTAATGCTCTTGTTTGACTACCTCCTGAGCCACATATCATTTTGAGATTATAGTAAATTGTTTTTTCATTGTTCAATTGATAACCATCAAAGTTTTCAGTCCATTCAAGGATATTCATTTTTTTCTTTACATCCTCTAACTTACTACTTTTTAAATTGATTCGCTTATTTGTTTTATTTACCTTTGTTTTTGTTATTTTTTCAATAAGACTTATTTGATATTTTTCACATTCATTATGTTTTCCATTTATATACCAAGACTGAGATTTTCTCCACTCTTTAGTTTGATTAATACTTGGTTTGACCATTTATATATTGCAAAAAAACGCGGCGGTAGCCCTTAAAAAACTCTAACTCATCTTCCCATCGTTAAAACACAATCTATTCTATTCACTCTATCATACAATATCCATATGGAACACAATCTATTCCATTATCTAAAATAAATCTCTTATCATCAAAGGCTCCTAATGCCTTTTTATTTACTTCTTCACTATATATGTTATGTTTATAACTTTTTATTGTATTCATTTTCCTATATTCTTCTTTCTTATTCATCAAACAATTATAATAATTTCTAAAAGTTATTGATTTCTTTATTACATATTTCTTTATTCCCTTTAACCTCTTATCAATCTGATCACCATACTTATAAGCATATGCCTTTGCTCTCAATCCAATAAACTCACTCATTACTTTTCCACCCAACTCATCCTTAAACTTACCAATAACCTTTTCATTCTTTTTGGAAAATAACTCACTCTTCTTGCTGAAATTACTTGTATCATATACTCCAATATTTTTCTTCATATCTTTATAAACATCATCAGTTTTTATATCTAGGATAAAACTATCAGTGTCCATATACAACAATGAAACATTTTCACCATACTCTTTCTTTAAGTCATTATACAAATAATCATACATCAATATCTTTGATAAATCAAGAACTGCTGTTCCAATATAAATTGGTTTATCCATTACAATACTTTCCTTTTTCATATGAATTGCAGAAAAGTTCTCTGAAAAAACCTCTTCTCTCTCAAAACTTGGTTTATTTATCAATCTCGAAGCTTCTTTCCAAGATGTTACGAATCTAATGTTTTGCCTGTTTCTAACATTTTCCATAGTCTTTCCAAATACAGCATTATTAATTAATTTATAAAAGTCCCCTTCAAATTTTACTTTTGTATTTGCTCTCATATCTGTATTGAATTGAATATACTTTTTCACCAAAGGACTTTCTTTAAATTTTAAAACTCTATGAATTTTAGCTACTCTCAATCCTTCTCTCAAAAACTGTTTTAAGCTTCTCTGATGCAAAACATATCCCTCTTTATCATAGAATGTTGTTAACAACTTTTCTGTTGATTTACCTTTAATATTAAAACTTTTATGATAATCACTGAACCATTCTTTCTTTGGGGTTTCTTTCTCACATGCAAAAGGAAGGTCTTTATGCTTATTATGAAGATCACTCGGGTACCTCAAATCAACTTCAAAATAATAACCTTCTTCTTCGTCATTCAATTCTTCTTGAGAAGAAATAACAATATTCATCAAAGCCTTTTCATAAGGCCCAACCCTTTTCTTCCACCCACTCTAATTTACCATAAGGCAGAGATTGAGACATTGCCCATCCATACAAATTATTAGCATCAAAATACATCAAATAATTACCATCTTTTTCACTATCATAATTTGGAAGATATTTATTATTTGCTTTAGCATATCTTTTTGAACATACTTGTGATATTCCACCTCTCTTGGACTTCTCAATCATCAAAAGCATATCAACATCACTGATTAAATCTATATCTTGTTTTGTCATTTTCAACATTGCACTCCAAGCTAAACCAGGAGCTGTGAAATAGTGGGCAGGATCTAATCCATAACAATTTTTATTATGACAGAGTATCTAAAAGCTTCAAAAAATCAGCGAACAATAAAACATCTGTTTTTAGATATAAATCATGATATTCTCCAAGGTTCTTTATCTTAAATATTTTCCATATTCCTTATCACTTATCTCTTCTTCATAAAGGTTATTATAGAAACTTTCTTTTGAAGGAAGTTGTGTTTCTTTAAATCTCATAAATGAATCCATATAATCATAAGGATAAATTCCCTTACTTGTAAGAATTTTCTCTTTACTTTGAATTTCATTCCTTGTTTGAATTTCCTCTCTCGTAAGAATTCCTTCTTTAATCAGAATTTCATCTTTAATCTGAATTTCCTCTTTAGTTAGAATTTCATTCATTGTTCGAATTTTCTTTATAATTAGAATTTCATCTTCAGTTAGAATTTCTTCATTAATTTCCTCATTAATTAGAGTTTCCTCTTTACTTTGAATTCTCTCTTTAATCTGAATTTCCTCTTTAGTGAGAATTTCCTCTTTTGGAAAGAATGAATTAAGATTTGGAAAATAGTCCGTGGAGCTTAGATTTGATGCGAGGTAGGCTAGTGGTATTCCCATAAACTTGTAAGAATCTAGAAACCTAATACGAGTTAAAGGTTTTGTGAATATCATTTTTGTAAATGAAATATACTTTTGACTTGTGTTTGTTATGGCAGAAATATTCCCTGGTGTTTTTGAAAGTTCATTTATAAATAGATGTGTATCATAGTTGGCGCTGTTGTGAAGAAAGACTGGAATAAAAGAAGGTAATTTATAATTAAGATTACAACAGGAATGAGCGGGACCTCTATTTACCAGTAAGATGACAATGATCCCTAACTTTAGACTCCTTAATTTCCCCCTCATAAATATGACAGATATTGTTCTTTCTGAATTCTAATTTTTCTTCTTTGGTTAATTTCATCGGTTCATTTGTTTCTTTCATTAATTTAGTGAGTCTTATACAATCCTTTTCTAATCGTTTTACAAACTCTTGTGAAACTTTTTTTCCACTATAATGTTCAAGTTTGTTATACTTTTCTCCAACAGATGATTTGATATAATAACAGAAACCACAAGGAATATGTTTTTGATATTTATTTGTATATGATTCTTTTCGATTAGGAGAAGCAGTATTTATCTTTTTAAGGATACATTCAAAATCAGCGTATATCACAAATGGGTGCATGATAGATTTATTATAATCTTCGAAATAAATCTTTTCACCAGGTTTAGGCATTGTAATTACAGCTGATTTATGATTACTACAATATTTTGAATGTTGTTCTAATCGTTATTTTGTATGAAATGAATTAAGACATCGCTTACAAGGATATATTTTGTTTGCTGTTCTGAATACCTGAGAAGAGATTAATCTTGATAAATTATTGATGTATGTGTAATGTGAATTATTTCCAACACTAAAATATAAAAGATCAATGTGTGTTTCTTCATTTTTATAGTTGTTTGAAATTTTTAATATTTGAACTTTGTTTGTATCCATTAATCCATATACATTAATAGAAAGATTATTCTTTTTCTCAAATTTAGGAATATCTTTTAGTGGCATTGGGAATTTAAAATCTTTAATGTCCAAGGTATTCTCATATTTCATATATTGTTTTACTCTTTCTGAATCACATTTTGGTGGATGAAAGTGAGCAAGAACAGACCAGAGAAAACATTTATTATCATTGTTCTTAATATTAATAACTGCCTTCTTTAGTTTTATTTCTTTTGGTAATTCAATATAAGAAGAAGCTTTAAGAGGGTTTGATTTTTGAATGTGTATATCTAAAAAGATGATTTCTTTAATATTGAATCCACTTCCTACCACTGTATTATCAACATCCTCCTCTTGTTTTGATAGTTCTTCATAAACCCCACTCTTCAAAAAATCTTGAAATGATGTTATAAAATGAAGATCTGTTCTCATATAAGGAGTTTGTTCTTCATCTTGTCTTTTCATATTCATTTTCACTCCCATATAAAACTTTAAAGTTTTCATTTCTTTTAATGTCTTTTTAATAACTTTTTCAACATCAGGTTTCACTATTTCAATTGATTCAGCTATTGATGATGGTCCGGGTTCTCCAAATTGAAAAATCCTTATTTTTATATGCCCTTTAAATGCCCCATCAGTGTTTTCAATATAATAGTCTCCCTTTACTTTAAACTCATTTTTCTTGTGTTTTTGTGCTTGAAGATGTTTATTATAACTTCTCTTCAAAACATCCTTTGAACAGATATCACAATGTTTTCTTTCCAACTCAAGAGGAGATATTTTATGAAATAGATTAAATGTGTGTTTGTTGGTTCGGAGGTGTTTTCTATAATGTTTATATTTGTGATTACAAACATCGCAGTATGTTGTATTCACCATATTTATATAATAAATCTTTGCTTAAACTAAAATTTTCTTGATGAAAATTTCGTTTATTTTACAGGTGAATCTGTGCTTAAAACCATTTTATCCTCCAACTTTTTCACTTAATAAATACAATGTTTCAAGACACAAAAGACAAGTTTCAATCAATCTCTTCATTTGTTAAAGATACTGAGAAATATGTCAAGGATGTAAAATTGAACAAAGATAAATATAACAACTATTGGATAAAACAATTATGGTAAATAATATGAGTTCTTCAATTTCCTTCAGTGGAAGGGCTTTTAGTATACCTGGTAGAACATCAATTAAAGTATCTCTAACAAAAGTTTCTCCTCTCCTTCTGGTAATATATTCAAAACTAGAAAAAGCAATGAAACAAGAAAAAGTATCAAAAAACAAAAACCTTATGGATGAAGCTTTAGAAAGAAAAGATAAGACCATCTGTAATATGCAAGGAGAAATTTGTATTTTTTTCAACAACCCTAAAGATGTAAATCCTGATGAAATAAAGGATGTAAATATATCAGGTGAAATGACATTTCGTTCAATAGTAGTTAACGATCATTTTAAAATCACCTTTAATATAAAAAATGTTGTCGTTGAATCTGGTAATGAAAAAAAGTATATCGATATCGATGGTAATATTATTAAATATGAGTCAATATACAACTGAAAGTATAGATGAATTTCAGTTTAAGTAAAGTTTTACTTTATAAATATGCTAGACTTTCCTGATTCTCCATATGACAAATTTGAGAATTGTCCTGCGTGTGAAAGACGGGGATTAAACACAGTCAAAAGCCTATAAACAATGTATATTCTGTGATTATCTTCTAATTAATGATAATAAAAAATATAAAAAGGAAAATAATTCTTTTAGATTTACACCAAAAATGAATTACTTTGCAAGATTGATTGGAGAAATGAATGTAAAGTATGAGGGTGATAACACACCTTTCCTTACAAGGGAAGAAACTGTACGTATTAGAGAAATGTTCAAAGGATTGTTGTTATATATTATTCATGGATGTGATTTTCAGGGAAATATCAACACAAGATATTGTATAAATAAAATAATGGATTATCTTGAAATTAAACCTGAACTTGGATAAAATATAGAGTTTCTAAAAAAGCCAATAATAAATTAAATAACCTGTTTTCCAAATATATAAATGAATGATTTTTTACCCATTTGGGAAAATAAGATAAAATTTAACAACCATAAAAATCTCCCAAATTCATTAAGATGTCTCATAGTTGGTTCAAGTGGATGTGGAAAAACCTGCTTACTTTAAAGATGCTCCTCACTCTCAACTTTTTAGATTATGATAATTTAATAATTTTCACAAAGTCGAGTTTTCAACCAGAGTATCAACTACTCTCACAAGGTTTTAATGCTGGTCTTCAAAAAGAAGATATAATCGGTTTATTTAAACGTCAAAAAAACCTAAATGATTATAACATTGAAGATATAATTCAACTATTTTGTGATACACAGAGATGTAAAAAGAAATCAAATCCGATAACTTGTATTCTTAGTGATAATACGGATGATATACCGTCTCCCCAAGATTTGGATAAATCAAAAAAGAACCTCGTCATCTTTGATGATTGTGTTAATGAGAGAAACCAAACGGTAATGGACAGCGACTACACAAGAGGGAGACATTCTTCTTGTAATTGTATTTATCTTAGTCATTCGTACTTTCAACTTCCTCGTCGTTCCATCAGAAACAATGCTAATACTTTTATTTTATTCAAGTTAAATTCAATAGATATCAATAATTTTTGGAGAGATAATTGTTCTACATTATGTAGTAAAAAGAAATTTGAGGATTACATGAAGCACACGACTGAAAAATATAAATATATTGTTGTGAAACAAGATGAGATATTAAGGGATATATTTTTTGTTTTAGAAACAATTACATATATAAATGACAACTATTATTATAAATCTTGTAGGTAAATCTGCTTCTGGAAAAAACTTTCATAAATCAAGGTTCTTGTGTAGTACAAATGAGAATATTGTAAATTTACTTAAAAAAACACCCCGTGATACGCATTGTATCAACAACAACTAGAGCAATAAGAACTGGAGAAGTAAAAGGTGAAGATTATCACTATATTTCAGTGGAGGAACATATGCGATTGAGGAATGAAGGTCAAATATTTGAGGAGGTTTCTCTTGGTACAACAAAATATTCACATTGTAAGAGTGAGTTAAGGAAACTAAAATGTGGTGGTCTTGGGATATTAGAAACTAATCCAGAAGGAACGAGACAAATTATTAAACATCTGAGCGGAGTGAAGATTTTATCATTCGGTTTTGATGTTGATGAAGAAACTCAACGCAAACGTATGAAAAGCAGAGATGCAAGTATTAGTGAAGAAGAAATTACAACTCGCATTAATGTTAATAAAGAATTTGATGAAATATTTGAACACATCTACTTGAATGATGAAGAAAAGGAAAATTTCCCTGTTGATCTTTACAATTCATTGAATGATATTTTACAATAAATAAATGGATGCAAAAAAAAGAGCAAGAAGATTTAAGGAACATCAAGAGTTGGTTTCAAAAGTTGTTAAACAACAGGAAGACATAAAGAAGAAACGCAGACAGAAACTAACGGGCGAAGAAGCATTTGAAAGAAAACAAGAGAAATTTTTTAAACCACTTTTAAAAACTTCCCAAGAAAAAATGAAAGATATTTCCACAGTTCCCACAGTAGAATATACTCCTAAAAAACTTCAAATGTTAAAAGATTTTCATCAAATGACGGAGGAAGAATTAGAGCATTTAGGAGAATTAGAATATGATGATGAAGGTTTATTTCAACAACTGGAAGAGATTAATCGACCCCCTGATTATATTGTGAATGCTCTTCAAAACGATGAATATTCAGCGGATTCAAAAACCAAAGCAGGACTCATTCCAACAGAACAACCAGCAATATTTCATCTTGTTCAAGAAAAGGTATTGATATTTAATGATGAATTAAGGTTCTTGGGTTCTGCTCAACCCCCTGTTAAACTAACTCCGAGATTAATGTTTCTTCTCACAAAAGATGGAAGACAAGGTTCAACTGTGAGGGATGAATCAAAGTATTTTGATAAACCATTGGATATGAAAAATAATGATGATAGAGTATATATTGATCTGCTGAACACTCTAAATTATAGGGTTAGTATTTCTAGTAAAAGTAGGAAAAATGAGAAGGAGAAACACATTATTCAGGCTTTAAGTATCCTTGGTTCAGGTATTAGTTTTCTTCCAAATGACCAATCGCAATTAGTTAATAGACTGTTATTGTTGTTAGGTAGTAAGAAGGCTGGAAATAACAATTGTTTTAATGAAGCATCAGCCATTTTAGACCAGTTGATGAACATGAAAATAATGAATAAATCTCAATATAAAGACATTTTATCTCATATTAAATAAGATGAGAAGCACAATCCTGAGTTTTAATTTCACAACAAGCGACCACACATCTTCATTCCCATACCCACTACAACTGGACCCAACAAAAGAATATGAGGCATCTTTATTGTCCATGGAAACTTATAATACCTTATTTAATATTACTGATAAAAATGACAAGTTTAGTTATAATCCCGGAAGTGGATACAAAACGATAACAGTCTCACCCGGAGCATATGAGATTTCTCAAATATCTTCCGAAATTGCTCGTCTTATGAAAGAACAGGGTGATGAACCAAAAAATATTGTTATAGACATTCAAAAACGTACTTCAAAATAAACGATTAAAGTTAAAAATAACTACAAGGTTGATTTCACAATTGATAATTCATTTAGAGAGTTATTGGGTTTCTCCTCAAAAAAGATTGAAACTAATGGGACGTTTTACAGTGATAATGTCATTCAAATATCCTCAGGAATAAATTCGGTGTTAATTCACTGTGATTTGATTGATGGTGCTTATAATGATGGAAAAAAAACAAATGCAATATTTTCATTCAGCGCATACTCAACCCCAATTGGTTATAAATTCAATACGGAACCCAAAAATTTGGTTGATCTCCCTGTGTCAGGAAAAACCATACACAGAGTGAATTTTAGGATAACCGACCAAGATAATCATATGATTTCTTTTAATGGAGAAGTTATATCCATCAGAATTCACCGACGTGAAGTTTTCCAATAAATAAATACGATGGTTATTGTGAGGAAACACGAGTTGGGAAAATATAAAATAATTACAGGGGATGGGATGTTCCTTTCCCCATACTACAAGGGTGAAGGTATGTATCTTGGTAGAGGATACTATAAACCTAAGAGACAAAGGGGTGTTGGACATCAATTTAGAGGAGATGGGATAATTGATACTCTAATGGGTATTGGTTCAACTATTCTTAAACATAAAGATCTAATTGGTTCAACTGCTTCTGCTGTGGGAAATGTAGCAGGTGTTGTAAAGAGCATAAAAGATGCCCAGAAGGAATCTCATAAATTACAAGCAATAAAAGAAATTAAGAAAGGCAAAACTCAGTTGTCCCCCCAAGAACGACAGAAAATAATTTGAATACTTGGATCAGGGTTTCAAAAGTTTTAACATCTTTTTTCCTAAATAAATACAAGTATGGAAGCAATTGATAGTATCTATGATTTGGATGAAACTATTATTATCTCAAACTCCACTAAAAAAGAAGATTACTTCAAGGTAAATGCAATAACTGGAACAGACTGGAATACGAATGGTACAAAAAGTTTTGAAATAAATAATCAACAAACCTATTTGAATCTATCCAAAAGTTTCTTGTTGTGTAAATTTAAATTCACTAAGGCTGCGACTAACACAAACACTACACTTGTAAATTATTTCTTCTGGAAAATGTTTGATAGTGTGCGTTTGTATATTGGAACACAAGAAGTTGAAGCGGTTGATTATGTCTCTGCTGTATTTGAAATGATGAAACTTACACTCTATACATTCAGTGATAGAATGGGAAAGGGGTCTGTCGAAGGTTTTATTCCTGATATGTCAACGGGAACAAACACAGACCCTGGATATACTCAAAGGAAAGGAGCGTATAATGATGATACAAAAGCAGAAAATAGTTTTACTGTGGCAGTTCCTCTTTAAGGTATATTTGGATTTTGTGATCATGATAAAGTTCTGTATGGTCTTAAAATTAGATTTCAACTACAAAGGAATGATAATGAAAATCGATTGCTTTTTGGTGTTGGTAGTGCTTTTGGTGAACAGAATAAATTTGTAATTGAGGAAATGAGTTGGTATATCAGTGAATATACTCCTAATCTTAAAACAGAAGAGATGTTGAATAGAAGACTTAACTCAAAGAAACCACTCAGTGTATCATACCTCAAAATAAGATGTCAACACGTTAAACTCAACCAAACTACTTACACGTGGAATTTGGGTGTTCTGGAAGGAAAGCCACGATATCTGTGGATCATTTTTAAAAAGCCAGATGGTGATACTGCGACTGATAAGAATAATGCATTGAGTGATAATGCTAAGGTGAAACAACTTCGCGTTTCTCTAGATGGAACATTTTATCCACGAGATAGATTGGAAATTAATTGGGAAAAAAATTATTTTGCTGAAGCATACAAGTCTTACCAAAAGGTGTGTGAAAGTAATGGAAATAAAGAACCTATTTTGGATATGACAGCATTTAAAAGTTTGTATACAATCTATGCATTTGACCTGAGCGCTCAAAAGGAAACTATAAAGTCTAATCGAGTGGATACTTCCCTATACATTGAAAGAGGAGAGAGTGAAGAAGTTGATACATATTGTTTGCTTTTGGAAGAAACAGAATTACAGATAATGGTATGATGATTAGTCTCACATAATTTTTTGTTAAATAAATGAGTGGCAAAGTACCAACTGGGGT
Source organism: Eptatretus burgeri (assembly GCF_056783735.1). Lineage (NCBI taxonomy): Eukaryota > Metazoa > Chordata > Myxini > Myxiniformes > Myxinidae > Eptatretus > Eptatretus burgeri. The sequence continues at coordinate 75,827,175 of NC_140973.1, read as the reverse complement.
ATATGTTAATCATATCAATCTTCATAAACTATCATCTTGTGTTCAAAATCAAAAGCCTTGTACGATTAACGTTAATACAATTCAGAGAAAAGGAGCAGTAAGAATTGATGTTTTGCTCACAAGAGAACAGGTTAAAATCTTGAATGACACTGGCTCACTTAAAATTAAAATGACAAAACCAATGTTGAAAAAATATTCAATAAGAGAGACGAGTGGAGGATTTCTCCCATTTCTAATTCCTTTATTTGCTGGTTTAAGTGCAGTTGGAGCATTGACGGGTGGTATTTCAACAGCGGTTCAAACTGCCAACGAAAGGAAGGCTCAACTCCAGGCTCAAAAAGAATTGGAAACACATAACAAAGAGTTGGAGAAACAAATTAGTGGAAGTGGTGTAATTGTAGATTTTGCTGAAAAACTTGAAGGTCTGCCTGATAAAGCGAGATTGTTAGTTGGAGATATGCTTTCTTCTATAGCACAAGCAGGTGTAAAATTAACGAAAAGAGGTAATGGATTATATCTTTCTAATAAATAAATGAGCATTGATGAGTGGTTTAAAGAATTTGGAAAGAATACAACATCAAATTTACAACTTGTCAAATATTGCAAGAAATTAAAAATTCATCATGTGGTTATTTGTATGAGAGATGAATTAACAAATGTGCCAAAACATACAAAGAATATTATCATGAACTTAGAAGATAATAATGGGAACGGTTCTCATTGGGTTTGTATTTTTAATAGTCAAGACAAATATTATTTTGATAGTTTTGGTCTTCCACCACCTGTTGAAGTCATAAAATTCTTACAGAATGGTGTTTATCAAACATTTCAAGTCCAAGAATTAAATTCCAAGTGTTGTGGTCAATTATGTCTATATGTGTTATTTCAACTCAACAAAAATAAAAAATTTTATGATATTATTTTTAATCTAATATAAATGACTTATGTTGGTAAAGATGGTTCTATCTTTGGTGTATCCCAAGAACTGCATATTGATTTATCAAATTATTACACAAAGGCACAGGCTGAACGACATAAATATAATATAACCAAAAATATTAACATGAAAAATGCTTATAAATTAAAAAAATTATCCAAGCCCGACTGACGCGAATGACTTGGTGAGATTAAGCGATTTATCACAATATATATATCTTTAAATAAAACGGCCGTGTATTCCAAAGATACAGAAGTGTTGATATTATCTCCAGGTCATACAGAATTCACAGTTCGAATTAAAATAAATTTTTATAAAGAAGGGCGTATCGTTTGTATGAGAATAGAACAATGGGGGTATGATATGAATGATTTAGGGTATAATTGGTCATTTAAAATTAACCTCGAAGACCTGGAACAATTAAATCAGTCTCGTAAGGAAGAATATTATCCACTTGGTATCGAGAATGAGTTTTGTGGGGCCACGATTAGTCAACAACAAAGAAAAGAATTTAATAAGGGTAAATATAATAATGGTTTTGCCCTTGTTTATATCATGAAAACAGAAAAAACAGGATTATATATAATAAGTAAGGAAATACAAAATGATTTAACTATGGGAAGATGGGGAGGTGTTTCGTGCCATAATATTATTCTAACATATATTTCTAATACATAAATGACAGCAAGAAGGCTTCAAGAAAATTATCATTTCTGTGTCCAAGCATACCTTCAAGAAAAGGGTATTCGGTATTTTAATAAATATGTCCTACAACATAAGAATGAGGTATTTTCAATAAAAGATTGGCATTATGCTGATGTTGAGAAACCGACAACTTTAGATTTAATTAGAATGTTAAATAATGAAAAAATTATAAAGTTCAGAAAAGGTAAGGCTCTTTTAGAAATTCAAAAGAAATTTTATTGGTTTCCTGTTGTAAAAAAAATTATTTTGGATACAGGAATAACAAGAAATCCTGATGAATATATGTATGATATTCTATGGGGTGTAAGCAATTCAAGGATAATAAGGGATGAGGAAGGTTTTGAAGAAGAGAGGGAAGAGGAGGAAAAGGAGAAGAGAGAGAAGGAGGAGAGGGAGAAGAAAGAGGAGGAAAAGGAGGAGAGGGAGAAAAAAGAGAAGGAGGAAAAAGAGAAGAGAGAGAAGGAGAGGGAGGAGAGAGAGAAGGAGAGGGAGGAAAGAGCGAGACAAAATAAATATCAAAATATGGAAACCAGTGAGATTAAAAAAAGATTGGTGGTATTACAGAAAATAACTCAACCCACCGAGGAGGAAAACAAAGAATTGACAAGTCTATTTGAAATATTTTCTACAAGACTATTGACATCGACAAGATATTCATTTTAATTCAAGTTTTTCATTTTTATTTTTTTTTCTTAAATAAATGGAGGAGAGAGTGAAGGCATTTCTAAGGATTCTTT
>NC_140973.1:75807296-75819796 GCF_056783735.1 Eptatretus burgeri | reverse complement strand
GAAAATGGAAATGTATCTTTTGCTTAGCTTTTACTTTCCTGCGTATCCTCTCCTTTCCTCTTCTTACAGTACAGTACCATATAGCTCTCCTTTGCTAATGGAAGGCAAGAGGAAACACTCTGTGTTCTCTGCGTACATGTAAGCCGAGTGCTGTGACTGACCAGGGCATCAACGCGTGTGGGCGGAAATTGAATGCAGTTGTCTTTGGAAAGAGGCATCTAGTTACTCCAGAATATCGTTGTACTCTCTCTCTCTCTCTCTTTCTTTGTCTGCCCTCATCCTTTGCTTTTGCACGAGTTTGCTGTGATTAGATCGGATTGGTTCTTCTGCCTTCCCCCTATTTTTTTGTTTGTCTTTGTTTCCACTCTCCCTTAACCTTTAAAATAACAAACATTTCCTATCCCTTTCTTTTAAGGCAAATGCAGAAAACGTCTCCATCACTGTTTAGAAGGCATTCTATGCAAACACGACTTTCTATGGTATGTACATCCCCTTGTACAAACTAAAATGTGTTTGCAACTTGTATCAGTCCTTTACACCATTTCTAAACATCATAACGTAGTCGATTCTTATTGAAATTGATTCATCTCTGAAATGATTTTGATAGAATAGCTAAATATATGAATGCAGCAATTTATTTTGTAATTGCCTGATAAATTCATCCTCAAGGCTTTTCCAGTTAACGGCAGTCTGCCGTTTGCTTAAAAAGTGCATTTTGGTTCGAATCCTAAAAGTAGAACGCTAGAGTTCAAACCTGCTGTCATCGTCGTGTATTCTCTTGCCACGTAAACCCATCTTTATTTTATGCAGAGGCAGCAGCCAATAATCATGCCTCCAGTACAAATGCAGGGTGGTGAGGGATATATGGAACCTCATCTCTCATCTCAAGGTATGAAAAATTGTGCTGTTGAGAAATTAAATTTATTAGGTTGGAGACGTCAAACTAATAGTTTGCACAGGAAATGCCAGTCAATTTCAACACATTTCGTTTTCTTGTGGATCATTAGTTGCATTTAAAATATCACACATGCTAACAATTATCTCTGTCCTTTTAGACAACATTCACCTGGGATTTCAGCAGAATAGCCTCTTCTTCCGCTCACAGACGAGCCTGGATCGAGTTGGACCTGATTACAGCGGGTTACAAGCACCAAACGGCAGCGTATACAGCACACCAAGCCTTGCATCGCTCATCACGCAACCTCCAACATACCTTCGACAGCACTCCCCAGTATCCTCGGACACAAGCCTTGCTGGCAGTGACTGCCTTGTGCCTGTTCGCGTAGACTATGTACCAAACCATCGCCACAGCGCGATTGTCGTGCCATCTTATCGGCCTACACCTGACTATGAGACTGTTGTGAGGCAACTGCGGAGCGGAGAAGTTGGGCCGCTCTACTCGGGTGGAGGTGTCGGTGGTGCCAGGGAAAGGAACAGCCGTTCACTGCGCAGTCTCAACCTTGGCAGTGCACATGCGTATATGCGGCCTGCCGAGGGCCTTGTGTACAGCCAGCCAGAGATTCGTGAGCCCCCACCGCAGTGCACCGGGCAAGCGGCACGTTATGCTTTTCAGGTAGTTCATCGTTTGCAAGACTTGGAAGTTGTTCATAATTTTGTATTTCATTATCAGATTTTCTTTATTGCTATTTGCCATCGACAAATTACCGGTGCAAAAATAAACCAAAACTGACTGCTTCACCCCTCCTCCCCTCTCCCACAATTTTTCTGTCTTCCTTGTAGTGCACATAATTTGACTTTATATGTAGATTGTGCATTACCCACATTTATGCTTTGTGTTTTGGTTCCTCCATTGTCATCTCTCAGTCCCAAGGCTATACGGCAACACGGCCTTTGCGTAGCCATCTGTCGTCACAGTCCCAGCGTGTGGCGCCCACACACCACCAACGTACAGGTGCCCCCTCCGGCCTGCCGCCACCTCCATATCCTCAACCACGACCAGCTGCTAGTACACCGAACCTGACTTTGCAGCAGCGTGCAGGAGGCAGCAACCCTGACTTAGCTGCGCGCCGAGTCTTGCATGCTGTGCAGACCTTTCAGGTAACCTCACAAATCCAGATGTGCAATGTTGAGCTGTTGTTGAAGTAGGAAGCAATAGTTCTCTGTTTCAGAGATTGATTAGAATCAAACTCAGGCATGTGCCGTCACCAAACGATCATGCTTGGTGCTTCAATTTTGACTTGGATTTTTATTTATATTCATGAACTTGAACTTGTATGAATTGTTCTTTCAAAAACGGTAATTTAATCACTTTGCATACATACATGGCCAGACCAAGTCTCAAAGTTTTCATTTGTCTTTGTGTAGAATTCTTTAAGATGTGTACATAGCCAGTAAAGGATGTCATTCTTAATGACCGAGGATTGTGGTGTTTAATACAGACTAGGTGTGCTTACCCATTGCTTCAATGATGGATTTAATCAAAAGACAGCATGTTGTACTTAATCAAAATGAAGACCAATTACTGCACTGTAGTCCCACCAAGAAGGAAGCCAAACATTAAAAACACACACATACACACACACACACACACACACACACACACACACACACACACACACACACACACACACACACACACACACACACACACACACACACGTGCTTGGCCGGCCGATCATGGCAATTTTTCAGGAATCGGCAGGTTGGAGTCAGTGTGATTACCAACTGCAGTACTTACTGTATACAACCCCACAACCTTGAGTAGCTTTCACCAAAAAACAACGCTGCATTTATATAGACGTTTCAGGGATATGTTGACAAACATTATTCTTTATAAATAGCTGCTTGTGACGATTGAAAAAAAAATATTTTTGGCTCAGTAATTTAGAAAACACGTTACTAAGGCAAACAGCTTGGAAATCAGGTGTTATTTCACAACTCGCTCAGGGCGGCGGAGCACGGGCCACTCGCTCAGGGCGGCGGAGCACGGGCCACTCGCTCAGGGCGGCGGAGCACGGGCCACTCGCTCAGGGCGGCGGAGCACGGGCCACTCGCTCAGGGCGGCGGAGCTCGGGCCACTCGCCCAGGGCGGCGGAGCTCGGGCCACTCGCCCAGGGCGGCGGAGCACGGGCCACTCGTCCAGGGCGGCGGAGCACGGGCCACTCGCTCAGGGCGACGTGGCGAGGCAAAAGCGTCCACAGAGAGTGAACGATTTGCTTAGAACACGTCGCGGTACCGCTGTCGACAATGGGTGCTCGGCAAGTGGCTTAAGCACTCATGCAAGCACTCCAATTTAATGGTTGATGAGGACCAGTTGGCCAGGCTGTTGATGCATACCATAAAAGACCTCCTCTCTTCCCCACCCCCCCCTCTCCCTCCCCCTCCCCTTCTCTCTCTACCCCTCACCCCCCCCACCCTCTTTCTCTCTCCCCTCCTCTCTTAGTATTACCGTCAGCGAAGCAACCACTGAAATTTGCCAGAACAATAATAAATGTTACTGTTGGTAGCGCTACACTAAGTTCCATTCTCACGTCTTCCTCGATCACGGAAAGAGGGGCTGCATGATTAAAAAGGGACATCTGTATGATTAAACGGACACAAAGTTTTTTTACCAAGTAAACCAATTGTTGTCCCCCGCCAGCCCGCCCCTCCGACAAGGTCAGAGACTGAGGACATAAAATGAGCTCCGACCGACTGATCATCTGTCCATGACCTTTTGTGTTCGCAATATTTCAAAAACCGGTGAACATTTAGCTTTCATATTGCAGATATCTATTCCTTATGACATTATCTCGACCTGATTAGATCATGGCGGAGATTGGAAGAATTCTGTTGACATGGCAACTGTCTCAGTCGCTTGGCTTGTGTATGCGATATTTCAAAAAGCTGTTCAAGATTTAGTTTTCATATTGCACAGATTTCTTCCTCATACCACTAAAAAGGTGGGCATCCGAGAGTATCAGCTCCTTGGTAACTTACAACAATACCATTTTTAATTCACCTGGAATGTAGTTCCGGAGAGCTTATGGGATGGAGTGTCGTCCGTCCGTCCGTCCGTCCATCTACAAATGCTTGAAACTTCTTCTCTGAAACTACACATACAATTTCGATGAAACTTTACCACAACATTCATCACTGTGTATGTACCAAAGTTTGTTCACGGCATTTATCAAAACGGGGTTTCAGGGGGTCTCCAGAGGGAATTTACAGGGATGTTCCCCCCCCCCTAACCCCAAGAGGTATATGCTTTCTCCTCAGAAATGGCACACAATTCCGATGAAACTTTACTTCAACCTTCATCACCCATGATGTACCAAAGATTGTTCGCACCATTAAAAAAAATCGGCATCTAAGGTGGTCTACAGGGGTGGGGGGTTGCCCTCCAAAATATGCATTTGCTTTCTTCTCAGATACCATTCCGATGAAACTTTACTACCACTTTCATCACCCATGATGTACTAAAGTTTGTTCACGTCATTAAAAAAAATTGGGGTATAAAGGGTTATACAGGAGGTGGGTGGGGGGCGGGGTTGCTCCCCAAAATATGTATTTGTTTTCTTCTCTGAAACCACACACACAATTTCTATGAAACTTGACCTGACCACAACCTTTATCACCCGTGATGTACCAAAGTTTATTCACGGCATTAAAAAAAAAAATTCCATAGGTATTCACTTTCTTCTCCATTACATATTTTGTGGGTCATCCATGCCTACCAGTGGTTCCCTGGTTACCTTATATCCAGCCCCTACCAGGTGAGCATCCAGGGGTATTGCCCCGATGTTTATTATTCTACAACAGCAGGAACCCTTTAGAATAAAGCGTGACATAGACGGACGCTTCTCCTTTTATTAATCGATGTCGTGCAGCCAATCATCTGCAAATTTAGTGGCTTCCTTTCTTTGTCGACCATAAATTTTACAATTTTAACTATCAGCCGATGTTTTGTGATTGTCCTATATGTTGCCTAAGTCTGTTTTCCACCCTCTCGGTTTTCTCAGGAAGACAGTTTGCCAGTAGTCCACCGCAGTTTACTGGAGGTCAGTGAACCCTTGCAGCGCTTTCGCGGTGTTCGGAAACGCAACAGTTTAGGTGCTGTACCACACGTTGGACCCATGCCGGGCCTCACCCTGGACATGGATTCTCTAGCACTTGGTCGCCGTGGGGAGACCGCTGATGCAAGTCTTTTCCCCGTGCCTTCGCCAACACACCAGGCAATTTCCCAGTCAATCTCAGCACCACCCCAACCCAACGGCCTACCTCCTCAGCCTCTGGGAGCCCAGTCTTCAGCCTTGGCTCAACCTCCACCACCGACATATAACCATAACAAGTCACTCTCAAATGCAACAATGCTAATTCACAGCAGTGAGAGTGAGGGTGAGGTATGTATTTGAGCAATTGTCCAGTCAGTTTGTCTCAGGATCACATATGTCCCAAACATTTCATCCGTTCTTGTTTCTCATTGCTTACACTCTGTAATGTGAGAGTCCTAGATTCTTTCATTTTGTTTCAGGGTGAGGGGGATGGTGAGCAGGAGCATAATGGTGGCTATGAGGTCACTCCAGGACAGACCGCTCTTTCTGAGGCCCAGTACAATGCAAGGTTGCAAGCAGCTCTAGCCCAGATACCTCGCCATCCACCACCGCAGTACCCTGGCCACACAGCACTACCACGTCGCTTCAGCAATGAGCTTCCACCCATCAGTCCCATCCCACCGTCGGTGCGAAGCTCATCCCACACTTTACCTCTTTCTCTACCTCGTTCAGTTGATAACATATGAAAATAATAGCTTGTTTTGACAGCCACAGATGCTGAGATTTCCAGTTGGAGTGGCCATCCCTCCTGGAGAAACGATGCCATGGTCTGCAGAAACAAGGATAAATTGTGGTGGTGCCAGTTCCCTTGTGCCATGCCTCTCAGAGCCAGATTTGATGGCTGCTGTAAAGGAACGTGTGCGTACAGAACCACCTCGTGAGCGTCCCGTTTCAGAGCTTTACTCTGTCACCGATAACATCGTTGAGACGGAATTTTTGCTGCGGGTGAGTCTTGTTATAAACAAAGCAAGCCATATTGTTCAGTGGGTTTATCGTTATTTAGGAGTGGTGCAACATGCATTTCTCCCTTCTACCCCAACCCACCCCACACACACCCCCGGTCTACATCAAACGCTTCTCATCCATCCATTCCATCCTCTGACTCAATTTACCCTCTGCTTGTTCTTACAGAGCATGGAGAAGAAACATGGCAGTGCAGCCGAACCGAAAAAGTTGGGCCCATTAAAAATGGCGATGATGAATGGCCTGTCCATGTCCACAATTCCCCTTCCTGAGGAGAGCAAGGATGAGACCTCTTTGACTCAAGGCATTCCTTTGGACGACAGGGTCAGGATGGTTGTTTTGCTTCCTATTTACTCCCTTTTCTTGTGCAGTTTAATACCAACAGGGCATAAACAATTAACAGATGCCAGGATTGTAACATGAATTGTTGAAAAAAAAATGTTCAGTTTAGTCCTCATGCTTGATTCAAAAGTTAACATTTTAAACGTACATGGGTGCAGATACAATGTCTCTTCTCCTCTGCCATCAGTGTAAGCAGCTGGAATTTCGCCTTGAGCAGGGTACCGTCCTCATGGAGTTTGAGCAGGTTCCCAAGCGACTCGTAGGTGCTCGTTGTGACACGGCACAGCTTGGCGACAATATCGAACGCAATCGCTTCCGTGACGTGCTTCCATACGAAGGGAATAGAGTGAAGCTGGTACCCAGCAAGGACAACCCGACAGGATACATCAATGCCTCACACATCCAGGTCTGTTGGTTCTCAGTTTTACGATGTGCTCCTTCCTGGAATTGTTTGATTCTGTCAAGGTTGAGCTTAATGCAAGCAGGGGGAATTCTGTCCATCTGTTGCACCACCTGAGGTATGGATCACAAAGCATCACTGCTTGATAACAGCATATGTCAGGAACATTTACCAGCTATTGATGTTGTATTTATAAGAATTATGTTGCTTGTTGAGATTTTGCCAACAAGAACTGACCTTTTTGTTTGATGGCTCAACCTGCAGATGGATATTGCTGGAGAGCATTGGAATCATATTGCTACCCAGGGGCCTCTCACTGGTACTTGTCAGGACTTCTGGCAGATGGTGTGGGAGGAAGGTGTTAATGTTATCGCCATGGTTACTGCAGAAGAGGTCAGTTTTGGGATGTTGTGTTTTTTTGCATGGTAAACTATAGTCGTTCTTGCAGTAGACTTGTCTCAGATTGGTCAACCTATATCAACCAAATATTTTGTGATTGTCAGAAGAGCAACGTTTTTTTTTTGTGGAAATCCCACTCCGTAGGAGGGAGGAAAGCAGAAGTGTTATCGCTACTGGCCCAAGCTGGGCTCCAGACACAGCTCCGTGACGTATGGCCGTTATAAGGTTACCACTCGCTTCTGCACAGACTACGGCCGCTATGCCACTACCGGCCTCAAGTTGAAACACCTGCCAGATGGACCCGAGCGCACAGTGTGGCACTTGCAGTACACTGACTGGCCTGACCACGGCTGCCCAGAGGATATTCCTGGGTTTCTTGGTATCCATCTAATCACTTTCATTTGCCCTCATTCGTCATTAAACCAAATAACTTCCTCCTCATTCTCCTTACAGCCTCCACCCCCCTCCTCACTCACCCTCACCCTCTCTACTCCTCAAGTTGGCTTCCTTTTTTTTTTTCTCACAACTTCACACCTCATTTCTCATTCATTTTTCATTTAAAGCTTTTGTCTATTGCCAGAGGTTTATTTTCAACCATTTAATTAACTTATTCCCTCCTTTTGGTGTTCAGTGTTCCTGCAAGCATCGTGTCCTAGTCTCACTAATGCTGCCCCGTCTACAGACTACCTGGAGGAAATAAAGTCTGTACGACGACATACAAACAACACTCAGGAGCTGGGGAGGTTTGGAGACGCACCTGTCGTTGTACATTGCAGCGCTGGTGTGGGTCGTACTGGCGTAGTCATCCTTACGGAGCTCATGATTGCCTGCTTGGAGCATAATGAGGTACCTGACCTCTAAACCTTTGCTTGCAATCTTTCTATCCTAAATTTGTAGTCAAATAGTGGAATGTTTTCACATTCTTATTCTTTTCCTTAGTGCCAGGATGTCCCAGAGGTGCTGAGCATGCTTCGAGAACGGCGAGCATTTTTGGTTCAAACGATCTCCCAATACACATTTGTGTACAGAGTCCTCATGCAATTTTTGAAAAACTCTCGCCTCATATGAAAACTGTCACAACTGAGTTTGTGATCAAGAAGCAGTGTGCAGTTGATTTCATCAACCTGGCAAATCCATGCTAAGTATGGGAGGGGGTGGTGCATGGATACTGCTCCTCTTACACATAATATAAAAGGGTGGAGGTAGGTCATGATTACTGCTCCTACCCATAATGTAAAACTTTTTGTTTTAATTTAAATCCTTCACTCTTCTCTTGTTCTGACTTTTAACCCCTATTTTATTAACCACATTTTTCTTACTGTTCCATCCTTTAACCCTCAGAAATGGCCAATTGTTTTTCATAAGATCTTATTTTGATCTCCTTAGCCACTCGTAAAAGCATCCACAGAAATCGATCACAGGTGAACAATGGAAACTATGCAGGGACAGGCTAAATATGGCAAACATTTTGGTAAACCTTTCCTGGTCATAGCCTCATGGAATCGCGAAGATGGCCAGGTGCAACTTTATGAACAGTTTTATACTTGCATGATTTCAAAATAAAATCCCAAATTTAATATCAACAGGGTTCATAGAGGGGGCTCAGAGAACAGTAATTTTACAAAACAAAACAAGTTGCTTCTAATAAGGGTTTTGTAGCCACTGTGCCTTGGTTTTTAATTTGCCTCTAATCGGGCAACGTTTTGGAGCCAACATCACATGATTTGATTTTTCTTTTTCAATTGATTTCCCTTGCCCTCAACAATGAAACCCCCATTGAAATGCACTGCTGCGTGCTGCCTATTACGATACCTACGTCATTTGAATCTTTTTATCCTTTTCTTGGCAAGGATTGAACAAATACCTCTCTGTGCCTTCACTTCGTGTTTTGTGTTTGAGATGTGGGGGATTTACGGAATTTCCATAAACACACTTATAGGATGCTCCGTTTTTTACAGATTCGGTTCGTCTTTTTTAACCCTTTGATTAATTCACCTCCACCTTCTTCAATTTTATTTTAATTTGCATTCACAAAAAAATTACACCATATTTTGCTTTAGGTCTTTTAACCTAATTTCGGTGTATCGTATGTTAGTACCAACACTCCGTTTTGCGTATCACACTGGAATGACATCGTAGAGCGATGGTTTTCATAATGGCCTTCGACTGAGAAATTACGTGTGTAGGCTCAGCACCAGAGCGCAGAGTGAGCCCTGATCTGGCCTGGCTAACGCCGCTCGCCCGCCAAAGTGCTCCATTTTGAAATAAAGTTTTTAAAATAAAATAAAATATTGCTGCTAATATATTTATACTCATAATATACAGTATTTGGTGAGACTTTGAATAGTTTGTGAGTTTATTGTGTGTGTGTGTGTGTGTGTGTGTGTGTGTGTGTGTGTGTGTGTGTGTGTGTGTGTGTACACGTGTGTGTGTGTGTATGTACGTGTGTGTGTGTTTTCTGCTTGTATCGATCGTCTAAGAGGGAGTGTTTGTGTGTGAAGAATAATGCTAAAGTGTTGCATGACCGCTTGATTTAGCATGGCTATCCACCCAACCTAGCTTGTGCCTAGTGCGGTCTGGAAATATTTTTAATGGTTTTTATTATTTTTGATTATATTTCTTTCCTTTTTTTTTTTTTTTCTTTTTTTGTAGACCCGTGTTTTTGTACACAGCGAAGCTGCGATTTCAAATGCACCATTTACACAGCCTCCAAACCTCACTCCAGTTATTTATTAATATTATGTAAATGCTTCTGTCTGGGATAGTTTGCCGAAAAAAAAAAACTCATACCACATTTCAGTATTTTCACAAGTTTTTATTTTCCTGTTCGTATCATGCTTCATTTGGTTGACACACTTTCTGTATAGAAGTGCGTTTGTGATCATTATGTTTCATCTTTTAATTATTCTGTACAGAAAACTCGTTTTATAAGATGTATTGGGATGTCTATTTGTACTCACTGCTGGCAAATAAAGTCAAATATGAAATTTGCAAACTGTTTGCGAAATGAAATATGCTGAACATTCATGAAATGTTTTCACAAATCGAGCAACTGCACCGCCGTCTCATTTCCCCAACCTTAGCACAATCTTTATTACCCCCTTCCAAAGCTCACCCTCTGACTTGCAGGTTTCAGTGTTCCTTCTCTCTCTCCTCCCCCCCTCTTTCTTTTTGATCATTCCGTTGCTTTTTTGTGTTCTAGAGTTACCCTGCTGTTCTTTTGTCAGTCTATACCCTCAGTCACCCCACTCTTCCATGAACCTTAATCTTGTCGAGAAAAAAAAACATTGATCCGATCAAATGGTTTTCACTTGAAGTGAAAGATCACGCACAAAAGGATGATCATTTCCATGCGTTATTTCCATGATCTCCAGTGCCTGCAACACAGCGGAGGATTCAGTGAGAGAGTACCATTGTAGCAATGGAGAAACAAAAAGCTTTTCCTTTCACAGAGATTTACTTATTCCATTGCAATACAGTATGGCACTAGGATAGCCTAGCCCTAGATATATGTGCACTCATCTGTGAGCTGTCTCCCTTGGGTTTGAATAAATTGACCCAGTTAAAAACTGTCACCCATGTTATTTGCATGTGGGGTGAGGCAACAATGCGTGTGACATTCATTGGATATTAAGCTGGGTGTTCTGTCTGCCAACATTACTTGATGTACGTTTAAGATCCCATGGTGTCTTTTGTGATCAATGGGCAAATTATTGCCAGCATGCTGAATGAATTGGCAACTCTTCCCAAAACGTCAGGCCTGGCAAGGCAGTTCTTGGAAGACTTGGGCAAAAAACATTCCTCAGCCGACCCCACAATGCGGAAATAATTGAGGTCGATAAGATTGTATCATTACCTCCTCCGCCACCGAAACTGGATGGAGGTTATGTTTTTCACCCCTGTCTGCCTGTCTGCCTGTCTGTCTGTGACCAGGATATCTCAAAAAGTTAGACAGATTTGGAGGAAACTCGGTGGAAAGGCTGTGTGCATGACGAGGACGAATTGATTTGATTTTGGTGAAGATCCATTAAAACCAAACTGTTCAGCCTGGTGGAGGTATGCGCTCGACTGAGTGTCATGTCAGTTCTTAATGTAATATATTAACATTATAATATCAATATATTACATAATGGATCATACAATAGTGTATTTACATTCCACAAATATAGTTTGCAATCAGCCATTTGCTCCTATCCTACCACAAGAAAGAAAGAAAAAAAAAAATCTTAATCAAGTGCAACATACATCTTGTTTGTAAAAATGAGTGGTGTGTGTATATATGTATATATGTATATATGTATATATATATATATATGTATGTATATATATATATATATATATATATATTGTTGTGGTTGACGAAATTCGCAAACCACCATTCAGGTCCCGTAGGTGAGATATCTCTGTAAGTATATGTGTAGTTAGCCCAAACCCGTTGTTTAGAGGGAATAAATGTCATTCATTCGGGCTGCGACCCTTTTAGATAGCCGTTTTTCTTTTACTATCTTTATTTTGGACCAACCGCCATTACTACCACCACAACCACCACCAACCGCATCTCGACAACCACAGCCACCTTCTCCACAACCGCTTTCACAACAACCACTTTAACCAAAACCGCCCAATCACACCACCATCACAACCTCCTCAACCACCAACCGCAAAGCCGCTTCACAACAACAACAACGCCAACAAACACGACCTTTACCGTCACATCTCGCTCTCGCAACCATCGCATCACCGCCATTCCCGCGCCGCTTGTGGGCACCGATACTGGACTCGTACAGGGCGCGCACCGAGCAGCGGGTGCAAAAACACCAGCCTTTCCGAGAAATCGGATCAAGAATGATTCACGCCCACTTCTGTTCCGTCCTATCAGCGAGCGTGGGGCGATTTGGCCCCGCCTCCAGGCGCGTCGGAGTATAATCGCTATATGCAGATTCGCGGATCAAGAATGATTCACGCCCACTTTTCCTCCGTCCAATGGGGGAGCGTGGCTCCGCCCCCGAGCCGTTCCTGATCCAAAAATCTGCATATGATTTCTCCTGTCGGACTATAAAGCGCCGAGCGCGGAGCGAATCGAGGCAGTTGGGAAGAGTTGGAGAGTTGAGAAGAGAAAAGAGTTGGAGAGTTGTGGCGGCGGCGAAATCAGTCGAGAGAGTGTCTGTCGGGGTCCGGAGAGGCTGGAGAAGCCAAGAAGCTTTGTGGAGGTCTGCGCTCGTGTCAGAGTCGGGGAGCTGCGGAGAGGGGAGGCCGGTAACGCGGTTGAGGTCGCAGTGGCGTCGCTCGTCGCGGGACCCAAGCCAGCCAGATATCCTTCTCCCGAGCATCAACAACCCCCC
>NC_140973.1:75752296-75789796 GCF_056783735.1 Eptatretus burgeri | reverse complement strand
AAAGCCCAGAATGGAAGATAAAAAGAGGAGAGGAACATCTGGAGGAAAGGAAGGAAGAATTGTTGGGAAAGTCAAGACGGTTCGAAAAACTACAGGAAGTAATGAAAGAAGAACGAATGAAGCAGGAAGGAGAGAACAAATTGAAGGAGACAACGAGATTGAGAGGGAAGAACAAGAGAGACGGTGGAATAAAAAACAAAAAGAACACGAATTGGAAATTCACCAACTAAAGGAGAGGAGCAAGAGAATGGATGAAATGAGAAAGGAAGAATGTGAAAGAGGTGTGGAGATGAGAAAGGAATTAGAAAAAAAAGCTTCTGAGTTACAGAAACACCAAAGCAGAGAGAGAGAATTACAAAACGAAATGAGGATGTTGAGAATGGAGAATGAAACGTTAAGGAACCACACTGTGCAGATCAAACAGTTAGAAGCCAAAGCAAGGTTGGAGTGTGAGGAGGTGAGAGAGGAATTAGAAAAAAAAGCTTCTGAGTTACAGAAACACCAAAGCAGAGAGAGAGAATTACAAGATGAACTGAGGATGTTAAAAGAGGAAAGAAAGAGAACGGAGAATGAAACGTCAAGGAACCACACTGAACAGATCAAACAGCTGGAAGCCAAGGCCAGATTGCAGAATAAGGAACAAGAGAGACAGTGGAATAAAAAGCAAAAAGAGTACAAATTTGAAACTGAACAACAAAAGGAAAAAACAAGGTTGGAGTACGAGGAGATAGTGACAGAACAAGGAATGAAACAGGAAAGGGAGACACCAATTAAGGGAAACTATGAGATTGGAGAAGGAGGAACAAGAGAGACAGTGGAATAAGAAAGACAGAAGAACGAATGAAACGGAAAAGGGAGATCAACAAAATGAAAGAAACGATGAGATTGGAGAATGAAGAACATGAGAGACGGTGGGATAGAAAACACAAAGAAAACGAGTTTGAAATTAACCGACTCAAGGAGAGAGAGCAAAATTTGAGTCCACAGAGATGGAAAAGCTCCGGAACGATAACGAACAGTTCAGGGGGGTCAGAGAGGAAGAACGACTCAAATGGGAAGGAAAATGGAGCCAGGAAGAAACGGAAATAATGAACAAGGAAATGAAATGTATAGAGACGCGGGCGATAGAAAAAGTAGAGGAGAGACTACACGATAAAGACGGGGTGAAAGATGAGCACACACACTTGGAGTTAGCAAGGGACGATGAAGGGGAGCTCGGGGAATGTCTCGTGACCCGGTGCAAGCAGCCGGATAGCCCCCTTATGGAACGAGGGGAGGGAATATTCCCCCTTGAAGCGGATCTCGACCAGGTGGGTCCGGTCGAGCCTTGCGAGGTTGAGGGGGTGAGTGCTGTGAATGGGTGCACGTGGAGCTTGGGGGGTATGGAGACCCCGTGAGCGCTTGAGGTAGCGCAAATCCCCAGCGTGGTCGTCCCGGTGTGTGTGGTTACGAGTGTGGCGAAATGCTTGCTGGAAAGCACGCATTGCGTGAGTGAAAAGGTGTTTAAGGGAGAAGCGCCGTGTGTGAAAGAAACCGCGTGTGTGAGGTCGCGGTATGAGAGGGAGATGGCCTTGAGCAATCGGGAGACCGCAACTGCATGTCCTCATGTAATGGTGAGGTGTGTGAGCGTCATGGCACGCAGGAGTGTGCGCGTTGAATGGCGACGACGACTGCGACAGATGAGGGACAAAGGCCGAGTAGCGGCCGTAGCTGCATTGGGGACGGTGCCGTGTTTGCACGGCAGCGCGCGGGGTCCGTGCCGTACAACGCACAAGGCCACCACGTGCGCGCCTGCGGGAGTGAAGCCCGGTCCGGAAACGCCACGGTGGATTCGAGCCGACCCCGCAGACGGACAGAAGGTAGGCTGGATAATGCATTTGGACTGGATGGGTTTTCCAGGCGAGCGTGTGTGTGAAGCTCCGACGAGCAGAGCACATGTGCTCGCGTGGGGAACCCCTCGAAACACGAGGTTTGCTTTGGATGCGCAGGGTGACGTCGTGGCTGCATGGTTGGAATCCGGCAGGAGGGAAATCCCTGCCGGATGGTGCCGTCCGATAAGAGAGATGTGCGAGAAACGCAAACAGCTGCCATGACGTCACGGGGAAAGAGCACAGGTTGCGAGTTGCCGCGCTGGTGCACGCATGAAAAAAAAAGCACGCCTCGCTTCAGGTGAACAGGATTTCCTGGGCATGAGGTGGAAGACCCCCCCCTGTCAGGAGGTACAGGAACTACTAGTTAGTAGGATGGGTTAGCGATAGTTAGACCTTATTCATGGGGACGTGAATTGTTCCACATGGAGCCTGTGGAATGGATTAGTTAGAGGGATTTCAGTTTAGATTTAGGAAATGGGAATTGTTGGATTTTTTTGGAGACATGGACAGACATGGAAATGTGTAGAGGGGACGGAGCTTAGCTACGTAGAGTAAATGGAACGTGCATGAGAATAAGGGATGACGAGGGAGCACGAGTTAGTTAGGCGATTTAATTAGGAAGGATGGCAGTATAGAGTGTTGGTGTGAGTTGTGAAATGGAAAGTGCATGAGGAATGTGTGTGGGACAGCGGGCCCAAGTGTGTGAGTGGAGCGAATGTGGTATGCATGGTGTGATGACTGATTGGGGGGAGGAGTGATTCCCACCCAAGAGACCCCAGGGTCAGTTTAATGTTAGTTAGTGGGTAGTCAAATTTACTAAAAGGAGGTCGTTTTGTTGTTGGTGGCGGGAGAAGGCACGAAACCCGTTTGGAGGGGTGCAAGAGTTCATGGACTGGCTGGGAGCGTGGCTGTGGAAAGGTGAGTTTTGTTTAGTGGGCACCCCGGGCACCGGACTAGTCGGCCAGATTAGGCCAAGGGCCCAAGAGTGGCCGGGATAGTGTAGTATGCATGGGCGACCCGTCGGAAACGGGACCCGTAGCGCCAGAATGCCACGGGGGCAGTGTAGTGGGCACGGGCGACCCTCGGAAAGGGACCCGGGGCATCAACACGCCACATGGGCATCGGAGGGGGGCAATGCCAGAGAGGGCAATCCCCCGCATTGAAGGAAGCAGCTAGGCTCGGAGGCAGCCTGTGGGCCTGGGGGTGCCATGGTTAGAGTTCTCAAGAGGGGAAGTTCCTGCCAGTTGAGCCACGCTGTCCAGCCAGGAAATTGTGCGAGGGCACGTGTGAAAATTTGAGGGCAAGGCCCAAATTTATAATGGACACCAACACAGGCGACGGGAATCATGGTTTTTAGAACCGATAGTTTTAAAGTGTGAGGCGTTTTTGGAAAGCCCCAGGGTAGTTTCAGGTGTAATAAATGTTAGGGTAGTTAGGAGATGAACACCGTCGCACCATCCATCCCTTCGCTCGTTGTAGGCCGCTGGACTCAACTTGGTAGATCGCTGAACTCTGAGGAGGCCATTCTGAGGCTTTGTTGGGCCTCGAGACAGGACGCTAGTCTCTCCCTATTCCCCTCCAGAGAGGGAACGTAGGGGTTGGGAGTAGGCAAGGTTGACAGGATAGGTTAGCCAGACAAAGACGATAAAGGGGGTTAGGGAGACAATTATAAAAGGGAAATAAAAATAAAAGATTTTTTTATTTTTTTTGTTGTGTTTTGTGGCGACGAACAAAGAAAAAATCTCTTCCTTATCCTCTTCCGCCCTCCCCCCGCTCCCGGCGTGACTCATGAGTCATGCGAAATTTTGTTGTGTTTTGTGGCAAACTAAGGGAGTGGGTATGGACGGAGACAGGCAAAGGCGATAGAATGGGGGGGGGGGGGGACAGTAGGCTATGTCCGAGCCCACCTTCAGAGCGGCCGGCACCACCGCACTCCCTCCGGACCTGATGGAACCACACCAGAGGCCGGCCAGCTTCACCTGCCGGTCTGTTGTGCTGCAGCCGCCTGTTCTGCATGGGCTTGCCTTGCCATGCCGAGTTTGTCTGCCTATGCCAAGACCCCATGCCTGCTCGCCCTTGTTTGCATTTGCCCCTGTGTCCATCCATCACCATGTGTGCCAGGACCATCCAGTTTTGTAAGGACTGCCCTGCAGGCAGCCTGTGCATCCAGTCCATTTTTGTTTTGCGACCATCTCCAACCATTCCCCTGCATCAATGAACTTTGAAATGACTTTTGCCTTTCCCCTTTGACAGATCACAAGTCCTGGGCCATGGTTAAGTAATGGATAAGTTGAGTGAAAATTGTAAATACGTGGAACCTCACCTGCATGTTTGTTTTAGCGCCAGCAATTTTAGTAAAGTTGTCCGAATGAGTCTGAGAGTTTGTTTAGTTAGTTACGCAGCGCATTAGGTTATTTATTTTTGGAACACGTATAAAGAAATGTCGCACTCAGGGATCCGAAGGTAGAACGTACTGGGGGAAAACGTACACATGCTGGTCACACGAAAATTTGACGACTCGGGACGAGTCTGTAAAAAGGGGAAGAGGTAGTGTTACGAATTTGGGAATTCGATTGCACACAACATACAGGTTCCTTTAGTCAGCTATGTCGATAAGTGCTTGTTCCCTAGATAGCTCACCTTTCATTGTTTAAATGTTCAGAAATCGATTAGATGCGCTGGGGATCGATTTAATAGTTAGGGAAAGAACAATGGAGACATCCCTCCCCCTCTTCTGCGAAGAGGAAGAACCACCCTGCCGTCCCGTGACTCATGATGTCAACAACTCCCTCCCACCCGTGGCTGAGCGGGGGATGGAGCACGAGTCATGAGTCACGCCGGGAGCGGGGGGAGGGCGGAAGAGGATAAGGAAGAGATCTTTTCTTTGTTCGTGCAGAGTTGGAAGGGCAGAGTTGGAGAAGGGAAGTTGAGTAGCAAGCTTTTTGCTTCGGCAGAGAGTAGCCGTTCAGCAGACCGTCAGGTCCTGCTTGGCTTGCGTTGGGGTTGAGGCCTTCGGAAGCTTTTTGCTTCGGCTGGCTCAGTGAGCTTTGGCTGCAGCCTGGCTCGAGAGGAGGCTTTTTGCTTTGATGGTTCCGTGAGCTTCGGCTTCTGCTTGGCTCGGGAGAGCTTTTTGCTTCGAGCTGCTTTGCTTGGAAGGAAGCTGAGACGGTCGCTCGGCTCGAGCTGCGAGTGGTGGCTTCTTCTTGGTTCGTGGAGCTCTTTGTTCTCCATTTTTGTTCCCGGCTTGGTGCGGACTCATCGACCTCTTCTTGGAGGTGGTTCCTCGGAGAAGCGACGCATCAATGGGAAGGATCGGCGCCTCATCTCACCAGCACGTGTTGAGAAGCGCGGGAGGATTCGCAGGAGCTCGGGAAGGATCGCAGCTCACGGCGATTGGATCCAGCTCGCTCTCGCTGGAGCCCGGGTCTGAACAACTTGAAGACCACACGAGGTGGAGAGGTTCGAGATAGGTTCTGGGTTTCAGCTTACCTGTCCTCTGAGCTGGAGCTCGTTATTAAAGGCCTCTGCCACCATTTCTTGGGTGTGTGTGTGTACGTACGTGTGTCCGTGGGCCCGTCTAATAAGTAGGAACTGCTGTTAAGTACAAGTGACTGTACGTAATAAGTAGACGGTTGTAGTTCTTTTGTTGCTTGTGTTATTGCATATGTGTTTTGCCTTGTTTAATTGCATACGTGCTTTATTATAATAAATGTCCTTGTGTGAATGTAAACCTGTTCGTTGCGTCCATTCCCTCATTGAACTGCCCCATCTTGCTCTCGGAATATAGTTGGTTTTTAAATAGCCGATAAATAGAATCGGGTCCGGCGAGGTCTGGCGATAATACCCGCTCGGTTATCCCAGAACGGAACGGACCGCTTAAGCGGTTCGTGTCCAAGCGGGCCTTCGCTGAGGTACGATCTCTCGGTAGGTTACCCGCGTGGGTACTTAGGTATATCGATATTCGGCGATTGACCCTATTTCGCGCGGGTAGAATACGGACTGGGCCATGGTGGGATTAAAAACCCACCCGTGACTGGTTTCTGGCGTTGTTCCAGAAAGTCACGACTGGATTGTCCGTTCGGTGGGCGAAGCGACCGCGATTGGTTAGGCCTAGGTCACATTTGCCACGGCGGCCGTGGGGTCTCCAAAATCTACGGCCACCAGCAATTATACGGCGGCCGCAGTATTTCCACGGTCACACAATGTAGCAGTCACATATGTTTTTATTTTTCGGGGAGCCGCACGGCGTATTTTGGCCTGTTACATTTGCCACGGCGGCCGTGGGATGTCCAAAATCTATGGCCACTAGCAATTATACGGCGGCCGCAGTATTTCCACGGTCACACAATGTAGCAGTCACATATATTTTTATTTTTCGGGTAGCTGCACGGCATATTTATAAATTGTGGAGACCGAAAACGTGGGGGTGCCATACGGTCTTTGATTTGATGTCGCACGGTGACCTTCGGGCGTTCCTGCGGCGGCCATAGACTTTTCAAGGCAGACGCAAGGTGCCCGCAAGGCGACCGCAGGGGGGCCCTAAGGCGAACGTGCGGCCAGACGGACGGTAACAAATGGGTTAATTTTTTTTTTTTTTTACCAGTTTTTTTTTTTGGCTTGTCGAATTGCTTCAGCGAATGTAGAAGTGAAAAAAGTTATAACTCCGCGTTATAATTCCACGGCGACCTTACGGCCTGTAAAATAGCTATACGGCGTAGGGCCACCCTGAGGCCACCTCAGAACCTCAGAACCTCTGCGGCCGCCGCACGTTTCTGTCAATTCAGAGGGCGTACGGCTGCCATATCCTCGCCGTAGAGCAAATGTGACTTAGGCCTTAGACGCGGTCGTTCGCACGCCGGCGGGCGGAAATCTACAACAATATTATTTATATATATATAAATATAAATATATATATATATATATATATATATATATATATATATATATGTATATATATGTATATATGTATATATATATATATATATATATGTATATATATATATGTATATATATATGTATATATATATGTATATATATATATATATGTATGTATATATATATATGTATATATATATGTATATATATGTATATAAATATATATATATATATATATGTATATAAATATATATATATATATATATATATATATGTATATAAATATATATATGTATATAAATATATATATATATATATATATATATATATATATATATATATATATATGTATGTATGTGTATAAGAAGAAGAAGAAGCCAGCACTCGCAGCTCGAGTCGAGCAACCGGCTCAACTCACTTCCAAACAAAGCAGCTCGCAGCAAAAAAGCTCTCCCGAGCCAAGCAGGACTTGACGGCCTGCTGAACAACTACTCAGCAGAAGCAAAAAAACTTCCGAAAGCCTCAACCCTAACCCAAGCTAAACGACCCGACGGCCTGCTGAACGACTCCCTCCCAACACGAACAAAGAAAGGATCTCCTCTTTATCCTTCTCCGCCCCCTCCCCCGTGCGACTCATGCCCTCGTGATCCATACCCCGCTCAACCAAGGGTGGGAGTTGTTTACGTCATGAATCACGGGACGGAAGGGCTCTTCTTCCTCTTCGCAGAAGAGGGGGAGGGACGTCTCCATTGTTCGCTCCCTAACTATTAAATCAATTTCAAAACATTTAAACAATGGAAGTTGAGCTATCTGGGGAACAAGCACTTATCGACATAGCTGACTAAAGGAACCTGTATGTTGTGTGCAATCGAATTCCAGATTCGTAACACCACCCCCTCCCCTTTTTACAGACTCGTCCCGAGTCGTCAAATTTCCGTGTGACCAACATGTGCAAGTTTTCCCCGAGTACGTTCTACCTTCGGATCCCTGAGTGTGACATTTCTTTATACGTGTCCCCCCCAAAAAAATAACCAAATGCGCTGCGTAACTAACTAAACAAACTCTCACAGACTCATTCGGACAACTTAACTAAAATTGCCGGCACTAAAACAAACATGCAGGTGAGGTTCCACGTATTTACAATTTTTACCCAACTTATTCATTACTTAACCATGGCCCAGGACCTGTGATCTGTGAAAGGGAAAAGGTAAAAGTCATTTCAAAGTCATTGGTGCAGGGGAATGGATGGAGATGGTCGCAAAACACAAAATTAACATGATGGATGCACGGGCTGCCTGCAGGGCAGTCCTTGCAAAACTGGATGGTCCTGGCGCACATGGTGATGGATGGACACAGGGGCAAACGCAAACAAGGGCTAGCAGGCATGGGGTCATGGCAGAGGCAGGCAAATGAGGCATGGCAAGGCAAGTCCATGCAGAACAGGCGGCTGCAGCACAACAGGCCGGCAGGTGAAGCTGGCCGGTCTCTGGTGTGGTTCCATCAGGTCTGGAGGGAGTGCGGTGGTGCCGGCCGCTCTGAAGGCGGGCTCGGACCGAGCCTACTGTCTCCCCCCCACTCTATCGCCTTTGCCTGTCTCTGTCCATACCCGCTCCCTTAATTTGCCACACAACAACAAAATTTAGTTAGCCCCTCTTCATTTTTATTATTTTTAATTCCCTTTTATAATTGTCTTCCCTAACCCCCTTTATCATCTTTGTCTGGCTAACCAATCCTGTCAACCTTGCAGACTCCCAACCCCTACGTTCCCTCTCTGGAGGAGAATAGGGAGAGACTAGTGTCCTGTCTCGAGGCCCAACAAAGCCTCGGAGTTCAGCGATCTACCAAGGTGAGTCCAGCAGCTTACAACGAGCTGGATGGTGCGAAGGGGTACATCTCCAAACTACCCTAACATTTATTACACCTGAAACTACCCCGGGGCTTTCCAAAAACGCCTGACACTTTTAAACTATCGGTTCTAAAAACCATGATTCCCATCGCCTGTGTTGGTTTCCATTATAAATTTGGGCCTTGCCCTCAAATTTTCATTCGTGCCCTCGCACAATTTCCTGGCTGGGGAGCGTGGTTCAACTGGCAGGAACTCCCACTCTGCTGAACTCTAACCATGGCACCTCCAGGCCCGTAGGCTGCCTCCGAGCCTAGTTGCTCCCTTCATCGTGGGGGGGGCGGTTGCCCCCTCTGGCATTGCGCCCCTCCGATGCCCACGTGGCGTGTTGATGCCCCGGATCCCTTTCCGAGGGTCGCCCGTGCCCACTACACTGCCCACGTGGCATTCTGGCACTACGGGTCCCGTTTCCGACTACAGTATCCCACCCACTACAGTATCCCGGCCCCTCTTGGGCCCTTGGCCTACTCTGGCCGACTAGTCCGGTGCCCTGGGTGCCCACTAAACAAAACTCACCTTTCCACAGCCACGCTGCCAGCCGGTCCATGAACTCCTACACCCCTCCAAACGGGTTTCGTGCCTTCTCTCGACACCAACAAAACGACCTCCTGTTAGTAAATTGAACTACCCACTAACTAACATTAAACTGACCCCGGGGGCCCTTGGGTGGGAATCACTCCTCCCCCCAATCAGTCATCGCACCATGCATACCACATTCGCTCCACTCACGCACTTGGGCCCGCTGTCCCACACTCATTCTTCATACACTTTCCATTTCACAACTCACACCAACACTCTATAATGCCATCCTTCCTAATTAAATCCCCTAACTTGTGCTCCCTCATCATCCCTTAAATCAATGCACATTCCATTTACTCTACGTAGCTAAGCTACGTCCCCTCTACACATTTCCATGTCTGTCCGTGTCTCCAAAAATCCATAAATTCCCATTTCCTAAATCTAAACTGAAATCCCTCGAACTAATCCATTCCACGGGCTCCATGAGGAACAACCCATGCCCCCATGAAGCCGGTCCAACTATCGCTAACCCACCCCCCTAACTCGTACTTCCTGTGCCCCCTAACAGGAGGAGGGGGGGTTCTTCCACCCCCTGCCTGGGGCTTGTGTCCACTCGAAGTGGCGAGGCTTGCTTTTTTTTTGTTTTGTTTTTTCCCTGCGCATACCAGCGCGGCAATTCGCAACCTGCCCGTGACGTCATGACAGCTGTTCGAGCACCTCGTCCCCTTGGACGGTAACATCCGGCAGGGATTCCCTTCTGCCAGATGTCAACCATGCAGCCACGACGTCACTGCGCATCCCAAAACAAGCCCCGCGTTCGAGGGGTTCCCCACGTGAGCACATGTGCTCCACCCGTCCGTAACCCACGCCGTGGAATCCCCGATGACGTCACTCGCACCCCGAACCTGCACGATTTCTCGCGCAAGCCGGGGGACTCATAACGCATCGGGAGAGCCGCTTCGCACGCTCTGCGAACAGAACGTGCGACGCAGGCCACATGGAGCTTTACAAACACACTCGCCCAGAGAACCCGTCCGAATCGAATTCACAATCCAGCCTACCTTTTGTCCGTCCGCGGGATCAACTACATGCACCGCGTGCGTTTCCGGCCCGGATTTAATTCGCGCAGGCGCGCACGTGGCGGCCTCGTGCGAAGCACGGCACGGACCCCGTGCGCGCTGCTGAGCTAATCCGTCACGGTCACCAAAACAGCTACGGCCGCTACACGGCCTTTGTCCCTTGTCTGGCTCCATCTTCGTCGCCATTCAACACACGCACTCCCACATGCCATGACGTTCACACACTCCACCATGGCACTCGGACACACGGTTGTGCCCTCTCGCATACCAACCGCCATTTCTCTTTCATACCGCGACCTCACACACGTGGTTTCTTTCACACACGGCGCTTCTCCCTTAAACACCTTTTCACTCACGCATCGTGCTTCTTCCATACACGGGGTTTCACTCACACAATGTGTGCTTTCCAGCACGTCAGCACGTATTTCGCCAAACTCGTAACCACACACACCGGGACGACCACGCTGGGATTTGCGCTTCCTCAAGCACTCCCGTGGTCTCCATACCTCCCAAGCTTCGAGTGTACCCGTTAACAGCACTCCCCCCCCCAACTCGCAAAGCTCGACCGGACCCACCTCATCGCGATCTGCTTCAAGGGGGCACATTTCCTCCCTCCGTTCCTGAAGGAGGCTATCCTGCTGCTTGCACCGGGTCACAAAACACTCCCCCAGCTCACCCCCATTGTCCTCCACTATCCCTACCTGTGTGTGCTCGTCAATTACCTGTAGTTTCTCCTCCACTTGTTTTATATCCGTCACCTCGTTTATTATTTCCGTTTTCTCCTTTATTATCTCCCTCATCTCTACGTGTCTCGTACATGTCTCAGTCACCCCATTAAAATTTTCCCTCTCTGCCACCGTCACCTTCACGAATCTCGCCCAACACGTCTCCCTTATCACCGTGACGGCGTCTCTCGTCACCTCAACCTCCCTTAATCTCTCCGTCTCCATCGCGGGACCGACACCATCCACAATCCCCCTTGTCGGTTCGGAGTCTGCCACGTGGCGTCGCCATGATTCCTCTTATGCCTGTCCTTCTTGCCTTCTGCCCTTCCTGGAGGTTTCGCCCCATGCGCTGCATCTCACCCCGCTGTGTTTGCATCTCACCCCTCATTGCATCCATGTTGTCATCCATTTTATTTTCCATTGCTTCCATCTTGGCGTTTATTCCCTTCATCAACGCCTCAAACATCTCTCTCACGTCAAATAACCCCGTGGCAGTCGTTTCGCCATTATCGGGCGCGGATCCGCCGGGGACCGGGGAGGGAATTTGACGGAGGGGAGGGGGGGTGTCATACATCGCGGCCCCGCTGCTGCGCTCATTTCAGACTCTTCATTTGGTTGTGGGGAAATGGTCCTGCATGGGGGTGTCCTGCACGGTTAATTCGTCCTGGGCCTCTGGTTCCATTAACTCTACATGCACGTCACTACCCACCTGGCTCAGCTTGCCTTGGCTGGATATTTTGCGTGCTAGGAATAAAATTTATAACGCTCGTAATTTAGGGACACGGGGGCGGGGGGGGGGGGTTTGCTCCTATACCCCTGATCCGACTCCGTGAATTTTTCTGCGGAGGCAGAGGGGGCCGAATCGCACTCCTGACAACCACTGTTACGGGGCCGGTGCATCGGCCGCGAACCGGCCGCTCTGAACGGAGCCGCAAGTCGAGTCGGCCTGACCGATCGCCCGGAATATAGATCGCTGCCCGGATAACTCCGAGTCGACGGGTCCTTGTACAAGAACCGAAATACGCCAATGGACAGACCACGTGGGGTCGGGTCGATTGCCAATCTTCAATGTACCTAAATACCCACGTGGTCCAACTACCGAGGTATTCCACCCTCGACGGAACTCGAACGGACCAAACCGCTGAGGCGAGCCTGTCTTGGGAAGCACGTAAGAGCAGAACTATACTGACTATACGAAATGCAATGCAAAAATTTACAGCACACAAAGCACTTAACAATTTACTACTTATTAGACGGGCCCACGGACACACGTGCGCGCGCGCGCTCACACACACACACACACACACACACACACACACACACACACACACGAAATGGTGGCTGAGGCCTTTAATAATGAGCTCCAGCTCTGAGGATAGGTGAGCTGAAACCCAGGACCTATCTCGAACCTCTCCACCTCGTGAGGTCTTCAAGTTGTTCGGACCCGGGCTCCAGCGAGAGCGAGCTGGATCCAATCGCCGTGAGCCGCGATCCTTCCCGAGCTCCCGCGAATCCTCCCGTGCTTCTCAACACGCTGGTGAGATGAGGTGCCGATCCTTCCCGTCGATGCGTCGCTTTCCCGAGGAACCACCTCCAAGAAGAGGTCGATGAGTCGCACCAAGCCGGGAACCAAACGGAGAACAAAGAGCTCCACGAACCAAGAAGAAGAAGACACCACTCACAGCTCGAGTCGAGCAACCGGCTCAACTCTCTTCCAAAGAAAGTAGCTCGAAACAAAAAGCTCTCCCGAGCCAAGCAGGACCCGACGGCCTGCTGAACAACTACTCCGCAGAAGCAAAAAACTTCCGAAAGCCTCAACCCTAACCCAAGCCAAACAGGACCCAATGGCCTGCTGAACGAATGACTCCCTCCCAACACGAACAAAGAAAGGATCTCCTCTTTATCCTTCTCCGCCCCCTCCCCCGCGTCCGGCGTGACTCATGCCCTCGTGATCCATCCCCCGCTCAACCACGGGTGGGAGTGAGTTGTTGATGTCATGAATCACGGGATGGAAGGGCTCTTCTTCCTCTTCGCAGAAGAGGGGGGAGGGATGTCTCCATTGTTCGCTCCCTAACTATTAAATTGATCCGCAGCGCATCTTATCGATTTCTAAACATTTAAACAATGGAAGGTGAGCTATCTTGGGAACAGGCACTTATCGACATAGTTGACTAAAGGAACCTGTATGTTGTGTGCAATCGAATTCCAAATTTGTAACAATATATATATATATATATATATATATATATATATATATATATATATATATATATATATATATATATATATATATATATATACACATGTGTGTATATATGGCATGGCACTGCAAAAGCGTCCGTAGTGAGTGAACAATCTGCTCTGAATGACATGGCACTGCAAAAGCGTCCGCAGAAAGGGAAGGATCTGCTCTGAATGACGTGGCACGGTAAAAGCATCCTCAGTGAGTGAACGGTTCGTTCAAAAGGACATAACTGCTGTCATAACATAACAAAAGGACATAACGTGGTACTGCTGTCAACTGTAAAGCGTTTGACAAGTGGCTTAAGCACTCACACAAGAACCCCAATTAGATAGTTGATAAGGAACGGTTGGCCAAACTGTCACTGCATATCATACAGGATCCCGTTAACTTTAAAGCTGGTCTTCACCGCGAACGCAGCATTTGATGAAATAAAATCAATTCGTTCAAAATAATGACATCCACAAAAGAATTGCAGCTTAATGCAGAACAACCTTGGAGACATTGCAAAGTTCAATTGCCCGTGAAATAAACATTGCAGATAATTCGCCATCTTGCCTGCTCGTCTATGCACGTTTCACGTGGTACATCGGTTCGAGGTCCACGCAAACATTACAACTTTTTTTTTAAACATGTTATATATATTTTTTTAACCAGATTTGCTTTGATTCCCTGTGGAGCACCTTGCAAAACCTCCGTAAATATACACACGATCTGGCAGACGCTATGCATTGGCAGTCCCTCTGGGGATAGGGCGTGAGGTCTCGCAGTGAATGCATTAAATCATATCGCTCAGTGAAGTTTGTTAATTTTGGCACATTCCTAAATGTTTTGTTCACTCAATGTAATTCTCCAAACAGGAGAAAAAGATAAGTTTAATGCTCTGGAAATTTCACATTTTCTTGTGTATCTATGGAGAAGGAGGGAACATAGCCTTGCTTGCTAAAAGTAAATAGGTATATCGGCTTAGTTGTAAGACTCGTTATTTCTTTAAATTATCAGATTTCACAAGATTTTGAGACTTTAGTCTGCACGATATCCACTCCTCAAAACCGAAATAATATTTTGATGATATACTTTAATTAGTCGATGAGAGTAGATCATGGAAAATTGTATCATATAATGCATGAAATCACTCCAAGCTCCTGATTTGAAAACTATAGCACTCACAAAAGGGATGTATACAGCGATTCGGCGCTATGATGAAAAGGCTCTCAAATCAAAAAAAACTTTATCGTTAAAAAATCGTTGTAGCCTAAAGTGAGGTGGCTGAGGAAATTTCTTTAGGAAATGCCTAAAGACCCCAGAGAGTGAGGTGGCCGAGGATCGCATGGTGAAGCGTATAATTAAATAAGGCCATTAATTATCTTCAAAAGGGGTGTTTGAATTGACCCAAACACCCAATTTTAACTCTCTTGTACTTCCTTGGGGTTTTCATGGTATGCATGCAAAGTTTCAGGCTGCGAAGTTTTATGGTTTTGAAGATATGGAGGACACACACACACACACACACACACACACACACACACACACACACACACACACACACACACACACACACACACACACACACACACACACACACACACACACACACTGTTTTATTCACATTCACTGGAGCAATTGTATCACAGGTGTTGCTTTAATGCTTTAAACTCGCCTTGTGGAAGGAGTCTATGGCACCAATTGGCTTCTCAAGGTCCCTCTGGAGGTGTCCAATCTTGATCCACAAAGCTGCCACATTTACGGAGTTTGGAGGGTACAGTGTTCTGAAAATATTTGAAATGATGAGAATGTGCCTTAAAAATTATGCTTGTGCCTCAATCAAAGCAAATGGGCAGACATTTTAATTTGTGCTTTCAAAACTCATAGTACACATCCGTATAATCTGATCCTTTGTTATGTGAGAGTGTCATAATATAATTGCTCACTGGTAGCATTTGATGAGGTTGAGACCCAGATTTAGGGCCTGCTTAGTTTGTCCCAAGTACAAGTAGGCCCCCATGGCTTGATACTCCACGTGGAGGTTGTAGACATTGCCCCCAGCGAATACCGTTTCCTGCCGTGTCTGACACTGCTTGCACATTTCCAGGAGCTCTTCTGGAGCTGGACGTACTATTGTCAATGATAAACGTTTTTTTTGTCAAATTTTTGGATCACGTTGTAGTTGAGGCCTGTGTTTGTAAAGTGACATTCTTCAATGACTACCGCCTTTTAGTGACTTTGTTTAACTTTCAGGGAGGGCTGGACTTGCATTTATTGCAAAGTAAATGTTTTGATTTAATAGTTTCTGCATATCATTTGCGGAATTTTTCAAACTCGGCAAGGTTTGTATTCAAACTGGTTAACAGTTTGTAATGTTTTGTTTGTTTGCAAAAGTAAATGTTACTTGGAAAAACAAAATTAAAAAGTCTTGGGCTTAAGTATTCTGCAGCCTTTTCGATTAATCTACAGCAATCCAAGGTCATGGCTCGCAGAGGAGCTTGTACATGCATGCATCACATGTAAGATGAGGACATTGGGATACTGGTGTACTTTTTCACGATTGCAACGACATTACAAGATTATAGTCAAATCGCCAGTATAACCTGTTGGCTTGGTATCATGAGCTATGGGTTCAGATGGGAATGCTAAACAGGCATTTGAACTCTTTGTGGTTGTTTGAATATTATTTATTTATTTAGATAAGTCTGAGCACTGCTGTAAATTCTGGTTTTGTGAAGATGTCTACCCTGGTATACTGCAGTAAATGATGGGACTCAACCAGTCCAGGCTTACTGTGGTACATGTAGTTGAAAATAAAACGATGTACCTCGACATCGTCATTCTGAACACTGACCTCGAGCAATCGGCAAAAGGATACATCGGACGTGCTTGGCCTCACGGATCTCCTTTATCTTTGCTTGTGAATATTTAATCATTTCATTCACCTCTCCTTCTGTGGGCCTCTCTCCTGCTTGCTTGATGCACAATTTTTCATTGTCCTAAATAAGAAAAGGCAGTACATCATTAAAACTGTTTTTTTTGTTTTTGTTGACGTATATAACATACATTTTCTTTCATTCGGTTGCCGAGATGTGGGTGGTAATGCCTTATCATAAGCAGCATTGTTAGCGCCTATCCTATGTTGCTCTGAGTCCATCAAAAAGGACTGGCACCACCTGTACACCAGGCAAGGATGCACAAGCAAATCACTTCATCCCAGCCACTCCCCTTTTCTGAGTTTCACTTTTGAGCCATTTGGGTTTTAATCTGCACTCCCAGAGCGAAGTGGTCATTCTCTTGAGACGAGCTTGGTTTTCCGAATCCAAGCCTTTTGTGATGTATTCTTCCTACTAATTCTGGACTTGAACCTATCCAGTGCCATTACTTGGCTCCATGTGACCATCACATACCCAAAAACTTTATTACTATTTTATTTTTTTATAGTGTCGAGGCTCATGAAGGAGCTGGAACTAAGAATGGATCAGCACACAACAGACCAAAAAGGACAGTATAAAGATAAGGGCTGGCTGGGGGGGGGGGGTGGGGGAGGGATGGAGGGTGGAGGAGGAGCAGGGTTGAAGGACAAAGTAGAGGGAAATTTGAAAAATAGGAATGAGGGCAAGGGGAGAACATGAGGAGTAAAACAAGATATAGACCACTCCAAACTCTCAATCTCAAAAGTGGAAGGAAAGATTGGAAACATGGAAAGAGTTGGGCTTGGGGTGGGTTCATGAGGGTGGAAAACATCATGATTGTGGATGGGGGATGACCTGAGATTGTTGTGAACAGCTGTCTTGAAGCACTGTAGGGAAAAATGAGATTGATGTACTGAATAGAAGATGCTTAGCAGGCAGACACGAGCGGGGGAACAGTCGAGCCGGGCTGTGTTGCACAAGCGCGAGCGCGGGCGTACTGTGCCCGCGGCTCTCCTTTATTACGTATGCACACGCACAAGCCGCGTTCGACTACTGCATTCCTACGACGCCTCAGGCGGCGCGCACACCTTATATCCCTTGCAGATACGATGACCACTCCCACACCACCACGCCCTTCCCCGTAGGCCCGCAGACTCCACCACACTCCTCCCCCCTAAAACTATGATTATTAAATGATCACCATTATAAGAAGCATAAACAACACGAAGGACTTCGGTATAATAACCATGAAAATAAAATGAAAACAGCGAAGTATAACAGCACACCACATCATATAATGCGTGAAAGCGGGTTAATGGAGCTGCCCCGACCAGATTCCGAAGACACAGCACCTCCCAAACTCTGGCCGCGTCACCGATATGAAGCAGCAAGGCGAAAAACACAGCAGCCCTACCCAGCGGAAACGCCTCCAGGCGGCTCATGCTGACATGGCCCTCGCCGAGGTCGTGGCGATCTTTCGAGCAAACCTCCCCCGGCACCATCAAACGCCTCCGGCCCACTCCCCCCAGGCAGACCCGACGTAGATAAACATTCCGAGGCCGGAAGCCCGCTGTCTGGAAGCCGTGGCGCCAGCGGCAGCCTTGATCGACCTTGGCCGGGGGCGCTGAACAGCGCCGCTGGCTGTACGCATTTAATGCTCCAAAACAACCCACGTACCACAATCAGTTGAGACGCCAACGCCCGTCTAAACGGCCTTGAGCGAACACAGAGAGCTGCGCTCGCAACCAGAGGTGGGGGTAATGCCGACCAGTGCACCAGTCTTGGTTCCGAGTTGATCTCCGAGACCCACCCGGCAGCTAGACGGTAACAATTCCATTTAAACCACACTTCAATCATAGGCTCATTATAAATCACTACGAACATTATTCGAAGCATTGCAAACTCATTTCTCCGTACAGCGCGCTTTTTTGATAAAATCCCAGCACATGACAAAGCAACTACCTGCGGCCCGGGACAATGGAAGGCCAACCCAACCTTTTTATTCGCCACCACCGCTCCTGAAGCCCCCACATCACATTGATCATAATAAAACTCCCATTGACTGATCTCCGCCAAATCCACTTTCACACGGGAACTGCTGGCATTTATTTCAACAACGTTAAACTGCATCACTAGAGCAAGGAAAGACACATATGCCATGAACAACAACCCACAACCCACATCACGAGTCCGTCTCTTGGTTGTCGACTCGATGTTGTGACTCGCGACTTCCTTTAACGCCACGGGCTCACCGCAACCTGTTGAAGCTGCTCGAACAACACCGCACCTCGCACCATGCACGCAGCCGACGCGCGAGAGCCCATCGCGAGAGCTGGCACGGCTCCTGCCGCTCCCGAACCGCACACCGCCGTTGCAGGCAGCAACGAACGGCTGCTCCTGTTGCATCGACGCGGCTCCCGCCGCCAGAACCTCGCCCTCGGTACTCGACGAAGGCATCGAAGAGAGCACCGGCACACCTGAAGGTACGAACCGGAGATCCAGCCCGAGGTGCGCCAGCCAGTCCCGACCCAAAAGGACGGGCCCCTCCCCTCGCCCCACGAACACCGAGAGTAGGGCGCTTCGCCCCCGGTAAAGCACCGAGACGTCGGGCGCTGCAAGCGGCGCAACCGCTTCGCCGGTGTACATGCGCGGGCAGCACGAGTGGACTCAATTCGACACCCGATCCGTGCCTCGATCACTTCAACCTCCCCTGCCACTGATCTTGTCATCTCCGGATCAATTGGAAGCAGGTCTTGACCCGGGACGGAAGGATCGCTTCGCACACCATCTATGACTGTAACGATGGGCGATGACCCTCGGCCCACACACCGTAGACGACCTCGAGTGCTCAGACCGCCGTCCGAGTGATTGCATTGCAACGCTCGCCCACGACCCGCGCCGCAGACCGTGCGCGTGGCCGTGCGTGCCTGGCCCATCGCGCTGACCCCCGGACCATCCGCTGTGCCCCGACCATCGAGACCCCGGACATTCTTCAGAGCTCGCGCGACGTCCCACGCCGCGTTCGAGCCGAACCGCGTGTCCTCGTTCTTTAGCCGTGGCTTTGCAGAAATCATTCCCTCGATCTGTCGTGCCTCAATAAAACGAACACTGAGCGCGGCCGTTGCCCACTCGACGTAGCCGAAGTCGATTCCGACGAAGGCGGGCACGCGTACGTTTGCCGTGCACCAACCCTCTGCCATGCTCGTGCTGGCGAGACCCTTGGCTCCGTAGCCTGGAAGCGCACGGGTCATTTGCCGCCCTGCACACGCCGATCCGAAGATCCTCGTCAGCCAACTGTAATGTACTGAATAGAAGATGCTTAGCAGGCAGACACGAGCGGGGGAACAGTCGAGCCGGGCTGTGTTGCACAAGCGCGAGCGCGGGCGTACTGTGCCCGCGGCTCTCCTTTATTACGTATGCACACGCACAAGCCGCGTTCGACTACTGCATTCCTACAACGCCTCAGGCGGCGCGCACACCTTATATCCCTTGCAGATACGATGACCACTCTGACCACTCCCACACCACCACGCCCTTCCCCGTAGGCCCGCAGACTCCACCACAGAAAGGGCAGGGGGTGCAAGATCGGAAATGAGGTGATAGAAAACAGAATGACCACTGACCTCTCAGCGATGTGAAAGTGTGATGGTCCCAGTGACTCGGCTTCACTTGGAGATTCCAATAATTTTTAAGGTCTTGGTTTTTATGATTTCAAGGGGTGAGGTAGAAACATGCCCAGGGGGGAAAGCAATATTCGATCAAGCTCTAGTGAAGGCCTTGTAGGTTGACAGAAGTTCAGGTGTGCCAAGGAAGGACCTTGAATGACAGAGGATGCCCAGACTGGCTTTGGAGGAAAACTTAATATATGATTTTCCCAAGAAATATCATGGCTGAAAGTGAGGGCCAAAGGTTAGTGGTTGAACTTCTTCAAGAGGATTGTCAATAAAGTAGATGGGATGCTTTGCTGAACAGTCTTTTCAGAAAGACAGAGTAAGAGTGTAAGATTTCTCAGGATTGAACGACCTATTCCAATTGCTTGACAATTTTGTGATTTTTGTCAAGGTCTGAAGAGAGGAAAGAGGCTGCTGCCTGTCTGTCTGAAGGATGATGAATGTTGCGGAAAAGGGTGGAGTCGTCAGCAAATAGATGAGGATTTTTCAGTCAGAGAGATCATTGATGAATATTAGAAATAGGAAGGCCCAGAACACTGCCTTGGGGACACTACAGTCTTGACAGAGAGGGGAGATGAAAGGATTTCATTGAGAGCCACACGTTGGCTATGTGAGTGAAGGAAGTCGGTAACCCATGTGTGGAGTTTGCCGTGGATGCCATACGCAGAGAGTTTGGAGATCAAGGCAGGATGTCAAACTGTATCGAATCCGTGAGATATGTCTAGACTCAAGAGACAGCCCTGATATGATTTCTGACATTGAGGGCTTGCATCCGTTGTTTGGAGAGTAGAGGCAGCATGTCCAAGGTGACCTGGTCTGAATCCGAAATGATGGTCTGAGATTGGGCCATTGGAGAAAAGGAAGGATTTTATGTTGACAGTGATGATGGAATTAATGACCTTGCTGATGATTTGAAGTAAGGGAAAGGTCTGTAGTTAAAGGGATCTGTTTTTATGCCTTTTTAGCTCGCCTGTTCAAAGAACAGAGAGCTATAGTGATACCCCCGGCGTCAGCGTGAGCGTGAAAATGTTAAAGTTTTTGGTGCAAGTTATTTTTCCTTTCTAATGTTTTTATCTACCACACTATTTTTTATATGCCCGATATATATATATATATATATATATATATATATATATATATATATATATATATATATATATATATACATACATATACATACAGTCATGCGCCACTTAACGACGGGGTTACGTTCTGAAAAACGCGTCGTTAAGCGACGTCGTAGTTGTGCGAACATCATTTTTTTTTTTCGTTTTCGAACATCGTACTGACACAAAACTACACACCTAGGCGAAATGGTATCACCTATTGCTCCTCGGATACAAATCTGTACAGCATGTTACTGTACTGAATACTGTCGGCAATTGTAACACGCATCCAAGAAAGAATGAAGACAAGTTAGTTTTACCTTTGTGCTGTTCATGACGGCCATCGGTGTTGTTAGCAGCAGCTTACAATCTCCTCTCGCATCGATTATTATAGAAAGATGAATAAACAGTGTTTGGATTTTATAAATACGTAATCATTGCATCGATGTTATAATTTACAAATGAAGAAACGAGCTCCTGTCAATTGTGATATATATTTTCGGAACAGTGCGATTGTTTTAACAACATGAAAAGCTTCACCAAAAAGAAATTTGTGTTTTAATTTCGACTGCAACAACGATTTATTCGCGGAATTCTTAAATTCAAAGGTAATTTGCTTGCGAGAAGGTAAACGTGCAAACATTGGTTCAGTTTGAAAGCCGATTTCCTTGAATCTCGATTTAGCACGACCCTGCTTTTTTCACGATGACATTTTATGGACCTCAACGATCGCATTATAACAGGGCCACACTGTCGTTTATTATTATTATTATGAAGTATTATGTACTGTACAGCGTACATAATTGTACGTGCTATTTTTATACGACTGGCAGCGCTACGTCGGCGACATCACTCGGTGATAGGAATTTTTCAGCTACATTTTTTTTTCATAGCTGTCAGATCCGTCGGATATGCGATCCTTCGTTGCCCGGAACGTCGTTAAGCGGCGCATGACTGTGTATATATATATATATATATATATATATATATATATATATATATATATATATATATATATATATATATATATATATGTATATATATATACATGTATATATGTATATATGTATATACATGTATATATGTATATATGTGTATATATGTATATATGTGTATATGTGTATATATGTATATATATATATATATATATATATATATATATATATATATATATATATATATATATATGTATTTATACATATACCCAAAGCAAAAGAAAAGGACCACCCTCAAGGATGAGGGGGGGTAGGCGGGCCTGGGGCCGAGACCGCGTCGGGCCTACCCGTCTGGTGATGAGCCGCAAAATGGCGCTGGCGCCCCGACTCCGCGGGCCTCGCTGGGACTGCCTGGTATGGGGTGGGAACGGGGCCCCCTTCTCGCACTATCTCAGCGCGGGGGAAAACAGGAGGGGGTTGTTGATGTTCGGGGGGGGGGTGGATATCTCCCTGTCTCGGGTCCCGCGACGAGCGTCTCCACCACGACCTCGGTCGCGCCGCCGGCCTCTCCCTCCGCAGCTCCCCGACTCCGACACGAGCACCCCCTCGACCGTCTTCGCCGCCGCCACCTCTCCACAGCTCCGTCCAACCGCCCTCTCCGTCTCCTCTCTTGACTCGTCCCAACTCTTCACTGGCTCCGAACTCTTCACTCTCTCCTCTCCGTACTGAACTGTTTGGCGAGCGCGGCCCCTTATATGCCCCGTGGCCTCGCTCCTTCACCTTCGACCCTTTACTCCGACCCTTCACGTCTAACTGGCTCCCCATTGGACCGAGGAAAAGTGGGCGTGAATGCTTTCTGATCCATGAATTTGCATATAGCGACCACACTCCAACGCCCCTGGAGGCGGGGCCAAATCGCCCCACGCTCGCTGATAGGACGGAACAGAAGTGGGCGTGAGTCGTTTTTGATCCGTTTTCTTCGGAAAGGCTGTGATGTGTCTGCACACGCTGCTCGGTGCGCGCCCTGCACGAGTCCAGTATCGGTGCCCACAAGTGGCGCGAGAATGGTGGTGATGCGATGGTTGCGAGGGCGAGTTGTGACGGTAAAGGTCGTGGCTGTTGTTGTGAAGCGGCGTTGCGGTTGGTGGTTGTTGTGTGATGGCTGTTGAGACGTGGTTGGTGGTGGTAGT
Source organism: Eptatretus burgeri (assembly GCF_056783735.1). Classification (NCBI taxonomy): domain Eukaryota; kingdom Metazoa; phylum Chordata; class Myxini; order Myxiniformes; family Myxinidae; genus Eptatretus; species Eptatretus burgeri. The sequence continues at coordinate 75,766,780 of NC_140973.1, read as the reverse complement.
AATGGCGGCTGGTCCAAAATAAAGATAGTAAAGAAAAACGGCTATCCTGAAGGGTCGCAGCCCGCATGAATGACATTTATTCCCTCTAAACAACGGGTTTGGGCCTAACTACACATGTACTTACCGAGATACCTCACCTAAGGGACCTGAATGGTGGTTTGCGAATTTGGTAACCACAACACTACCCCCTTCCCTTTTTACAGACTCGTCCCGAGTCGTCAAATTTTCGTGTGCCATCATGTGTAGTTTTCCCCTAGTACATTTTACCTACGGATCCCTGAGTGCGACATTCATGGTATTTGTGTCCCCAAAATAAATAACCTGAGGGCTGAGTAACTACCCAAACAAACTCACTCACACGGACGACTTAAATAAAATTGCCGGCGCTAAGACAGACATGCCGGGGGCGCACTCATATGTACAGTACATCTTAACCTTAACTTACAAATTTTACACTAAACCATGGCCCAGGATCACTGAACTCTGCAAAAAGAAAGCAATTAGCAGGGAGCCAGGCTGCTCGCATGCAGTCTCTGACTCAAACAATGCAGGTGACAGGGAACGTGGCCGGCTGCTCACACGCAGTCCAAGGCCTTCCCTTTTGAACTGAACGCAGTGAACCACAACGGTGCATGGGCTGCACAAACGCAGTCTCCGTGCCAGCTCAAGTGGGACACGCAATGAACACAACGAATGGATGGATGAATGGTTTGAACTGAACGCAAACACGGTGCATGGGCCGCCACTGCAGGCCCGTGTTGTAGCTGCCAACAGGGCAGTTCTTGCAGCTTGCAAACTGTTGCTTTTACGATGATCCCGGCGCGCATGGAAATGAACAGGGGGGGGGGGCAAAGCAAAATTGAACGGGGCTGGTGAACTTGGGCAGTGGACATGGCATGGCAAAGGCAGCAGGCAAACACAGCCCGCAGAAGAAGGCCGCTATAGGCAAACACAGCCGGCAGATGAACTGGCCGGCACAGGCCTTGAAGTACCACAGCTGCAGATGATCCGGCCGGCACATGCCTTGCAGCAACACAACAGCTGCCGATGAAGTGGGCCGGCACAGGCCTTGAAGAAAAACAGCCAGCCGGCAGATGAAGTGGGCCGGCACAGGCCTTACAGCAACACAGCCAGCAGATGAAGCTGGCCAGCCCTTGCCGTTCAGTGGAGGTTGGTGGAGGGAGTGTGGTGGTGCTGGCCACTCGGAAGGCGGGCTCGGACCTACCCTACGGTCTCCCTCCCAACCTATCGCCTTTGCCTGTCGCTGTCTATACCCACTCCCTTAATTTGTCCAAAACCAATTTAGCCCCCACTTATTTTTTTTATTTTTATTTCCCCACTATAAATCGTCCCCTAACCCCCTGTACTGTCCTTGTTCGGCTAACCTATCCTGTCACCTAGCCTACTCCCAACCCCTACGTTCCCTTCCCGGAGGGGAATAAGGGAGAGCTAGCGTCCTGTGTCGAGGCCCAATCCAAGCCTCAGAATGGCCTCCCCAGAGTTCAGCGATCTAAACCAAAGTGGGTCCAGCGGCCCACAACGAGAGCGAGGGGATGGATGGTGCGGAGGGGTACACTTCCTAATCTACCCTATCCATTTAACTGTTAAACTACCCCGGGGCTTTCAACAAGCGCCTCTCGCTTAAACTATTGGTTCTAACAACCCAGATTCCCGTCGCCTGTGTTGGTGTCCTCACAATTTCGGGCCTCGCCCCCCAATTTTCTCTCCGTGCCCTCACACGGTCTCATGGCTGGGACATGTGGCTCCCTTTGGCAGGCACGACCCTCTGCCGAATCTCCCGCTATGGCACCCCCGGGCACTACACTGCCTCCGAGCCTACCAGCTCCCTAAACACCGGGGAGTGCCCCCCATGGCACCTCCCCTGAAACGCACACGTGGCAGGCTGGCTTCCCGGGCCCCTTTCCGAGGGTCACCCGTGCCCACAACACTGCCCACGCGGCTAATGGCGCCCCGGGCCCCCGCACCAAGCAGGCGCACCCGTGCCCACTACGCTATCCCGGCCCCCCATGGGCCCTTGGCCTACCACGGCCGACTAGCCTGATGCCCGGGGTACCCACTCAGCGATACTCACTTTTCGCAGCCACGCTCCCAGCCCGTCAACAGGGCTCCTGCACCCCTCCAAACGGGTTTCGAGCCTACATTCACACCAACAACAAAACGACCTCCATTTTTCAATTTAACTAACCCCCTAACTCACTCTACACTGACCCCGGGGTCCCTTGGGCGGGAGTCACTCCTCCCCCCAATCACTCATCGCACCATGCATTCCCCATTCGCTCCACTCACACAGACCCGCTGGCCTCACTCACTCAACAAGTGCTCACCTCACAACTCACCAACTCTTCAACACACACCGCTGAACTCTGCTATCCTCCTAACTACATCCCCTAACTAACTCGTGCTCCCACGTCGTCCCTTAAACTACAGCACGTTCCTTTTAACACTACGTAGCTAAACTACGTCCCCTCTACACATTCACAAGTCTGTCACTGTCTTCTAACTCAAAAAAATAACTTTTATTTCCCCACCTAAAGCTCATCTAAATCCCTCTAACTAATCCATTCCACGGACTCCATGAGGACTTACCCCTGCCCCATGAAGTCGGTCTAACTAAGCTAACCCTTCCCCCTAACTAGTTTCCATCCTGTGCTCTGGTAAGGGGGTCTTCCACCCCTTGCCAGGGAATCCTGTGCACCCGAAAGTGAGGCTTGTTTCTTTTTTTTTTTTTTTTTTTTTACATGCGCATCACCAGCGCGGCAACTCACAGCTCGCGCACTTTGCACCTGCCCGTGACGTCATGCAGCTGCACGTGTACCTCGTCCCTCCTTGGACGGTACCATCCGGCAGGGATACCCCTCCTGCCGGATTCCAACCCCACGTGCAGCCATGACGTCACCGTGCGCATAAAAAAAACACAAGCCCCACGTCTCGAGGGGTTCCCCACGCGAACACATGTGCTTTGCCCGTTGGGGCTTAACACACACGATCGCGTGGAGAACCCGTCCGGTCCAAATCCATAATCCTGCCTAAACTTTGTCCGTCCGCGGGATCGGCAAATCCACCGCGTGCGTTTCCGGACCGGGACTTCACTCTCGCAAGCGAGCACGTGGGGGCCTCGTGCGTTGCACAGCACGGACCTCGTGCTCACTGCTGGGTGAACCCGGCACGGTCCCCGAAACAACCACAGCCGCTACCCGGCTTTCTTTCCTCTCATGTCGCCGTCGTCGCCATTCGACCCACGCACACCTGCGTGTTACGACGCTCATACTCCATTCCATTGAACTCACACCGGGAGACGCGGCTGCATGTTCACACATGCCCACCGACATCTCCCTTACATACCGCTCTCTCACACTCGGCCGTTCACTCACGCATGCCATCTCGCTCGCACACGTGGCTCAACACACTCGCGGCCTTCCACTCACTCGTGCCATTTCCCTCACACAAACCATACCACTCACACACGCGGGGGCACTCACCCGCGGTGCCTCATCCACACACCGTGCCTCACTCACACACCGTGCCTCACTCACACACGCGGGGGCACTCATCCGCGGTGCCTCGCTCATATTGGCCGTTTCACTCACAAACACGGCCTCTTCCACTTGCGGTGCCCCTTTTACACACGGCGTGCTGGGAAGCACGTACTCCGGCACAATCGCCACCACACCAATCACACACGGGGTCGCTTCCACACACGGGGACGCACTCACACCTTGCACCACACACACAGGGACAACCACACTGGGGATTCGTGTCCCCACAAGGGTCTCTGGGGCCTCTATACCCCCCAAGCTCTCCGTGCACCTGTCCACAGCACCCGTCCCCTCAACCTCGCAAAGCACGACCGAACTCACCTGGTCGTGACTCGCCTCAAGGGGGCATACTCCCTCCCCTCGTTCCTGGAGGAAGCCATCCAACTGCTCGCACCGGGCCTCCACCCAGTCCGCGAGCTGACCCCCATTATCCTCCACTACCTCCGTGTGTGTGTGTGCGTCACTTACCCCATCTTCATCGTGTAGTCTTCCCTCTATCGTTCCCATCTCCCGTGTCTCTGCCAACTCTTCACCCTTTACCTCCCTTGTCTCAACTATTATTTCTGTTGTCGTCACCTCGTGTCTCGTCTCACACGTTTTGGTCTCCCCATTTAATTTTTCCCTTTCGGTCACCGTCACGACCCTCGCCCAACACGTCCCCCGAATTATTTTTTCACCCGCCTCCACCGCGGGCCCGACAGCCGTTGCACCCCCTCCCAACTCGTTCGCTCCCACACGTGGAGTCGCCATTTTAAGCTCCCTGCTAACGGCCTTCATGCCCGCCTGCAGGCATCAGCCCATGTTCTGCATCTCACCCCGCAGCTTTTTCGTTTCTTCCTTCATTTGCTTGTTCATTCCGTTCATTTGCTGTGTATTCGCATCCATCTTTTCGTTCATGCCTTTCATTTTGTTTATAATTTCATGCGCATTCATTTCCATTTGCTTGTTCATTGCCGCCAGCATGGCGTATAGCTGGGCCATGTCGGGTGCGCTTGGGTGAGCCGATTCGGCAAGAATCGGGAGGTTTTGGTGGAGAGGGGGAGGGGAGGTGTCGTACACAGCGGCCGCTGCCGCACCTATTTCGGGCTCTGGGTTCAGTTGGGCGAGTTCGTTTTCCTGTACAACCAACATTTCCTGCACGGGGATTTCATCCTGGACCATGGATTCTACACATTCTACATCCATTTCTAATACCCCGGGCTCCCGCTCGCCTTGAGACGCCATCTTATTTCTCGTAAAGGGTTAATTTAGCTCGCTCGTAATTTGGAGAGAATCGGGGGTCGCTCCTCTCACCCCTGGACCGATTCCCGTGAATTTAGCTGGAGACAGGAGAGCCCGTTTTCCCGTTCTCCGATACCAGTGCCGCGAGGAGGGCGATGAGTTTATATCGCACGACCTGACACCAGTGTTGCGGATTCGCGCCCGCCGGCGTGCGAACGACCACGTAACTCGAATCGCGGCACGTCGCCCACCGGACGGACAATCCCGTCGTGACCCTCTCGGACTAACGCCGGGAACTAGTCACGGGTGGACCTTTCGGCCTCACCACGATCGTGCCAATCGGCCCCCCGCGTGGGATAGGGTTGCTCGCCAAATTCGACCTACATAAGTACCCACACGGAGAGTAGACCGGGCGATCGCACCTCGCTGCAGGTCGACTTCGGACACGGGCCACTTTAAGCGACCCGTTCCGTACTATCGGGATAACCGAGCGGTGTTATCGTCGGCCTCGACGGTTCGATTAATTATCGGGCGTTTTAGCCCACGACCAACCCTTTACGTGAAGTAAGATGGAGATTCAATAAAGGAAAAGACGAAGCGAAGCGGGAAAACAGTTCAACATAAAGCACATTTATTTCACGATGAACGGAAAGCACACATATACAATTACACCAAAAGCAAATGTAAAAGAAGAAACACAATATTACAGAAAAAGCAAATGCAACAATGCAGATCTAACCGACTACCGAGCACACGGCAACACTTATACAGTTTTACTTCACAGACGGCGCCGACAACACATATACCCAAAGCAAAAGAAAAGGACCACCCTCAAGGATGAGGGGGGTAGGCGGGCCTGGGGCCGAGACCGCGTCGGGCCTACCCGTCTGGTGATGAGCCGCAAAATGGCGCTGGCGCCCCGACTCCGCGGGCCTCGCTGGGACTGCCTGGTATGGGGTGGGAACGGGGCCCCCTTCTCGCACTATCTCAGCGCGGGGGGAAACAGGAGGGGGTTGTTGATGCTCGGGGGGGGGGTGGATATCTACCTGTCTCGGGTCCCGCGACGAGCGTCTCCACCACGACCTCGGTCGCGCCGCCGGCCTCTCCCTCCGCAGCTCCCCGACTCCGACACGAGCACCCCCTCGACCGTCTTCGCCGCCGCCACCTCTCCACAGCTCCGTCCAACCGCCCTCTCCGTCTCCTCTCTTGACTCGTCCCAACTCTTCACTGGCTCCGAACTCTTCACTCTCTCCTCTCCGTACTGAACTGTTTGGCGAGCGCGGCCCCTTATATGCCCCGTGGCCTCGCTCCTTCACCTTCGACCCTTTACCTCCGACCCTTCACCTCTAACTGGCTCCCCATTGGACCGAGGAAAAGTGGGCGTGAATGCTTTCTGATCCATGAATTTGCATATAGCGACCACACTCCAACGCCCCTGGAGGCGGGGCCAAATCGCCCCACGCTCGCCGATAGGACGGAACAGAAGTGGGCGTGAGTCGTTTTTGATCCGTTTTCTTCGGAAAGGCTGTGATGTTTCTGCACACGCTGCTCGGTGCGCGCCCTGCACGAGTCCAGTATCGGTGCCCACAAGTGGCGCGAGAATGGTGGTGATGCGATGGTTGCGAGGGCGAGTTGTGACGGTAAAGGTCGTGGCTGTTGTTGTGAAGCGGCGTTGCGGTTGGTGGTTGTTGTGTGATGGCTGTTGAGACGTGGTTGGTGGTGGTAGTAATGGCGGCTGGTCCAAAATAAAGATATTAAAGAAAAACGGCTATCCTGAAGGGTCACAGCCCGCATGAATGACATTTATTTCCTCTAAACAACGGGTTTGGGCCTAACTACACATATACTTACAGAGATATCTCACCTAAGGGACCTGAATGGTGGTTTGCGAATTTCGTCAACCACAACAATATATATATATATATATATATATATATATATATATATATATATATATATATATATATATATGTATATGTATGTATGTATATATATATGTATGTATATATATGTATGTGTATATATATGTATGTATATATATATGTATGTATATATATATGTATGTATATATATATATGTATGTATATATATATGTATGTATATATATATATATGTATGTATATATATATATGTATGTATATATATATATATATGTATGTGTATATATATATGTATGTATATATATATGTATGTATATATATATATGTATGTATATATATATGTATGTATATATATATATGTATGTATATATATATGTATGTATATATATATATGTATGTGTATATATATATATATATATATATATATATATATGTATGTATTCGCCCCTCCAATCGGTGAGCGAGGGGCGAAGTGGCCCCGCCCCCAGGGCGATCGATATATGCAAATTTGTGGATCAAAAAGCCTTCACGCCCACTTTTTCTCGGGCCAATGGGGAGCGAGGTGAAAGGTCAAAGGGAGGGGGTAAAAGGCGAAGTTACGGGGGGATAAAAGGACGGTGTTCGTCAGTCAGAAGAGAGTCGCAAACGAGAACGAGAAGGAGTCGAGAACGAGAAGGAGTCGGAACGGAGGGGACGAGTGTGGAAGACTGGAGCCCGAAGCCTGCAGTGGCTGGAGAAGCTGAAGAGAGTCGGACGAGGGGGTGCTCGCGTCGGTGCCAGGAGCTGCACGCCCGAGGGAGGCCGGCAGCGCGACCTGGCCGAGGTGGAGACGCACACCAGGGATAATAAAGATCCTCTATACCCCGAGCATCAGCAACCCCCTCCTGTTTCCCCCCGCGCTGAGATAGTGCGACCAAGGGGGCCCCGTTCCCACCCCCTGCCAGGCACTGTCCACGAGGCCCGCGGGTTGCGGGGCCATCGCCGCTCCGCGTCTCATCACCAGACGGGTAGGCCCGACCCGGTCTCGGCCTCAGGCCGCCTCATTCTTGAGGTATTTCTTTTCCTTGGTTTTGGGTATGTGTTGTCGGCGCCGTCTGTGAAGTAGAATTGTATAAGTGTTGCCGTGTGCTCGGTAGTCGGTATTAGCTCTGCACTGTGTTTTCACTTTTATATTTGCTTTTTGTGTAAATGGAATTGTTTTCTTTTTTTGTGTGCATTTGGTGGAATTGTATTTGTGTGCTTCCCGTGTGCCGCGAATAAATGTGCTTTATTGTTGAACTGTTCTCCCGCTTCGCTTCGTCTTTTCCCCCATTGAACCCTCATCTTGCTTCACGTAAAGGGTTGGTAGTGGGCTGAATACGCCCGATAATTAATCGAACCGTCGAGGTCGACGATAACACCGCTCGGTTATTCTGATAGTACGGAACGGGTCGCTTAAGTGGCCCGTGTCCGAAGTCGACCTGCGGCGAGGTGCGATCGCCCGGTCTACCCTCCGCGTGGGTACTTAGGTAGGTCGGGTCGGCGAGCAACCCTATCCCACGCGGGGGCTGATTGGCTCGATCGCGGTGAGACCGAAAGGTCCACCTGTGACTGGTTCCCGGCGTTAGTCCGAGAGGGTCACGACTGGATTGTCCGTCCGGTGGGCGACGTGCCGCGATTCGAGTTACGTGGCCGTCGCACGCCGGCGGGCGCGAAAACCCCAACACTGGTGTCAGGTCGTGCGATACAAATTCATCGCCCTCCTCGCGGCACTGGTATCGGAGAACAGGAAAACGGGCTCTCCTGTCTCCGGCTAAATTTACGGGAATCGGTCCAGGGGTGAGAGAAGCGACCCCCGATTCCCTCCAAATTACGAGCGAGCAAATTAACCCTTCACGAGAAGCAAGATGGCGTCTCAAGGCGAGCGGGAGCCGGGGGTATTAGAAATGTATATGTGTAATAATGTAGAGTCCATGGTCCAGGATGGAATCCCCGAGCAGGAAATGTTGATTGTGCAGGAACACGGACTCGCCCAACTGAACCCAGAGCCCGAAATGGGTGCGGCAGCGGCCGCGGTGTATGACACCTCCCTCCCCCCTCTCCACCAAGACCCTTCCCCAACCCTTGCCGAAACGGCTCAGCTGAGTGCATCCAACATGGCCCAGCTATGCGCCATGCTGGCGGCAATGAACAAACAAATGAATGAAGTGAAAACGACGATGGATACAAATACAAATGAAATGAAAAACGAAATAAAAAGCATGAACGAAAAGATCGATGCGAGTACACAGCAAATGAAGGAAAGAACGAAAAAGCTGCGGGGTGAGACGCAGAACATGGGCCGAAGCCTGCAGGCGGGCATGAAGGCCGTGACCGGGGAGATAAAAATGGCGACTCCACGTGTGGGAGCAAACGAGCTGGGTGGGGGTGCAACGGCTGACAGGCCCGCGGTGGAGGCGGGTGAAAAAATAATTCGTGGAACGTGTTGGGCGAGGGTCGTGACGATGACCGAAAGGGAAAAATTAAATGGGGAGACCAAAACGTGTGAGACGAGACACGAGGTGACGACAACAGAAATAATAGTTGAGACAAGGGAGGTAAAGGGTGAAGAGTTGGCAGAGACACGGGAGATGGGAACGATAGAGGGAAGACTACACGATGAAGACGGGGTAAGTGACGCGCACGCACACACGGAGGTAGTGGAGGACAATGGGGTTGAGCTCGCGGAGCGTGTTGGGACCCGGTGCGAGCACCTGGATGGCCTCCTCCAGGAACGAGGGGAGGGAGTATTCCCCCTTGAGGCGAGTCACGACCAGGTGAGTTCGGTCGTGTTTTGCGAGGTTGAGGGGACGGGTGCTGTGGACGGGTGCACGGAGAGCTTGGGGGGTATAGAGGCCCCGGAGACCCTTGTGGGGACACGAATCCCCAGTATGGTTGTCCCTGTGTGTGTGGTGCAAGGTGTGAGTGCGTCCCCGTGTGTGGAAGCGACCCCGTGTGTGAGTGGTGTGGTGGCGATGGTGCCGGAGTGCGTGCTTCCCAGCACGCCGTGTGTGGATGAGGCACCGTGTGTGAGAGAGGCCGTGTGTGTGGATGAAACGGCCAGTATGAATGAGGCACCACGTGTGAGTGGTGTGGTGGCGATGGTGCCGGAGTGCGTGCTTCCCAGCACGCCATGTGTGGATGAGGCACCGTGTGTGAGAGAGGCCGTGTGTGTGGATGAAACGGCCAGTATGCATGAGGCACCACGTGTGAGTGGTGTGGTGGCGATGTTGCCGGAGTACGTGCTTCCCAGCACACCGTGTGTGGATGAGGCACGAAGTGTGGATGAGGCACCGCGGTTGAGTGCCCCCGCGTGTGTGGATGAGGCACGGAGTATGAGTGAGGTACCGCGGGTGAGTGCCCCCGCGTGTGTGGATGAGGCACGGAGTGCGAGTGAGGCACCGCGGGTGAGTGCCCCCGCACGCGTGAGTGAACGGCCGTGTGCAAGGTCGCTGTGTGCCAGGGAGACCGTGTGTGTGAGAGAGCGGTATGTGAGGGAGATGTCGGTTGGCATGCGGGAGCACGCAGCCGCGTCTCCCGGTGTGAATGTGATGGAGTGGACTGTGTGCGTCGTAACACGCAGGTATGCGTGGGTCGAATGGCGACGACGGCGACATGGGAGAAACGAAAGCCGAGTAGCGGCTGTAGTTGTTTCGAGGACCGTGCCGGGTTCACCCAGCAGTGAGCACGCGGTTCGTGCTGTGCAACGCACGAGACCACCACGTGCTCGCTTGCGAGAGTGAAGTCCCGGTCCGGAAACGCACGCGGTGGATTTGCCGATCCCGCGGACGGACAAAGTTTAGGCAGGTAAACGGATTTGGACCGGATGGGTTCTCCACGCGATCGTGTGTGTTGAGCTCCAACGGGCAAAGCACATGTGTTCGCGTGGGAAACCCCTCGAGACGTGGGGCTTGTGTTTTTTTTTATGCGCACGGTGACGTCATGGCTGCACGTGTGGTTGGAATCCGGCAGGAGGGGTATCTCTGCCGGATGGCACCGTCCAAGGAGGGACGAGGAACACGTGCAGCTGCATGACGTCACGGGCAGGTGTAAAGTGCGCGAGCTCTGAGTTGCCGCGCAGGTGCTGCGCATGGGAAAAAAAGAAAAAACAAGCCTCACTTTCGGGTGCAAAGGATTCCTGGGCAAGGGGTGGAAGACCCCCTTACCTGGGCACAGGATGGAAACTAGTTAGGGGGAAGGGTTAGCTTAGTTAGACCGACTTCATGGGGCAGGGGTAAGTCCTCATGGAGTCCGTGGAATGGATTAGTTAGAGGGATTGTAGCCAGATTTAGGATGGGAAAATGGGAAATGATTTTTGATGATTTGGAGACAGAGACAGACTTTGAGTGTGTAGAGGGGACGTAGCCTAGCTACGTAGGTTAAAAGGAACGTGCTGTAGTGTAAGGGATGACGTGGGAGCACGAGTTAGTTCGGGGATGTAGTTAGAAGGATGGCAGAGTTCAGTGGTGAGTGTGTTGAAGAGTTGTTGGTGAGTTATGAGGTGGAGGCATGTGCTTGGTGAGTGAGTGAGTGAGGCCAGCGGGTCTGTGTGTATGGAGCGAATGGGGAATGCATGGTGCGATGAGTGATTGGGGGGAGGAGTGACTCCCGCCCAAGGGACCCCGGGGTCAGTGTAGAGCGAGTTAGCTGGGTTAGTCAAATTGAAAAATGGAGGTCGTTTTGTTGTTGGTGGGAAAGTAGGCTCGAGACCCATTTGGAGGGGTGCAGGAGCCCTGTTGACGGGCTTGGGAGCGTGGCTGCGAAAGGTGAGTATCGCTGAGTGGGTACCCCGGGCACCAGGCTAGTCGGCCGCGGTAGGCCATGGGCCCATGGGGGGCCGGGATGGAGTAGTGGGCACGGGTGCGCCTGCTTGGTGCGGGGGCCCGGGGCGCCATTAGCCGCGTGGGCAGTGTTGTGGGCACGGGTGACCCTCGGAAAGGGGCCCGGGAGGCCGGCCTGCCACGTGTGCGTTTCAGGGGAGGTGCCATGGGGGGCACTCCCCGGTGTTAGGGAGCTGGTAGGCTCGGAGGCAGTGTAGTGCCCGGGGGTGCCATAGCGGGAGATTCGGCAGAGGGTCGTGCCTGCCAAAGGGAGCCACGTGTCCCAGCCAGGAGACCGTGTGAGGGCACGGAGAGAAAATTGGGGGGTGAGGCCCGAAATTGTAAGGACACCAACACAGGCGACGGGAATCTGGGTTGTTAGAACCAATAGTTTAAGCGAGAGGCGCTTGTTGAAAGCCCCCGGGTAGTTTAACAGTTAAATGGTTAGGGTAGATTAGGAGATGTACCCCTCCGCACCATCCATCCCCTCGCGGTCGTTGTGGGCCGCTGGACCCACTTTGGGTTAGATCGCCGAACTCTGGGGAGGCCATCCTGAGGCTTCGTTGGGCCTCGGCACAGGACGTTAGCTCTCCCTTATTCCCCTCCGGGAAGGGAACGTAGGGGTTGGGAGTAGGCTAGGTGACAGGATAGGTTAGCCGAACAAGGACGACAAAGGGGGTTAGGGGACGATTTATAGTGGGGAAGTAAAAATAAAAACAATAAAAAAATAAGTTGGGGCTAAATTGGGGTTTGACAAATTAAGGGAGTGGGTATGTACAGTGACAGGCAAAGGCGATAGGTTGGGAGGGAGACAGGTAGGTAGGTCCGAGCCCGCCCTCCAAGTGGCCAGCACCACCGCACTCCCTCCACCAACCTCCACTGAACGGCAAGAGCTGGCCAACTTCATCGGCTGGCCGTGTTTTGCTTCAAGGCGGAGGCCGGCCAGTTCATCTGCAGCTGTGGTACTTCAAGGCCTGTGCCGGCCAGTTCATCTGCCGGCTGTGTTTGCCTGCAGCGGCCTTCTTCTGCGGGCTGTGTTGCCTGCACCTTTGCCATGCCATGCCCACTGCCCACGTTCACCAGCCCCGTTCAAATTTTGCTTTGCCCCCCCCCCCCCCTGTTCATTTCCATGTGCGCCAGGATCCGCAAGGCAACAGTTTGCAAGCTGCGAGAACTGCCCTGTTGGCAGCTACAACACGGGCCTGCAGTGGCGGCCCGTGCACCGTGTTTGTGTTCATGCATCCATTCGTTGTGCTCATTGCGTGTGCCACTTGAGCTGGCACGGAGACTGCGTTTGTGCAGCCCATGCACCGTTGTGGTTCACTGCATTCGGTCCATCCGTCATGCATCCATTCGTTGTGCTCATTGCGTGTGCCACTTGAGCTGGCACGGAGACTGCGTTTGTGCAGCCCATGCACCGTTGTGGTTCACTGCGTTCAGTTAAAAAGGGAAGGCCTTGGACTGCGTGTGAGCAGCCAGCCACGTTCCCTGTCACCTGCATTGTTTTGAGCCAGAGACTGCATGCGGGCAGCCTGGCTCCCTGCTAACTGCTTTCTTTTTGCAGAGTTCATTGATCCTGGGCCATGGTTTAGAGTAAAATTTGTAAGTTAAGGTTAAGATGTACTGTAAATATGAGTGCACCCCCGGCATGTCTGTCTAGCGCCGGCAATTTTATTTAAGTCGTCCGTGTGAGTGAGTTTGTTTAGATAGTTACGCAGCCCTCAGGTTATTTATTTTGGGGACACGAATACCATGAATGTCGCACTCAGGGATCCGTAGGTAAAATGTACTAGGGGAAAACTACACATGATGGCACACGAAAATTTGACGACTCGGGACGAGTCTGTAAAAAGGGAAGGGGGTAGTGTTGTGGTTACCAGATTCGCAAACCACCATTCAGGTCCCTTAGGTGAGGTATCTCGGTAAGTGCATGTGTAGTTAGGCCCAAACCCGTTGTCTAGTGGGAATACATGTCATTTATACGTGCTGCGACTCTTCAGGATAGCCGTTTTTCTTTTACTATCTTTATTTTGGACCAACCGCCATGATCACAACTACAACCACAACCACCGCTTCACCACAACCGCCACGACCTTCCCGTCACACCTCGCCACCGTAGCATCGCCACCGTTCTTGCCCCGCTGTGGGTACCGGTGTTGGACTCATGCAGAACGCGCGTCGAACAGCGTGTACAAAATCACGGATTTTGTGCTTCAAAAACGGATCAAAAACGACACACGCCCACTTTTTGCCGTCCAATCGGTGAGCGAGGGGCGAAGTGGCCCCGCCCCCAGGGCGATCGATATATGCAAATTTGTGGATCAAAAAGCCTTCACGCCCACTTTTTCTCGGGCCAATGGGGAGCGAGGTGAAAGGTCAAAGGGAGGGGGTAAAAGGCGAAGTTACGGGGGGATAAAAGGACGGTGTTCGTCAGTCAGAAGAGAGTCGCAAACGAGAACGAGAAGGAGTCGAGAACGAGAAGGAGTCGGAACGGAGGGGACGAGTGTGGAAGACTGGAGCCCGAAGCCTGCAGTGGCTGGAGAAGCTGAAGAGAGTCGGACGAGGGGGTGCTCGCGTCGGTGCCAGGAGCTGCACGCCCGAGGGAGGCCGGCAGCGCGACCTGGCCGAGGTGGAGACGCACACCAGGGATAATAAAGATCCTCTATACCCCGAGCATCAGCAACCCCCTCCTGTTTCCCCCCGCGCTGAGATAGTGCGACCAAGGGGGCCCCGTTCCCACCCCCTGCCAGGCACTGTCCACGAGGCCCGCGGGTTGCGGGGCCATCGCCGCTCCGCGTCTCATCACCAGACGGGTAGGCCCGACCCGGTCTCGGCCTCAGGCCGCCTCATTCTTGAGGTATTTCTTTTCCTTGGTTTTGGGTATGTGTTGTCGGCGCCGTCTGTGAAGTAGAATTGTATAAGTGTTGCCGTGTGCTCGGTAGTCGGTATTAGCTCTGCACTGTGTTTTCACTTTTATATTTGCTTTTT
>NC_140973.1:75734796-75747296 GCF_056783735.1 Eptatretus burgeri | reverse complement strand
CCAGGATGGAATCCCCGTGCAGGAAATGTTGATTGTGCAGGAACACGGACTCGCCCAACTAAACCCAGAACCTGAAATGGGTGCGGCAGCGGCCGCAGTGTATGACACCTCCCCCCCCCTCTCCACCAAAACCCTTGCTGAAACGGCTCAGCTGAGTGCACCCGACGTGGCCCAGCTATGCGCCATGCTGGCGGCAATGACAAATGAAATAAAAAACGAAATGAAAGGCATGAACGAAAAGATGGATACAAATACAAATGAAGTGAAAACGACGATGGATGCGAATACACAGCAAATAAACGGAATGGAAGCAAACATGAAAGAAGAGATGAAAGAGCTACGGGGTGAGACGCAGAACATGGGCCAATGCCTGCAGGCGGGCATGAAGGCAGTGAGCAGGGAACTTAAAATGGCGACTCCACGTGTCGGAACAAACGAGCTGAAAGGGGGTGCAACGGCTGACGGGCCCGCGGTGGAGGCGGGTGAAAAAATAATTCGTGGAACGTGTTGGGCGAGGGTCGTGACGATGACCGAAAGGGAAAAATTAAATGGGGAGACCAAAACGTGTGAGACGAGACACGAGGTGACGACAACGGAAATAATAGTTGAGACAAGGGAGGTAAAGGGTGAAGAGGTGACCGAGTTGGCAGAGACACGGGAGATGGGAACGATAGAGGGAAGACTACACGATGAAGACGGGGTAAGTGACGCACACACACACACGGAGGAAGTGGAGGATAATGGGGGTGAGCTCGCGGAGCGTGTTGGGACCCGGTGCGAGCACCTGGATGGCCTCCTCCAGGAACGAGGGGAGGGAGTATGCCCCCTTGAGGCGAGTCACGACCAGGTGAGTTCGGTCGTGCTTTGCGAGGTTGAGGGGACGAGTGCTGTGGACAGGTGCTTGGAGAGCTTGGGGGGTATAGAGGCCCCGGAGACCCTTGTGGGGACACAAATCCCCAGTGTGGTTGTCCCTGTGTGTGTGGTGCAAGGCGTGAGTGCGTCCCCGTGTGTGGAAGCGACCCCGTGTGTGAGTGGTGTGGTGGCGATGGTGCTGGAGTGCGTGCTTCCCAGCACGCCGTGTTTGGATGAGGCACCGTGTGTGGATGAGGAACCGTGTGTGGAAGAGGCCGTGTGTGTGAGTGAAACGGCCAGTATGAGTGAGGAACCGCGGGTGAGTGCCCCCGCGTGTGTGGATGAGGCACCGCGGTTAAGTGCCCCCGCGTGTATGAGTGAGGCACGGTGTGTGGATGAGGCACCGCGGTTGAGTGCCCCGCGTGTATGAGTAAGGGACGTTGTGTGGAAGAGACCGCGTGTGTGAGTGTCGCCGTGTGTATGAGTGAGGTACCGCGGGTGAGTGCCCCCGCGTGTATGAGTGAGGCACGGTGTGTGGATGAGGCACAGCGGTTGAGTGCCCTCGCGTGTGTGGGCGAGGCACCGCGGGTGAGTGCCCCCGCGCGAGTGAATGGAGCACCACGTGTGAGTAGTATGGTTTGTGTGAGTAGTGAGGCACGCGTGAGTGAACGGCCGTGTGCAAGGTCGCTGTGTGCCAGGGAGACCGTGTGTGTGAGAGAGCGGTATGAGAGGGAGATGTCGGTTGGCATGCGGGAGCACGCAGCCGCGTCTCCCCGTGTGAATGTGATGGTGTGGACTGTGTGCGTCGTGACACGCAGGTATGCGTGTGTGGAATGGCGACGACGACGGCGACAGAGGAGAGAAAGCCGAGTAGCGGCTGTGGTTGTTTCGAGGACCGTGCCGGGTTCACCCAGCAGTGAGCACGCGGTTCGTGCTGTGCAACGCACGAGACCACCACGTGCTCGCTTGCGAGAGTGAAGTCCCGGTCCGGAAACGCACGCGGTGGATTTGCCGATCCCGCGGACGGACAAAGTTTAGGCAGGTAAATGGATTTGGACCGGACGGGTTCTCCACGCGATCGTGTGTTCAGCTCCAACGGGCAAAGCACATGTGTTCGCGTGGGAAACCCCTCGAGACATGGGGCTTGTGTTTTTTTTATGCGCACGGTGACGTCATGGCTGCACGTGTGGTTGGAATCCGGCAGGAGGGGTATCTCTGCCGGATGGTAGCGTCCAAGGAGGGACGAGGAACACGTGCAGCTGCATGACGTCACGGGCAGGTGCAAAGTGTGCGAGCTCTGAGTTGCCGCGCAGGTGCTGCGCATGAAAAAAAAAAAAAAGCAAGCCTCACTTTCGGGTGTACAGGATTCCTGGGCAAGGGGTGAAAGACCCCCTTACCCTGGGCACAGGATGGAAACTAGTTAGGGGGAAGGGTTAGCTTAGCTAGACCGACTTCATGGGGCAGGGGTAAGTCCTCATGGAGTCCGTGGAATGGATTAGTTAGAGGGATTGTAGCCAGATTTAGGTTGGGAAATAAAATGATTGATTTGGAGACAGTGACAGACTTGTGGATGTGTAGAGATGACGTAGCTTAGCTACGTAGTGTTAAAAGGAACGTGCTACTAGTTTAAGGGACGACGTGGGAGCACGAGTTAGTTAGGGGATGTAGTTAGAAGGATGGCAGAGTTCAGTGGTGTGTGTGTTGAAGAGTTGTTGGTGAGTGAATTGGAAGCATGTGCTTGGTGAGTGAGTGAGGCCAGCGGGTCTGTGTGTATGGAGCGAATGGGGAATGCATGGTGCGATGAGTGATTGGGGGGAGGAGTGACTCCCGCCCAAGGGACCCCGGGGTCAGAGTAAAGTGAGTTAGCTGGGTTAGTCAAATTGAAAAATGGAGGTCGTTTTGTTGTTGGTGGGAATGTAGGCTCGAGACCCATTTGGAGGGGTGCAGGAGCCCTGTTGACGGGCTTGGGAGCGTGGCTGCGAAAGGTGAGTATCGCTGAGTGGGTACCCCGGGCACCAGACTAGTCGGCCGCGGTAGGCCAAGGGCCCATGGGGGGCCGGGATAGAGTAGTGGGCACGGGTGCGCCTGCTTGGTGTGGGGGCCCGGGGCGCCATTAGCCGCGTGGGCAGTGTTGTGGGCACGGGTGACCCTCGGAAAGGGGCCCGGGAGGCCGGCCTGCCACGTGTGCGTTTCAGGGGAGGTGCCAGGGGGGGCACTCCCCGGTGTTAGGGAGCTGGTAGGCTCGGAGGCAGTGTAGTGCCCGGGGGTGCCATAGCGGGAGAATCGGCAGAGGGTCGTGCCTGCCAAAGTGAGCCACGTGTCCCAGCCAGGAGACCGTGTGAGGGCACGGAGAGAAAATTGGGGGGCGAGGCCCGAAATTGTAAGGACACCAACACAGGCGACGGGAATCTGGGTTGTTAGAACCAATAGTTTAAGCGAGAGGCGCTTGTTGAAAGCCCCGGGGTAGTTTAACAGTTAAATGGTTAGGGTAGATTAGGAGATGTACCCCTCCGCACCATCCATCCCCTCGCTGTCGTTGTGGGCCGCTGGACCCACTTTGGGTTAGATCGCCGAACTCTGGGGAGGCCATTCTGAGGCTTCGTTGGGCCTCGACACAGGACGTTAGCTCTCCCTTGTTCCCCTCCGGGAAGGGAACGTAGGGGTTGGGAGTAGGCTAGGTGACAGAATAGGTTAGCCGAACAAGGACGATAAAGGGGGTTAGGGGACGATTTATAGTGGGGAAGTAAAAATAAAAATAAAAATAAAAAAAATTAAGGGGGCTAAATTGGTTTTTCACAAATTAAGGGAGTGGGTATGTACAGTGACAGGCAAAGGCGATAGGTTGGGAGGGAGACAGGTAGGTAGGTCCGAGCCCGCCTTCCAAGTGGCCAGCACCACCGCACTCCCTCCACCAACCTCCACTGAACGGCAAAGGCTGGCCACTTCATCGGCTGGCCGTGTTTTGCTTCAAGGCGGAGGCCGGCCAAGTTCATCGGCAGCTGTGTGCTGCAAGGCCTGTGCCGGCCAGTTCATCTGCTGGCTGTTTTTCTTCGAGGCCTGTGCCGGCCAGTTCATCTGCTGGCTGTTTTTCTTCGAGGCCTGTGCCGGCCAGTTCATCTGCCGGCTGTGTTTGCCTGCAACGGTCTTCTTCTGCGGGCTGTGTTTGCCTGCAGCGGCCTTCTTCTGCGGGCTGTGTTTGCCTGCTGCCTTTGCCATGCCATGCCCACTGCCCCTGTTCACCAGCCCCCGTTCAATTTTTGCTTTGCCCCCCCCTGTTCATTTCCATGTGCGCCAGGATCGTAAAAGCAACAGTTTGCAAGCTGCAAGAACTGCCCTGTTGGCAGCTACAACACGGGCCTGCAGTGGCGGCCCGTGCACCGTGTTTGTGTTCATGCATCCATTCGTTGTGCTCATTGCGTGTGCCACTTGAGCTGGCACGGAGACTGCGTTGTGCAGCCCAAGCACCGTTGTGGTTCACTGAGTTCAGTTCAAAAGGGAAGGCCTTGGACTGCGTGTGAGCAGCCAGCCACGTTCCCTGTCACCTGCATTGTTTTGAGCCAGAGACTGCATGTGGGCAGCCTGGCTCCCTGCTAACTGCCTTTCTTTGCAGAGTTCAATGATCCTGGGCCATGGTTTAGTGTAAAATTTGTAAGTTAAGGTAAGATGTACTGTAAATATGAGTGCGCCCCCCCGGCATGTCTGTCTAGCGCCGGCAATTTTATTTAAGTCGTCCGTGTGAGTGAGTTTGTTTAGGTAGTTACGCAGCCCTCAGGTTATTTATTTTGGGGACACGAATACCATGAATGTCGCACTCAGGGATCCGTAGGTAAAGTGTACTAGGGGAAAACTACACATGATGGCACACGAAAATTTGACGACTCGGGACGAGTCTGTAAAAAGGGAAGGGGGTAGTGTTGTGGTTACCAGATTCGCAAACCACCATTCAGGTCCCTTAGGTGAGGTATCTCGGTAAGTGCATGTGTAGTTAGGCCCAAACCCGTTGTCTAGTGGGAATACATGTCATTTATACGTGCTGCGACTCTTCAGGATAGCCGTTTTTCTTTTACTATCTTTATTTTGGACCAATCGCCACCATCACAACAACAACCACCAACCACAACGCCGCTTCACCACAACCGCCATGACCTTTACCGTCGCAACTCGCCACCATCGCATCACCGTCATCTCGCGCCACTCATGGGCACCGATGCTGGACTCGTGTAGGGCGCACGTTGAACAGCGTGTACAAAATCACGGATTTTCTGCTTCAAAAACGGATCCAAAACGACACACGCCCACTTTTTGCCGTCCAATCGGTGAGCGAGGGGCGAATTGGCCCCGCCCCCAGGGCGATCGATATATGCAAATTTGTGGATCAAAAAGCCTTCACGCCCACTTTTTCTCGGGCCAATGGGGAGCGAGTTGAAAGGTCAAAGGGAGGGGGTCAAAGGCGAAGTTACGGGGGGATAAAAGGACGGTGTTCGTCAGTCAAAGAAGTAGTAAAGGTCGGAACGAGGCGAAGGAGTCGGAACAGAGAGTCAAGACTTCGCGGGCGGTGGAGCTGCTCGTCGTGTGCGTTGAAGTCGGAACGGAGGGGACGAGCTGTGGAGAGGCGGCGACACCGGACGAGGGGGTGCTCGCGTCGTGCAAGGAGCTGCGCGCCCGAAGGAGGCCGACAGCGCGACATGGCCGAGGTGGAGACGCTCGTCGCATATAATAAAGATCCTCTATACCCCGAGCATCAGCAACCCTCCTCCTGTTTCCCCCCGCGCTGAGATAGTGCGACCAAGGGGGCCCCGTTCCCACCCCCTGCCAGGCACTGTCCACGAGGCCCGCGGGTTGCGGGGCCATCGCCGCTCCGCGTCTCATCACCAGACGGGTAGGCCCGACCTGGTCTCGGCCCCAGGCCCACCTCATTCTTGAGGGTATTTCTTTTCCTTGGTTTTGGGTATGTGTTGTCGGCGCCGTCTGTGAAGTAGAATTGTATAAGTGTTGCCGTGTGCTCGGTAGTCGGAATTAGCTCTGCACTGTGTTTTCACTTTTATGTTTGCTTTTTGTGTAAATGGAATTGTGTTTTCTTTTTTGTGTGCATTTGGTGGAATTGTATTTGTGTGCTTCCCGTGTGCCGCGAATAAATGTGCTTTATTGTTGAACTGTCTCCCGCTTCGCTTCGTCTTTTCCCCCATTGAACCCCCATCTTGCTTCACGTAAAGGGTTGGTAGTGGGCTGAGTACGCCCGATAATTAATCGAACCGTCGAGGTCGACGATAACACCGCTCGGTTATTCTGATAGTACGGAACGGGTCGCTTAAGTGGCCCGTGTCCGAAGTCGACCTGCGGCGAGGTGCGATCGCCCGGTCTACCCTCCGCGTGGGTACTTAGGTAGGTCGAATTTGGCGAGCAACCCTATCCCACGCGGGGGCTGATTGGCTCGATCGCGGTGAGACCGAAAGGTCCACCCGTGACTGGTTCCCGGCGTTAGTCCGAGAGGGTCACGACTGGATTGTCCGTCCGGTGGGCGACGTGCCGCGATTCGAGTTACGTGGCCGTCGCACGCCGGCGGGCGCGAAGACCGCAACACTGGTGTCAGGTCGTGCGATACAAATTCATCGCCCTCCTCGCGGCACTGGTATCGGAGAACAGGAAAACGGGCTCTCCTGTCTCCGGCTAAATTTACGGGAATCGGTCCAGGGGTGAGAGAAGCGACCCCCGATTCCCTCCAAATTACGAGCGAGCAAATTAACCCTTCACGAGAAGCAAGATGGCGTCTCAAGGCGAGCGGGAGCCGGGGGTATTAGAAATGTTTCTGTGTAATAATGTAGAGTCCATGGTCCAGGATGGAATCCCCGTGCAGGAAATGTTGATTGTGCAGGAACACGGACTCGCCCAACTAAACCCAGAACCTGAAATGGGTGCGGCAGCGGCCGCAGTGTATGACACCTCCCCCCCCCTCTCCACCAAAACCCTTGCTGAAACGGCTCAGCTGAGTGCACCCGACGTGGCCCAGCTATGCGCCATGCTGGCGGCAATGACAAATGAAATAAAAAACGAAATGAAAGGCATGAACGAAAAGATGGATACAAATACAAATGAAGTGAAAACGACGATGGATGCGAATACACAGCAAATAAACGGAATGGAAGCAAACATGAAAGAAGAGATGAAAGAGCTACGGGGTGAGACGCAGAACATGGGCCAATGCCTGCAGGCGGGCATGAAGGCAGTGAGCAGGGAACTTAAAATGGCGACTCCACGTGTCGGAACAAACGAGCTGAAAGGGGGTGCAACGGCTGACGGGCCCGCGGTGGAGGCGGGTGAAAAAATAATTCGTGGAACGTGTTGGGCGAGGGTCGTGACGATGACCGAAAGGGAAAAATTAAATGGGGAGACCAAAACGTGTGAGACGAGACACGAGGTGACGACAACGGAAATAATAGTTGAGACAAGGGAGGTAAAGGGTGAAGAGGTGACCGAGTTGGCAGAGACACGGGAGATGGGAACGATAGAGGGAAGACTACACGATGAAGACGGGGTAAGTGACGCACACACACACACGGAGGAAGTGGAGGATAATGGGGGTGAGCTCGCGGAGCGTGTTGGGACCCGGTGCGAGCACCTGGATGGCCTCCTCCAGGAACGAGGGGAGGGAGTATGCCCCCTTGAGGCGAGTCACGACCAGGTGAGTTCGGTCGTGCTTTGCGAGGTTGAGGGGACGAGTGCTGTGGACAGGTGCTTGGAGAGCTTGGGGGGTATAGAGGCCCCGGAGACCCTTGTGGGGACACAAATCCCCAGTGTGGTTGTCCCTGTGTGTGTGGTGCAAGGCGTGAGTGCGTCCCCGTGTGTGGAAGCGACCCCGTGTGTGAGTGGTGTGGTGGCGATGGTGCTGGAGTGCGTGCTTCCCAGCACGCCGTGTTTGGATGAGGCACCGTGTGTGGATGAGGAACCGTGTGTGGAAGAGGCCGTGTGTGTGAGTGAAACGGCCAGTATGAGTGAGGAACCGCGGGTGAGTGCCCCCGCGTGTGTGGATGAGGCACCGCGGTTAAGTGCCCCGCGTGTATGAGTGAGGCACGGTGTGTGGATGAGGCACCGCGGTTGAGTGCCCCCGCGTGTATGAGTAAGGGACGTTGTGTGGAAGAGACCGCGTGTGTGAGTGTCGCCGTGTGTATGAGTGAGGTACCGCGGGTGAGTGCCCCCGCGTGTATGAGTGAGGCACGGTGTGTGGATGAGGCACAGCGGTTGAGTGCCCTCGCGTGTGTGGGCGAGGCACCGCGGGTGAGTGCCCCCGCGCGAGTGAATGGAGCACCACGTGTGAGTAGTATGGTTTGTGTGAGTAGTGAGGCACGCGTGAGTGAACGGCCGTGTGCAAGGTCGCTGTGTGCCAGGGAGACCGTGTGTGTGAGAGAGCGGTATGAGAGGGAGATGTCGGTTGGCATGCGGGAGCACGCAGCCGCGTCTCCCCGTGTGAATGTGATGGTGTGGACTGTGTGCGTCGTGACACGCAGGTATGCGTGTGTGGAATGGCGACGACGACGGCGACAGAGGAGAGAAAGCCGAGTAGCGGCTGTGGTTGTTTCGAGGACCGTGCCGGGTTCACCCAGCAGTGAGCACGCGGTTCGTGCTGTGCAACGCACGAGACCACCACGTGCTCGCTTGCGAGAGTGAAGTCCCGGTCCGGAAACGCACGCGGTGGATTTGCCGATCCCGCGGACGGACAAAGTTTAGGCAGGTAAATGGATTTGGACCGGACGGGTTCTCCACGCGATCGTGTGTTCAGCTCCAACGGGCAAAGCACATGTGTTCGCGTGGGAAACCCCTCGAGACATGGGGCTTGTGTTTTTTTTATGCGCACGGTGACGTCATGGCTGCACGTGTGGTTGGAATCCGGCAGGAGGGGTATCTCTGCCGGATGGTAGCGTCCAAGGAGGGACGAGGAACACGTGCAGCTGCATGACGTCACGGGCAGGTGCAAAGTGTGCGAGCTCTGAGTTGCCGCGCAGGTGCTGCGCATGAAAAAAAAAAAGCAAGCCTCACTTTCGGGTGTACAGGATTCCTGGGCAAGGGGTGAAAGACCCCCTTACCCTGGGCACAGGATGGAAACTAGTTAGGGGGAAGGGTTAGCTTAGCTAGACCGACTTCATGGGGCAGGGGTAAGTCCTCATGGAGTCCGTGGAATGGATTAGTTAGAGGGATTGTAGCCAGATTTAGGTTGGGAAATAAAATGATTGATTTGGAGACAGTGACAGACTTGTGGATGTGTAGAGATGACGTAGCTTAGCTACGTAGTGTTAAAAGGAACGTGCTACTAGTTTAAGGGACGACGTGGGAGCACGAGTTAGTTAGGGGATGTAGTTAGAAGGATGGCAGAGTTCAGTGGTGTGTGTGTTGAAGAGTTGTTGGTGAGTGAATTGGAAGCATGTGCTTGGTGAGTGAGTGAGGCCAGCGGGTCTGTGTGTATGGAGCGAATGGGGAATGCATGGTGCGATGAGTGATTGGGGGGAGGAGTGACTCCCGCCCAAGGGACCCCGGGGTCAGAGTAAAGTGAGTTAGCTGGGTTAGTCAAATTGAAAAATGGAGGTCGTTTTGTTGTTGGTGGGAATGTAGGCTCGAGACCCATTTGGAGGGGTGCAGGAGCCCTGTTGACGGGCTTGGGAGCGTGGCTGCGAAAGGTGAGTATCGCTGAGTGGGTACCCCGGGCACCAGACTAGTCGGCCGCGGTAGGCCAAGGGCCCATGGGGGGCCGGGATAGAGTAGTGGGCACGGGTGCGCCTGCTTGGTGTGGGGGCCCGGGGCGCCATTAGCCGCGTGGGCAGTGTTGTGGGCACGGGTGACCCTCGGAAAGGGGCCCGGGAGGCCGGCCTGCCACGTGTGCGTTTCAGGGGAGGTGCCAGGGGGGGCACTCCCCGGTGTTAGGGAGCTGGTAGGCTCGGAGGCAGTGTAGTGCCCGGGGGTGCCATAGCGGGAGAATCGGCAGAGGGTCGTGCCTGCCAAAGTGAGCCACGTGTCCCAGCCAGGAGACCGTGTGAGGGCACGGAGAGAAAATTGGGGGGCGAGGCCCGAAATTGTAAGGACACCAACACAGGCGACGGGAATCTGGGTTGTTAGAACCAATAGTTTAAGCGAGAGGCGCTTGTTGAAAGCCCCGGGGTAGTTTAACAGTTAAATGGTTAGGGTAGATTAGGAGATGTACCCCTCCGCACCATCCATCCCCTCGCTGTCGTTGTGGGCCGCTGGACCCACTTTGGGTTAGATCGCCGAACTCTGGGGAGGCCATTCTGAGGCTTCGTTGGGCCTCGACACAGGACGTTAGCTCTCCCTTGTTCCCCTCCGGGAAGGGAACGTAGGGGTTGGGAGTAGGCTAGGTGACAGAATAGGTTAGCCGAACAAGGACGATAAAGGGGGTTAGGGGACGATTTATAGTGGGGAAGTAAAAATAAAAATAAAAATAAAAAAAATTAAGGGGGCTAAATTGGTTTTTCACAAATTAAGGGAGTGGGTATGTACAGTGACAGGCAAAGGCGATAGGTTGGGAGGGAGACAGGTAGGTAGGTCCGAGCCCGCCTTCCAAGTGGCCAGCACCACCGCACTCCCTCCACCAACCTCCACTGAACGGCAAAGGCTGGCCACTTCATCGGCTGGCCGTGTTTTGCTTCAAGGCGGAGGCCGGCCAAGTTCATCGGCAGCTGTGTGCTGCAAGGCCTGTGCCGGCCAGTTCATCTGCTGGCTGTTTTTCTTCGAGGCCTGTGCCGGCCAGTTCATCTGCTGGCTGTTTTTCTTCGAGGCCTGTGCCGGCCAGTTCATCTGCCGGCTGTGTTTGCCTGCAACGGTCTTCTTCTGCGGGCTGTGTTTGCCTGCAGCGGCCTTCTTCTGCGGGCTGTGTTTGCCTGCTGCCTTTGCCATGCCATGCCCACTGCCCCTGTTCACCAGCCCCCGTTCAATTTTTGCTTTGCCCCCCCCTGTTCATTTCCATGTGCGCCAGGATCGTAAAAGCAACAGTTTGCAAGCTGCAAGAACTGCCCTGTTGGCAGCTACAACACGGGCCTGCAGTGGCGGCCCGTGCACCGTGTTTGTGTTCATGCATCCATTCGTTGTGCTCATTGCGTGTGCCACTTGAGCTGGCACGGAGACTGCGTTGTGCAGCCCAAGCACCGTTGTGGTTCACTGAGTTCAGTTCAAAAGGGAAGGCCTTGGACTGCGTGTGAGCAGCCAGCCACGTTCCCTGTCACCTGCATTGTTTTGAGCCAGAGACTGCATGTGGGCAGCCTGGCTCCCTGCTAACTGCCTTTCTTTGCAGAGTTCAATGATCCTGGGCCATGGTTTAGTGTAAAATTTGTAAGTTAAGGTAAGATGTACTGTAAATATGAGTGCGCCCCCCGGCATGTCTGTCTAGCGCCGGCAATTTTATTTAAGTCGTCCGTGTGAGTGAGTTTGTTTAGGTAGTTACGCAGCCCTCAGGTTATTTATTTTGGGGACACGAATACCATGAATGTCGCACTCAGGGATCCGTAGGTAAAGTGTACTAGGGGAAAACTACACATGATGGCACACGAAAATTTGACGACTCGGGACGAGTCTGTAAAAAGGGAAGGGGGTAGTGTTGTGGTTACCAGATTCGCAAACCACCATTCAGGTCCCTTAGGTGAGGTATCTCGGTAAGTGCATGTGTAGTTAGGCCCAAACCCGTTGTCTAGTGGGAATACATGTCATTTATACGTGCTGCGACTCTTCAGGATAGCCGTTTTTCTTTTACTATCTTTATTTTGGACCAATCGCCACCATCACAACAACAACCACCAACCACAACGCCGCTTCACCACAACCGCCATGACCTTTACCGTCGCAACTCGCCACCATCGCATCACCGTCATCTCGCGCCACTCATGGGCACCGATGCTGGACTCGTGTAGGGCGCACGTTGAACAGCGTGTACAAAATCACGGATTTTCTGCTTCAAAAACGGATCCAAAACGACACACGCCCACTTTTTGCCGTCCAATCGGTGAGCGAGGGGCGAATTGGCCCCGCCCCCAGGGCGATCGATATATGCAAATTTGTGGATCAAAAGCCTTCACGCCCACTTTTTCTCGGGCCAATGGGGAGCGAGTTGAAAGGTCAAAGGGAGGGGGTCAAAGGCGAAGTTACGGGGGGATAAAAGGACGGTGTTCGTCAGTCAAAGAAGTAGTAAAGGTCGGAACGAGGCGAAGGAGTCGGAACAGAGAGTCAAGACTTCGCGGGCGGTGGAGCTGCTCGTCGTGTGCGTTGAAGTCGGAACGGAGGGGACGAGCTGTGGAGAGGCGGCGACACCGGACGAGGGGGTGCTCGCGTCGTGCAAGGAGCTGCGCGCCCGAAGGAGGCCGACAGCGCGACATGGCCGAGGTGGAGACGCTCGTCGCATATAATAAAGATCCTCTATACCCCGAGCATCAGCAACCCTCCTCCTGTTTCCCCCCGCGCTGAGATAGTGCGACCAAGGGGGCCCCGTTCCCACCCCCTGCCAGGCACTGTCCACGAGGCCCGCGGGTTGCGGGGCCATCGCCGCTCCGCGTCTCATCACCAGACGGGT
The DNA here is from genome assembly GCF_056783735.1 of Eptatretus burgeri. Taxonomy (NCBI): domain Eukaryota; kingdom Metazoa; phylum Chordata; class Myxini; order Myxiniformes; family Myxinidae; genus Eptatretus; species Eptatretus burgeri. Next base: position 75,734,884 of record NC_140973.1, on the reverse strand, counting down.
AGGCCCGACCTGGTCTCGGCCCCAGGCCTACCTCATTCTTGAGGGTATTTCTTTTCCTTGGTTTTGGGTATGTGTTGTCGGCGCCGTC
>NC_140973.1:75694796-75724796 GCF_056783735.1 Eptatretus burgeri | reverse complement strand
TATTATTTTATTTATTTATATTTTGGAGACTTTTGGAGTTGCTATCACTCTTTGGGATCTAAACCTATCGATGTAGTTCTTTGTCGGATGGTGCTTGATGGGAGCAAGATCAAGAAAGTTCTGGGAAGAAAGTGCAGGCTTACTCCCCCTTTTTACGTCATCAAACCTGAAAGCCTTAAAAGACAGAATTGGAAGAAGAGAAAAAAACAAAAAATATACATTGTTCGTTCTGGGAAGAAAGTGCAGGCTTACTCCCCCTTTCTACGTCATCAAACCTGAAAGCCTTAAAAGACAGAATTGGAAGAAGAAGAAAAAAAACGTAAAAATATTTATATATATAGGTGGAAATCTCATTTTGAAAAAGACATTGTGTTGGGCGAGGATTGAGTTGGGGTTGAGATTTTGAATGTGAGGGTTGGGGTTGAGATTTTGAATGTGAGGGTTGGGACACACACACACATACACATCAACAAACAAAAGTTAAGCCTTGACTTTTCAGTTGAGGATTCTGTGTTTGGGGTTCACAGATCTAAGAACGTCCCCCTTGACACACATTATATACTGTTATACACCTCGGACTTGGCCCTCGAGTGTCCACAACGGTGTATAGTAGGAGGGAGTGAAGCGCCAACCTATTGCTCCCATTACACACACACACACACACACAAACAAAAGTTAAACCTTGACTATTCAGTTGAGGATTCTGTGTTTGGGGTTCACAGATCTAAGAACGTCCCCCTTGACACACATTATATACTGTAATACACCTCGGACTTGTCCCTCTAGTGTCCACAAAGGTGTATTATCTGCTTAGTTTTGTCTTTTGTAATTCCTGTGAATAAAATGAACCTAAAATCTCTTCCCTTCCAAATCATATATTTTATAAGTCCAAGGAACTGTATCTATTACATCAACAATTTTAAAAAGTTCTTTCGTCCATCGTTCAGTAAAACCCTTTTCAAAATGAGATTTCCACCTATATATTCTTACGATATCACCAACTTTGAACTTAGGTTTTCTGACATTAATCTCTTTTTCATATTTTAATTTTGTAAATGTTTCTGATGGCTTCATATTCGTTGACGTGTGAATCGTGTCATTATACTTATCCACAATATCCTGAATAAAAGATGACCATTGTTGTGAACCGAGTTGTGTGAATTTTTTATATAGTCTCTCTTTTAAGGTACGATTAAAACGTTCAACAACAACTGCCTTCCCTTCATTAAAGGTACTGTATAATGTAATACTGTTATTTTTTAGAAAATTCATAAATGTCTTGTTATAAAACTCTCTACCCTCATCAGTCCACAATTTCTTAGGTTTTCTCTTACTTTTATTAAATATCTGTTGAAAAGCTAACATAAGAGTATTACCTGTTTTGTTTTTTAAAGGGACAACCCACGCATATCTACTCCTCAAATCAATAACGGTTAAAGCATACTTGTACCCCTTATCATTATTGAGTTCAATCAAATCAGCAGACCAGATATAATCAACTTCCTTGGAATAAACTTTCCTTCTCTGAAACTTTGTGAATATTGGTTTATGTAATTCATCAGCTAATTGCTCTTCAGTCTTAATGGTATCATTAGAGCCTATAAGTTTTTTGAATTTCCAAGTCCAAGTTTCAATTTAGCACTAATCATCTTCTTCACGATGAACCTATCAACTTTTTCTCTCAAGGTTGGATTTTGTATCAGAGACAAATTATACAACATTTCTCTATCGGCTTCATGCTTTTCTTCCAACGTTGTGGTGTTCCCATAATCAATATCGTGTCTCATGCACACTTCATCAACTCTATTGATTGGTTTACTCCAGGATTTAGGATTGTCTGCCTCATCTAATCTTTTATCCAAGTTTGTGCCTGGACCACAGAAAGAATACCCTGGAAGATGTAATTCCCCTGGTATTCCAGTAGTTGTAAATTTACTTCCTGATAAAAACTTTTGTATATCTCCTCCGAGTTTGTGTTTGGAGATAAATTGATTTTTTTTTGAACCACACACCGAACATATACCTTTTTGTATAACCCTGTTATTTTTACTTTTAATATATGAAATATTTTTAGTATTAGTTTTCTTTTTACATTTGAGACAATAACTCATTTATTTATGAGAAAAATTTCTGCAGAGTGCAAAAACCTTTTTAGTTTCCAACATGCACATTTGAATCTTAATTTTTAAAACATAAAGAATCCTTAGAAATGCCTTCACTCTCTCCTCCATTTATTTAAGAAAAAACTTGAATTAAAATGAATAGCTTGACGATGCTAATAGTTTTGTTGAAAGTATTGCAAATAGACTTGTTAATTCTTTGTATTCCTCCCTGGTGAGATAAGTTTTTTTCTTTAATACCTCTATTCTTTTTTGAATCTCACTGGTTTCCATATTTTGATATTTATTCATTCTCTCTCTCTTTCCTCCCTCTCTCTCTTCTCTCTTTCCTCCTTCTCTTTCTTCTCCCTCTCTCTATTCTCTCTTTCCTCCTTCTCTCTCTCCTCCTTCTCCTTTTCCTCCTCTTCCCTCTCTTCTTCAACTCCTTCCTCATCCCTTACTATACTTGAATCGTTTACACCCCATAGAATATTATACATATATTCATCAGGATTTCTTGTTATTCCTGTATCCAAAATAATTTTTTTTACAACAGGAAACCAATAAAATTTCTTTTGAATTTCTAAAAGAGCCTTACCTTTTCTTAACCTTATAATTTTTTCATTATTTAACATTCTAATTAAATCTAAAGTTGTCGGTTTATCAACATCAGCATAATGCCAATCTTTTATTGAAAATACCTCATTCTTATGTTGTAGAACATATTTATTAAAATACCGAATACCCTTTTCTTGAAGGTATGCTTGAACACAGAAATGATAATTTTCTTGAAGCCTTCTTGCTGTCATTTATGTATTAGAAATATATGTTAGAATAATATTATGGCACGAAACACCTCCCCATCTTCCCATAGTTAAATCATTTTGTATTTCCTTACTTATTATATATAATCCTGTTTTTTCTGTTTTCATGAGATAAACAAGGGCAAAACCATTATTATATTTACCCTTATTAAATTCTTTTATTTGTTGTTTACTAATCGTGGCTCCACAAAACTCATTCTCGATACCAAGTGGATAATATTCTTCCTTACGAGACTGATTTAATTGTTCCAGGTCTTCGAGGTTAATTTTAAATGACCAATTATACCCTAAATCATTCATATCATACCCCCATTGTTCTATTCTCATACAAACGATACGCCCTTCTTTATAAAAATTTATTTTAATTCGAACTGTGAATTCTGTATGACCTGGAGATAATATCAACACTTCTGTATCTTTAGAATACACAGCCGTTTTATTTAAGTATATATATATTGTGATAAATCGCTTAATCTCACCAAGTCATTCGCGTCAGTCGGGCTTGGATAATTTTTTAATTTATAAGCATTTTTCATGTTAATATTTTTGTTTATATTATATTTATGTCGTTCAGCCTGTGCCTTTGTGTAATAATTTGATAAATCAATATCCAGTTCTTGAGATACACCAAAGATAGAACCATCTTTACCAACATAAGTCATTTATATTAGATTAAAAATAATATAAAATTTTTTATTTTTGTTGAGTTGAAATAACACATATAGACATAATTGACCACAACACTTGGAATTTAATTCTTGGACTTGAAATGTTTGATAAACACCATTCTGTAAGAATTTTATGACTTCAACAGGTGGTGGAAGACCAAAGCTATCAAAATAATATTTGTCTTGACGATTAAAAATACAAACCCAATGAGAACCGTTCCCATCATTATCTTCCAAGTTCATAATAATATTCTTTGTATGTTTCGACACATTTGTTAATTCATCTCTCATACAAATAACCACATTATGAATTTTTAATTTCTTACAATATTTGGCAAGTTGTAAATTTGATGTTGTATTCTTTTCCAAATTCTTTCAACCACTCATCAATGCTCATTTATTTATTAGAAAGATATAATCCATTACCTCTTTTCGTTAATTTTACACCTGCTTGTGCTATAGAAGAAAGCATATCTCCAACTAACAATCTCGCTTTATCAGGCAGACCTTCAAGTTTTTCAGCAAAATCTACAATTACACCACTTCCACTAATTTGTTTCTCCAACTCTTTGTTATGTCTTTCCAATTCTTTTGAGCCTGGAGTTGAGCCTTCCTTTCGTTGGCAGTTTTGACCGCTGTTGAAATACCACCCGTCAATGCTCCAACCGCACTTAAACCAGCAAATAAAGGAATTAGAAATGGGAGAAATCCTCCACTCGTCTCTCTTATTGAATATTTTTTCAACATTGGTTTTGTCATTTTAATTTTAAGTGAGCCAGTGTCATTCAAGATTTTAACCTGTTCTCTTGTGAGCAAAACATCAATTCTTACTGCTCCTTTTCTCTGAATTGTATTAACGTTAATCGTACAAGGCTTTTGATTTTGAACACAAGATGATAGTTTATGAAGATTGATTTGATTAACATATACCCCAGTTGGTACTTTGCCACTCATTTATTTAACAAAAAATTATGTGAGACTAATCATCACACCATTATCTGTATTAATCTGCAATTCTGTTTCTTCCAAAAGCAAACAATATGTATCAACTTCTTCACTCTCTCCTCTTTCAATGTATAGGGAAGTATCCACTCGATTAGACTTTATAGTTTCTTTTTGAGCGCTCAGGTCAAACGTATAGATTGTATACAAACTTTTAAATGCTGTCATATCCAAAATAGGTTCATTTCCATTACTTTCACACACCTTTTGGTAAGACTTGTATGCTTCAGCAAAATCATTTTTTTCCCAATTAATTTCCAATCTATCTCGTGGATAAAATGTTCCATCTAGAGAAACGCGAAGTTGTTTCACCTTAGCATTATCACTCAATGCATTATTCTTATCAGTCGCAGTATCACCATCTGGCTTTTTAAAAATCATCCACAGATATCGTGGCTTTCCTTCCAGAACACCCAAATTCCACGTGTAAGTAGTTTGATTGAGTTTAACGTGTTGACATCTTCTTTTGAGGTATGATACACTGAGTGGTTTTTTTGAGTTAAGTCTTCGATTCAACATCTCTTCTGTTTTAAGATTAGGAGTATATTCACTGATATACCAACTCATCTCCTCAATTACAAATTTATTCTGATCACCAAAAGCATTACCAACACCAAAAAGCAATCTATTTTCATTATCATTCCTTTGTAGTTGAAATCTAATTTTAAGACCATACAGAACTTTATCATAATCACAAAATCCAAATATACCTTTAAGAGGAACTGCCACAGTAAAACTATTTTCTGCTTTTGTATCATCATTATACATTCCTTTCCTTTGAATATATCCAGGGTCTGTGTTTGTTCCCGTTGACATATCAGGAATAAAACCTTCGACAGACCCCTTTCCCATTCTATCACTGAATGTATAGAGTGTAAATTTCATCATTTCAGATACAGCAGAGACATAATCAACCGCTTCAACTTCTTGTGTTCCAATATACAATCGCACACTATCAAACATTTTCCAGAAGAAATCATTTACAAGTGTAGCGTTTGTGTTATTCCCAGCCTTAGTGAATTTAAATTTACACAACAAGAAACTTTCGGAGAGATTCAAATAGGTTTGTTGATTATTTATTTCAAAACTTTTTGTACCATTTGTATTCCAGTCTGTTCCAGTTATTGCATTTACCTTGAAGTAATCTTCTTTTTTAGTGGAGTTTGAGATAATAATAGTATCATCCAAATCATAGATACTATCAATTGCTTCCATACTTGTATTTATTTAGGAAAAAAGATGTTAAAACTTTTGAAACCCTGATCCAAGTATTTGAATTATTTTCTGTCGTTCTTGGGGGACAACTGAGTTTTACCTTTCTTAATTTCTTTTATTGCTTGTAATTTATGAGATTCTTTCTGAGCATCTTTTATACTCTTTACAGCACCTGCTACATTTCCCACAGCAGAAGCAGTTGAACCAATTAGGTCTTTATGTTTAAGAATAGTTGAACCAATACCCATTAGAGTATCAATTATCCCATCTCCTCTAAATTGATGTCCAACACCCCTTTGTCTCTTAGGTTTATAGTATCCTCTACCAAGATACATACCTTCACCCTTGTAGTACGGGGAAAGGAACATCCCATCCCCTGTAATTATTTTATATTTTCCCAACTCGTGCTTCCTCACAATAACGATCGTATTTATTTATTGAAAAACTTCACGTAGGTGAATTCTGATGGATATAACTTCTCCATTAAAAGAGATCACACGATTATCTTGGTCGGTTATCCTAAAATTTACTCTGTGTATGGTTTTTCCTGACACAGGTAGATAAACCAAATTTTTAGGCTCCATATTGAATTTATAACCAATTGGGGTTGAGTATGCGCTGAATGAAAATATTGTATTTGTTTTTAATCCATCATTATAAGCACCATCAATCAAATCACAGTGAATTAACACCGAATTTATTCCTGAGGATATTTGAATGACATTATCACTGTAAAACGTCCCATTAGTTTCAATCTTTTTGAGGAGAAACCTAATAACTCTCTAAATGAATTATCAATTGTGAAATCAACCTTGTAGTTATTTTTAACTTTAATCGTTGATTTTGAAGTATGTTTTTGAATGTTTATAACAATATTTTTTGGTTCATCACCCTGTTCTTTCATAAGACGAGCAATTTCGGAAGATATTTGAGAAATCTCGTATGCTCCGGGTGAGACTGTTATCGTTTTGTATCCACTTCCCGGATTATAACTAAACTTGTCATTTTTCTCGGTTATATTAAATAAGGTATTATAAGTCTCCATGGACAATAAAGATGCCTCATATTCTTTTGTTGTGTCAAGTTGTAGTGGGTATGGGAATGAAGATGTGTGGTCGCTTGTTGTGAAATTAAAACTCAGGATTGTGCTTCTCATCTTATTTAATATGAGATAAAATGTCTTTATATTGAGATTTATTAATTATTTTCATGTTCATCAACTGGTCTAAAATGGCTGATGCTTCATTAAAACAATTGTTATTTCCAGCCTTCTTACTGCCGAACAACAATAACAGTCTATTAACTAATTGCGATGGGTCATTTGGAAGAAAACTAATACCTGAACCAAGGATACTTAAAGCCTGAATAATGTGTTTCTCCTTCTCATTCTTCCTACTTTTACCAGAAAGAATAACCTTATAATTTAGAGTGTTCAGCAAATCAATATATACTCTATCATCATTATTTTCCATATCCAATGGTTTATCAATATACTTTGATTCATCCCTCACAGTTGAACCTTGCCTTCCATCTTTTGTGAGAAGAAACATTAATCTCGGAGTTAGTTTAACAGTGGGTTGAGCAGAACTTAAGAACCTTAATTCATCATTAAATATCAATACCTTTTCTTGAACAAGATGAAATATTGCTGGTTGTTCTGTTGGAATGAGTCCTGCTTTGGTTTTTGAATCCGCTGAATATTCATTGTTTTGAACAGCATTCACAATATAATCAGGGGGTTGATTAATCTCTTTCAGTTGTTGAAATAAACCTTCATCATCATATTCTAATTCTCCTAAATGCTCTAATTCTTCCTCCGTCATTTGACTGAAATCTTTTAACATTTGAAGCTTTCTAGGAGTATATTCTACTGTGGGAACTGTGGAAACATCTTTCATTTTTTCTTGGGAAGTTTTTAAAAGTGGTTTAAAAAATTTCTCTTGTTTTTTTTCAAATGCTTCTTCGCCCGTTAGTTTCTGTCTGCGTTTCTTCTTTATGTCTTCCTGTTGTTTTACAACTTTTGAAACCAACTCTTGATGTTCCTTAAATCTTCTTGCTCTTTCTTTTGTATCCATTTATTTATTGTAAAATATCATTTAATGAATTGTAAAGATCAACAGGGAAATTTTCCTTTTCTTCATCATTCAAGTAGAACACAAGTAGATGTGTTCAAATAAATCCTTTTCTTTAAATATTTCATCAAATTCTTTATTAACATTAATGCGAGTTGTAATTTCTTCTTCACTAATCCTTGCATCTCTGCTTTTCATACGTTTGTGTTGAGTTTCTTCATCAACATCAAAACCGAATGATAAAATCTTCACTCCGCTCAGATATTTAATAATTTGTCTCGTTCCTTCTGGATTAGTTTCTAATATCCCAACACCACCAGATTTTAGTTTCTTTAACTCACTCTTACAATGTGAATATTTTGTTGTACCAAGAGAAACCTCCTCAAATATTTGTCCTTCATTCCTCAATCGCATATGTTCCTCCACTGAAATATAGTGATAATCTTCACCTTTTACTTCTCCAGGTCTTATTGCTCTAGTTGTTGTTGATACAATGCGTATCACGGGGTGTTTTTTAAGTAAATTTACAATATTCTCATTTGTACTACACAAGAACCTTGATTTATGAAAGTTTTTTCCAGAAGCAGATTTACCCACAAGATTTATAATAATAGTTGTCATTTATATATGTAATTGTTTATAAAACAAAAAATATATCCCTTAATATCTCATCTTGTTTCACAACAATATATTTATATTTTTCAGTCGTGTGCTTCATATAATCCTCAAATTTCTTTTTACTACATAATGTAGAACAATTATCTCTCCAAAAATTATTGATATCTATTGAATTTAACTTGAATAAAATAAAAGTATTAGCATTGTTTCTGATGGAACGACGAGGAAGTTGAAAGTACGATTGACTAAGATAAATACAATTACAAGAAGAATGTCTCCCTCTTGTGTAGTAGCTGTCCATTACCGTTTGGTTTCTCTCATTAACACAATCATCAAAGATAACGAGGTTCTTTTTTGATTTATCCAAATCTTGGGGAGACGGTATATCATCCGTATTATCACTAAGAATACAAGTTATAAGATTTGATTTCTTTTTACATCTCTGTGTATCACAAAATAGTTGAATTATATCTTCAATGTTATAATCATTTAGGTTTTTTTGACGTTTAAATAAACCTATTATATCTTCTTTTTGAAGACCAGCATTAAAACCTTGTGAGAGTAGTTGATACTCTGGTTGAAAACTCGACTTTGTGAAAATTATTAAATTATCATAATCTAAAAAGTTGGGAGTGAGGAGCATTTTTAAAAGTAAGCAGGTTTTTCCACATCCACTTGAACCAACTATGAGACATCTTAATGAATTTGGGAGATTTTTATGGTTGTTAAATTTTATCTTATTTTCCCAAATAGGTAAAAAATCATTCATTTATATATTTGAAAAACAGGTTATTTAATTTATTATTGGCTTTTTTAGAAACTCTATATTTTATCCTAAGTTCAGGTTTAATTTCAAGATAATCCATTATTTTATTTATACAATATCTTGTGTTGATATTTCCCTGAAAATTACATCCATGAATAATATACAACAACAATAGTAGGGTAAGAATACTGATTCTGGCTCACTTTGCCCCATGTAAATGAATGGGGGATTTTCAGCGATTTATATTTTTTTTCCCTAAAAATAAATCCCCTTTTTATCCCAAGGTATATTTATTTGTCTCCCCTTTTAACTTGGAGGTTGAACCTCATTGAATTGAACACCTGGGGGTTGAACAGCTCACTCATTGAACCTATAAAGATTTGTTCATTCTCAAATTCCTTCAATAGTTTAATTTTCTTTGCACAATAATCCCCATCTAAAATATTGACAAACAAAACATTTGAATCTTTATATTTTTTAAGATACCCCTTTTGTGCCATTACGAAATGATAAACTTCTCTTAATGCTCTTGTTTGACCACCTCCTGAGCCACAGGTTATTTTTTGTTAAGCCCCGCCCACTTTTCTTTAAGCCCCGCCCACTTTTGCTAAGCTCCGCCCACTTTTCATAAGGTATTTTTTCTAAGCCACGCCCACTTTTGCTAAGCTCCGCCCACTTTTCATAAGGTATTTTTTCTAAGCCACGCCCACTTTTCCTAAGCCCCGCCCACTTTTGCTAAGCTCCGCCCACTTTTCATAAGGTATTTTTTTCTAAGCCACGCCCACTTTTCCTAAGCCCCGCCCACTTTTGCTAAGCTCCGCCCACTTTTCATAAGGTATTTTTTCTAAGCCACGCCCACTTTTCCTAAGCTCCGCCTACTTTTGCTAAGCCCCGCCCACTCTTACATCATTTCCAGTTCATCTCTGACTCACAAAGAAATCACTAGAAAATTACAGGATGTTATGGTTTTGAAAAATTTCCCAATGAAGGCTTGCCTAGGCTTGCCCAGGGAATTTCCAAAGGAAACCACACCCACCAGTCTTTCTCTATAAAAGCTTCAAACCCAGGCTCCATTTTAAACATTTGTTCTTGCTGGCAATGGTGTTCTGTGTGCTTGTCTCAAACTCTCTGTCTTCTATGGAACTAAACCTTCAAGTTGATGAACTGGATTCAAACCTCTTATCTATTGAGGTAAGATTTTTTATTTTCCTATTTTCAAACTTTGATTGAAGCATACTCATTTAATAATTAAATAACTTAATTAATACATTATTATTTTCTCTCACAGGAAATTGTATCTGAAAATACTGCTTTTGCTACAACTTGGGGGAAATTGTTGGCTTGGTTGAAGACCTTGAGTGGGATGACTTTGGTGTTCCTTGGAACTCTCTGTCTTCTATGGAACTAAACCTTCAAGTTGATGAACTGGATTCAAACCTCTTATCTATTGAGGTAAGATTTTTTATTTTCCTATTTTCAAACTTTGATTGAAGCATACTCATTTAATAATTAAATAACTTAATTAATACATTATTATTTTCTCTCACAGGAAATTGTGTTTGAAATACGAAATGAAAATACTGCTTTTGCTACAACTTGGGGCGAAATTGTTGGCTTGGTTGAAGACCTTATGAGCGACCAAGACCCACAGAACGAGTTCGTCCTTGATGACCCAACCAAAGAGTTATACCTTGGAGACCAGCAAAATCCTGAAAAAGAGTTTTACAGCAATAGTACTCATTGTGAGTTATCAAGACAATACCCACTGAACAAGTTATACCTTGATGAGCCAGAATACAAGTTTTACCTTGGAGACTCACAAATTTTGAAAAAATCAGTAAATGAGTTATCCTTAAGAGTCTTTGTAAGTTGGTTTTACTTTGAATACTTGAAATGTGGGTTCTGGATTGATAACTCACAATGTGATACATATCTTGGAAACTCAACGGGAATGTGGTTATACCTTGAAGACTTGGAAAGTTGGGTTTATGTTGGACACTTGAAACTTTTTTGGGGGCTTTTATTTATTTATTTATTTATTTATTATTATTATTATTTTATTTATTTATATTTTGGAGACTTTTGGAGTTGCTATCACTCTTTGGGATCTAAACCTATCGATGTAGTTCTTTGTCGGATGGTGCTTGATGGGAGCAAGATCAAGAAAGTTCTGGGAAGAAAGTGCAGGCTTACTCCCCCTTTCTACGTCATCAAACCTGAAAGCCTTAAAAGACAGAATTGGAAGAAGAAAAAAAAAACGTAAAAATATATATATATAGGTGGAAATCTCATTTTGAAAAAGACATTGTGTTGGGCGAGGATTGAGTTGGGGTTGAGATTTTGAATGTGAGGGTTGGGACACACACACATACACATCAACAAACAAAAGTTAAGCCTTGACTATTCAGTTGAGGATTCTGTGTTTGGGGTTCACAGATCTAAGAACGTCCCCCTTGACACACATTATATACTGTTATACACCTCGGACTTGGCCCTCGAGTGTCCACAACGGTGTATAGTAGGAGGGAGTGAAGCGCCAACCTATTGCTCCCATTGCACACACACACACAAACAAAAGTTAAGCCTTGACTATTCAGTTGAGGATTCTGTGTTTGGGGTTCACAGATCTAAGAATGTCCCCCTTGACACACATTATATACTGTTATACACCTCGGACTTGGCCCTCGAGTGTCCACAACGGTGTATAGTAGGAGGGAGTGAAGCGCCAACCTATTGCTCCCATTGCACACACACACACAAACAAAAGTTAAGCCTTGACTATTCAGTTGAGGATTCTGTGTTTGGGGTTCACAGATCTAAGAACGTCCCCCTTGACACACATTATATACTGTAATACACCTCGGACTTGTCCCTCTAGTGTCCACAAAGGTGTATTATCTGCTTAGTTTTGTCTTTTGTAATTCCTGTGAATAAAATGAACCTAAAATCTCTTCCCCTTCCAAATCATATATTTTATAAGTCCAAGGAACTGTATCTATTACATCAACAATTTTAAAAAGTTCTTTCGTCCATCGTTCAGTAAAACCCTTTTCAAAATGAGATTTCCACCTATATATTCTTACGATATCACCAACTTTGAACTTAGGTTTTCTGACATTAATCTCTTTTTCATATTTTAATTTTGTAAATGTTTCTGATGGCTTCATATTCGTTGACGTGTGAATCGTGTCATTATACTTATCCACAATATCCTGAATAAAAGATGACCATTGTTGTGAACCGAGTTGTGTGAATTTTTTATATAGTCTCTCTTTTAAGGTACGATTAAAACGTTCAACAACAACTGCCTTCCCTTCATTAAAGGTACTGTATAATGTAATACTGTTATTTTTTAGAAAATTCATAAATGTCTTGTTATAAAACTCTCTACCCTCATCAGTCCACAATTTCTTAGGTTTTCTCTTACTTTTATTAAATATCTGTTGAAAAGCTAACATAAGAGTATTACCTGTTTTGTTTTTTAAAGGGACAACCCACGCATATCTACTCCTCAAATCAATAACGGTTAAAGCATACTTGTACCCCTTATCATTATTGAGTTCAATCAAATCAGCAGACCAGATATAATCAACTTCCTTGGAATAAACTTTCCTTCTCTGAAACTTTGTGAATATTGGTTTCTGTAATTCATCAGCTAATTGCTCTTCAGTCTTAATGGCATCATTAGAGCCTATAAGTTTTTTGAATTTCCAAGTCCAAGTTTCAATTTAGCACTAATCATCTTCTTCACGATGAACCTATCAACTTTTTCTCTCAAGGTTGGATTTTGTATCAGAGACAAATTATATAACATTTCTCTATCGGCTTCATGCTTTTCTTCCAACGTTGTGGTATTCCCATAATCAATATCGTGTCTCATGCACACTTCATCAACTCTATTGATTGGTTTACTCCAGGATTTAGGATTGTTTGCCTCATCTAATCTTTTATCCAAGTTTGTGCCTGGACCACAGAAAGAATACCCTGGAAGATGTAATTCCCCTGGTATTCCAGTAGTTGTAAATTTACTTCCTGATAAAAACTTTTGTATATCGCCTCCGAGTTTGTGTTTGGAGATAAATTGATTTTTTTTTGAACCACACACCGAACATATACCTTTTTGTATAACCCTGTTATTTTTACTTTTAATATATGAAATATTTTTAGTATTAGTTTTCTTTTTACATTTGAGACAATAACTCATTTATTTATGAGAAAAATTTCTGCAGAGTGCAAAAACCTTTTTAGTTTCCAACATGCACATTTGAATCTTAATTTTTAAAACATAAAGAATCCTTAGAAATGCCTTCACTCTCTCCTCCATTTATTTAAGAAAAAACTTGAATTAAAATCTATATCTTGTCGATGCTAATAGTCTTGTCGAAAGTATTGCAAATAGACTTGTCAATTCTTTGTTTTCCTCCTCGGTGGGTTGAGTTATTTTCTGTAATACCTCTATTCTTTTTTGAATCTCACTGGTTTCCATATTTTGATATTTATTCATTCTCTCTCTTTCCTCCCTCTCTCTCTTCTCTTTTTCCTCCTTCTCTTTCTTCTCCCTCTCCTCCCTCTCTCTTTCCTCCCTCTCTCTCTTCTCTTTTTCCTCCTTCTCTTTCTTCTCCCTCTCCTCCCTCTCTCTCTTCTCTCTTTCCTCCCTCTCTCTATTCTCTCTTTCCTCCTTCTCTCTCTTCTCCTTTTCCTCCTTCTCTCTCTTCTCTCTTTCCTCCCTCTCTCTATTCTCTCTTTCCTCCTTCTCTCTCTCCTCCTTCTCCTTTTCCTCCTCTTCCCTCTCTTCTTCAACTCCTTCCTCATCCCTTACTATACTTGAATCGTTTACACCCCATAGAATATTATACATATATTCATCAGGATTTCTTGTTATTCCTGTATCCAAAATAATTTTTTTACAACAGGATACCAATAAAATTTCTTTTGAATTTCTAAAAGAGCCTTACCTTTTCTTAACCTTATAATTTTTTCATTATTTAACATTCTAATTAAATCTAAAGTTGTTGGTTTATCAACATCAGCATAATGCCAATCTTTTATTGAAAATACCTCATTCTTATGTTGTAGAACATATTTATTAAAATACCGAATACCCTTTTCTTGAAGGTATGCTTGAACACAGAAATGATAATTTTCTTGAAGCCTTCTTGCTGTCATTTATGTATTATAAATATATGTTAGAATAATATTATGGCACGAAACACCTCCCCATCTTCCCATAGTTAAATCATTTTGTATTTCCTTACTTATTATATATAATCCTGTTTTTTCTGTTTTCATGAGATAAACAAGGGCAAAACCATTATTATATTTACCCTTATTAAATTCTTTTATTTGTTGTTTACTAATCGTGGCTCCACAAAACTCATTCTCGATACCAAGTGGATAATATTCTTCCTTACGAGACTGATTTAATTGTTCCAGGTCTTCGAGGTTAATTTTAAATGACCAATTATACCCTAAATCATTCACATCATACCCCCATTGTTCTATTCTCATACAAACGATACGCCCTTCTTTATAAAAATTTATTTTAATTCGAACTGTGAATTCTGTATGACCTGGAGATAATATCAACACTTCTGTATCTTTAGAATACACAGCCGTTTTATATAAGTATATATATTGTGATAAATCGCTTAATCTCACCAAGTCATTCGCGTCAGTCGGGCTTGGATAATTTTTTAATTTATAAGCATTTTTCATGTTAATATTTTTGTTTATATTATATTTATGTCGTTCAGCCTGTGCCTTTGTGTAATAATTTGATAAATCAATATCCAGTTCTTGAGATACACCAAAGATAGAACCATCTTTACCAACATAAGTCATTTATATTAGATTAAAAATAATATCATAAAATTTTTTATTTTTGTTGAGTTGAAATAACACATATAGACATAATTGACCACAACACTTGGAATTTAATTCTTGGACTTGAAATGTTTGATAAACACCATTCTGTAAGAATTTTATGACTTCAACAGGTGGTGGAAGACCAAAACTATCAAAATAATATTTGTCTTGACTATTAAAAATACAAACCCAATGAGAACCGTTCCCATCATTATCTTCTAAGTTCATAATAATATTCTTTGTATGTTTCGACACATTTGTTAATTCATCTCTCATACAAATAACCACATTATGAATTTTTAATTTCTTACAATATTTGGCAAGTTGTAAATTTGATGTTGTATTCTTTCCAAATTCTTTCAACCACTCATCAATGCTCATTTATTTATTAGAAAGATATAATCCATTACCTCTTTTCGTTAATTTTACACCTGCTTGTGCTATAGAAGAAAGCATATCTCCAACTAACAATCTCGCTTTATCAGGCAGACCTTCAAGTTTTTCAGCAAAATCTACAATTACACCACTTCCACTAATTTGTTTCTCCAACTCTTTGTTATGTCTTTCCAATTCTTTTTGAGCCTGGAGTTGAGCCTTCCTTTCGTTGGCAGTTTTGACCGCTGTTGAAATACCACCCGTCAATGCTCCAACCGCACTTAAACCAGCAAATAAAGGAATTAGAAATGGGAGAAATCCTCCACTCGTCTCTCTTATTGAATATTTTTTAACATTGGTTTTGTCATTTTAATTTTAAGTGAGCCAGTGTCATTCAAGATTTTAACCTGTTCTCTTGTGAGCAAAACATCAATTCTTACTGCTCCTTTTCTCTGAATTGTATTAACGTTAATCGTACAAGGCTTTTGATTTTGAACACAAGATGATAGTTTATGAAGATTGATTTGATTAACATATACCCCAGTTGGTACTTTGCCACTCATTTATTTAACAAAAAAATTATGTGAGACTAATCATCACACCATTATCTGTATTAATCTGCAATTCTGTTTCTTCCAAAAGCAAACAATATGTATCAACTTCTTCACTCTCTCCTCTTTCAATGTATAGGGAAGTATCCACTCGATTAGACTTTATAGTTTCTTTTTGAGCGCTCAGGTCAAACGTATAGATTGTATACAAACTTTTAAATGCTGTCATATCCAAAATAGGTTCTTTATTTCCATTACTTTCACACACCTTTTGGTAAGACTTGTATGCTTCAGCAAAATCATTTTTTCCCAATTAATTTCCAATCTATCTCGTGGATAAAATGTTCCATCTAGAGAAACGCGAAGTTGTTTCACCTTAGCATTATCACTCAATGCATTATTCTTATCAGTCGCAGTATCACCATCTGGCTTTTTAAAAATCATCCACAGATATCGTGGCTTTCCTTCCAGAACACCCAAATTCCACGTGTAAGTAGTTTGATTGAGTTTAACGTGTTGACATCTTCTTTTGAGGTATGATACACTGAGTGGTCTCTTTGAGTTAAGTCTTCGATTCAACATCTCTTCTGTTTTAAGATTAGGAGTATATTCACTGATATACCAACTCATCTCCTCAATTACAAATTTATTCTGATCACCAAAAGCATTACCAACACCAAAAAGCAATCTATTTTCATTATCATTCCTTTGTAGTTGAAATCTAATTTTAAGACCATACAGAACTTTATCATAATCACAAAATCCAAATATACCTTTAAGAGGAACTGCCACAGTAAAACTATTTTCTGCTTTTGTATCATCATTATACATTCCTTTCCTTTGAATATATCCAGGGTCTGTGTTTGTTCCCGTTGACATATCAGGAATAAAACCTTCGACAGACCCCTTTCCCATTCTATCACTGAATGTATAGAGTGTAAATTTCATCATTTCAGATACAGCAGAGACATAATCAACCGCTTCAACTTCTTGTGTTCCAATATACAATCGCACACTATCAAACATTTTCCAGAAGAAATCATTTACAAGTGTAGCGTTTGTGTTATTCCCAGCCTTAGTGAATTTAAATTTACACAACAAGAAACTTTCGGAGAGATTCAAATAGGTTTGTTGATTATTTATTTCAAAACTTTTTGTACCATTTGTATTCCAGTCTGTTCCAGTTATTGCATTTACCTTGAAGTAATCTTCTTTTTTAGTGGAGTTTGAGATAATAATAGTATCATCCAAATCAGAGATACTATCAATTGCTTCCATACTTGTATTTATTTAGGAAAAAAGATGTTAAAACTTTTGAAACCCTGATCCAAGTATTTGAATTATTTTCTGTCGTTTTTGGGAGGACAACTGAGTTTTACCTTTCTTAATTTCTTTTATTGCTTGTAATTTATGAGATTCTTTCTGAGCATCTTTTATACTCTTTACAGCACCTGCTACATTTCCCACAGCAGAAGCAGTTGAACCAATTAGGTCTTTATGTTTAAGAATAGTTGAACCAATACCCATGAGAGTATCAATTATCCCATCTCCTCTAAATTGATGTCCGACACCCCTTTGTCTCTTAGGTTTATAGTATCCTCTACCAAGATACATACCTTCACCCTTATAGTACGGGGAAAGGAACATCCCATCCCCTGTAATTATTTTATATTTTCCCAACTCGTGCTTCCTCACAATAACCATCGTATTTATTTATTGAAAAACTTCACGTAGGTGAATTCTGATGGATATAACTTCTCCATTAAAAGAAATCACACGATTATCTTGGTCGGTTATCCTAAAATTTACTCTGTGTATGGTTTTTCCTGACACAGGTAGATAAACCAAATTTTTAGGCTCCATATTGAATTTATAACCAATTGGGGTTGAGTATGCGCTGAATGAAAATATTGTATTTGTTTTTAATCCATCATTATAAGCACCATCAATCAAATCACAGTGAATTAACACCGAATTTATTCCTGAGGATATTTGAATGACATTATCACTGTAAAACGTCCCATTAGTTTCAATCTTTTTTGAGGAGAAACCTAATAACTCTCTAAATGAATTATCAATTGTGAAATCAACCTTGTAGTTATTTTTAACTTTAATCGTTGATTTTGAAGTATGTTTTTGAATGTTTATAATAATATTTTTTGGTTCATCACCCTGTTCTTTCATAAGACGAGCAATTTCGGAAGATATTTGAGAAATCTCGTATGCTCCGGGTGAGACTGTTATCGTTTTGTATCCACTTCCCGGATTATAACTAAACTTGTCATTTTTCTCGGTTATATTAAATAAGGTATTATAAGTCTCCATGGACAATAAAGATGCCTCATATTCTTTTGTTGTGTCAAGTTGTAGTGGGTATGGGAATGAAGATGTGTGGTCGCTTGTTGTGAAATTAAAACTCAGGATTGTGCTTCTCATCTTATTTAATATGAGATATAATGTCTTCATATTGAGATTTATTAATTATTTTCATGTTCATCAACTGGTCTAAAATGGCTGATGCTTCATTAAAACAATTGTTATTTCCAGCCTTCTTACTGCCGAACAACAATAACAGTCTATTAACTAATTGCGATGGGTCATTTGGAAGAAAACTAATACCTGAACCAAGGATACTTAAAGCCTGAATAATGTGTTTCTCCTTCTCATTCTTCCTACTTTTACCAGAAAGAATAACCTTATAATTTAGAGTGTTCAGCAAATCAATATATACTCTATCATCATTATTTTCCATATCCAATGGTTTATCAATATACTTTGATTCATCCCTCACAGTTGAACCTTGTCTTCCATCTTTTGTGAGAAGAAACATTAATCTCGGAGTTAGTTTAACAGGGGTTGAGCAGAACTTAAGAACCTTAATTCATCATTAAATATCAATACCTTTTCTTGAACAAGATGAAATATTGCTGGTTGTTCTGTTGGAATGAGTCCTGCTTTGGTTTTTGAATCCGCTGAATATTCATTGTTTTGAACAGCATTCACAATATAATCAGGGGTTGATTAATCTCTTCCCGTTGTTGAAATAAACCTTCATCATCATATTCTAATTCTCCTAAATGCTCTAATTCTTCCTCCGTCATTTGACTGAAATCTTTTAACATTTGAAGCTTTCTAGGAGTATATTCTACTGTGGGAACTGTGGAAACATCTTTCATTTTTTCTTGGGAAGTTTTTAAAAGTGGTTTAAAAAATTTCTCTTGTTTTTTTTCAAATGCTTCTTCGCCCGTTAGTTTCTGTCTGCGTTTCTTCTTTATGTCTTCCTGTTGTTTTACAACTTTTGAAACCAACTCTTGATGTTCCTTAAATCTTCTTGCTCTTTCTTTTGTATCCATTTATTTATTGTAAAATATCATTTAATGAATTGTAAAGATCAACAGGGAAATTTTCCTTTTCTTCATCATTCAAGTAGATGTGTTCAAATAAATCCTTTTCTTTAAATATTTCATCAAATTCTTTATTAACATTAATGCGAGTTGTAATTTCTTCTTCACTAATCCTTGCATCTCTGCTTTTCATACGTTTGTGTTGAGTTTCTTCATCAACATCAAAACCGAATGATAAAATCTTCACTCCGCTCAGATATTTAATAATTTGTCTCGTTCCTTCTGGATTAGTTTCTAATATCCCAACACCACCAGATTTTAGTTTCTTTAACTCACTCTTACAATGTGAATATTTTGTTGTACCAAGAGAAACCTCCTCAAATATTTGTCCTTCATTCCTCAATCGCATATGTTCCTCCACTGAAATATAGTGATAATCTTCACCTTTTACTTCTCCAGGTCTTATTGCTCTAGTTGTTGTTGATACAATGCGTATCACGGGGTGTTTTTTAAGTAAATTTACAATATTCTCATTTGTACTACACAAGAACCTTGATTTATGAAAGTTTTTTCCAGAAGCAGATTTACCCACAAGATTTATAATAATAGTTGTCATTTATATATGTAATTGTTTATAAAACAAAAAATATATCCCTTAATATCTCATCTTGTTTCACAACAATATATTTATATTTTTCAGTCGTGTGCTTCATATAATCCTCAAATTTCTTTTTACTACATAATGTAGAACAATTATCTCTCCAAAAATTATTGATATCTATTGAATTTAACTTGAATAAAATAAAAGTATTAGCATTGTTTCTGATGGAACGACGAGGAAGTTGAAAGTACGATTGACTAAGATAAATACAATTACAAGAAGAATGTCTCCCTCTTGTGTAGTAGCTATCCATTACCGTTTGGTTTCTCTCATTAACACAATCATCAAAGATAACGAGGTTCTTTTTGATTTATCCAAATCTTGGGGAGACGGTATATCATCCGTATTATCACTAAGAATACAAGTTATAAGATTTGATTTCTTTTTACATCTCTGTGTATCACAAAATAGTTGAATTATATCTTCAATGTTATAATCATTTAGGTTTTTTTGACGTTTAAATAAACCGATTATATCTTCTTTTTGAAGACCAGCATTAAAACCTTGTGAGAGTAGTTGATACTCTGGTTGAAAACTCGACTTTGTGAAAATTATTAAATTATCATAATCTAAAAAGTTGGGAGTGAGGAGCATTTTTAAAAGTAAGCAGGTTTTTCCACATCCACTTGAACCAACTATGAGACATCTTAATGAATTTGGGAGATTTTTATGGTTGTTAAATTTTATCTTATTTTCCCAAATAGGTAAAAAATCATTCATTTATATATTTGAAAAACAGGTTATTTAATTTATTATTGGGTTTTTTAGAAACTCTATATTTTATCCTAAGTTCAGGTTTAATTTCAAGATAATCCATTATTTTATTTATACAATATCTTGTGTTGATATTTCCCTGAAAATTACATCCATGAATAATATACAACAACAATCCTTTGAACATTTCTCTTATACGTTCAGTTTCTTCCCTTGTAAGGAAAGGTGTGTTATCATCCTCATACTTTACATTCATTTCTCTAATCAATCTTGTAAAGTAATTCATTTTTGGTGTAAATCTAAAAGAATTATTTTCCTTTTTATATTTTTTATTATCATTAATTAGAAGATAATCACAGAATATACATTGTTTATAGGCTTTTGACTCTGTGTTTAATCCCTGTCTTTCACACGCAGGACAATTCTCAAATTTGTCATATGGAGAATCAGGAAAGTCTAGCATATTTATAAAGTAAAACTTTACTTAAACTGAAATTCATCTATACTTTCAGTTGTATATTACCATCGATATCGATATACTTTTTTCATTATCAGATTCAACGACAACATTTTTTATATTAAAGGTAATTTTAAAATTATCGTTAACTACTATTGAACGAAATGTCATTTCACCTGATATATTAACATCCTTTATTTCATCAAGATTTACATCTTTAGGGTTGTTGAAAAAAATACAAATTTCTCCTTGCATATTACAGATGGTCTTATCTTTTCTTTCTAAAGCTTCATCCATAAGGTTTTTGTTCTTTGATACTTTTTCTTGTTTCATTGCTTTTTCTAGTTTTGAATATATTACTAGAAGGAGAGGAGAAACTTTTGTTAGAGATACTTTAATTGATGTTCTACCAGGTATACTAAAAGCCCTTCCACTGAAGGAAATTGAAGAACTCATATTATTTACCATAATAGTTTTTATCCAATAGTTGTTATATTTATCTTTGTTCAATTTTACATCCTTGACATATTTCTCAGTATCTTTAACAGATGAAGAGATTGATTGAAACTTGTCTTTTGTGTCTTGAAACATTGTATTTATTAAGTGAAAAAGTTGGAGGATAAAATGTTTTTAAGCACAGATTCACCTATAAATTAAACGAAATTTTCATCAAGAAAATTTTAGTTTAAGCAAAGTTTTATTCTATAAATATGGTGAATACAACGTACTGCGATGTTTGTAATCACGAATATAAACATTATAGAAAACACCTCCGAACCAACAAACACACATTTAATCTATTTCATCAAATATCTCCTCTTGAGTTGGAAAGAAAACATTGTGATATCTGTTCAAAGGATGTTTTGAAGAGTAGTTATAATCAACATCTTCAATCACAAAAACACAAGAAAAATGAGTTTAAAGTAAAGGGAGACTATTATATTAAAAACACTGATGAGGCATTTAAAGGGCATATAAAAATAAGGATTTTTCAATTTGGAGAACCCGGTCCATCATCAATAGCTGAATCAATTGAAATAGTGAAACCCGATGTTGAAAAATTTATTAAAAAGACATTAAAAGAAATAAAAACTTTAAAGTTTTATATGGGAGTGAAAATGAATATGAAAAGACAAGATGAAGAACAAACTCCTTATATGAGAACAGATCTTCATTTTATAACATCATTTCAAGATTTTTTGAATAGTGGGGTTTATGAAGAACTATCAAGACAAGAGGAGGATGTTGATAATACAGTGGTAGGAAGTGGATTCAATATTAAAAAAATCATCTTTTTAGATATACACATTCTAAAATCAAACCCTCTTAAAGCTTCTTCTTATATTGAATTACCAAAAGAAATAAAACTAAAGAAGGCAGTTGTTAATATTAAGAACAATGATAATAAATGTTTTCTCTGGTCTGTTCTTGCTCACTTACATCCACCAAAATGTAATTCAGAAAGAGTAAAACAATATATGAAATATGAGAATACCTTGGACATTAAAGATTTTAAATTCCCAATGCCACTAACAGATATTCCTAAATTTGAGAAAAAGAATAATCTTTCTATTAATGTATATGGATTAACGGATACAAACAAAGTTCAAATATTAAAAATTTCAAACAACTATAAAAATGAAGAAACACACATTGACCTTTTATATTTTAGTGTTGGAAAGAATTCACATTACACATACATCAATAATTTATCAAGATTAATCTCTTCTCAGGTATTCAGAACAGCAAACAAAATATATCCTTGTAAGCGATGTCTTAATTCATTTCATACAAAAGAACGATTAGAACAACATTCAAAATATTGTAGTAATCATAAATCAGCTGTAATTACAATGCCTAAACCTGGTGAAAAGATTTATTTTGAAGATTATAATAAATCTATCATGCACCCATTTGTGATATACGCTGATTTTGAATGTATCCTTAAAAAGATAAATACTGCTTCTCCTAATCCAAAAGAACCATATACAAATAAATATCAAAAACATATTCCTTGTGGTTTCTGTTATTATATCAAATCATCTGTTGGAGAAAAGTATAACAAACTTGAACATTATCGTGGAAAAAATGCTTCACAAGAGTTTGTAAAACGATTAGAAAAGGATTGTATAAGACTCACTAAATTAATGAAAGAAACAAATGAACCGATGAAATTAACCAAAGAAGAAAAATTAGAATTTAGAATGAACAATATCTGTCATATTTGTGAGGGGAAAATTAAGGAGTCTAAAGTTAGAGACCATTGTCATCTTACTGGTAAATATAGAGGTCCCGCTCATTCCTGTTGTAATCTTAATTATAAATTACCTTCTTTTATTCCAGTCTTTCTTCACAACAGCGCCAACTATGATACACATCTATTTATAAATGAACTTTCAAAAACACCAGGGAATATTTCTGCTATAACAAACACAAGTCAAAAGTATATTTCATTTTCAAAAATGATATTCACAAAACCTATAACTCGTATTAGGTTTTTAGATTCTTACAAGTTTATGGGAACACCACTAGCCTACCTCGCATCAAATCTAAGCTCCACAGACTCTTTTCCAAATCTTAATTCATTCTTTCCAAAAGAGGAAATTCTCACTAAAGAGGAAATTCAGATTAAAGATGAAATTCTGATTAAAGAAGGAATTCTTACGAGAGAGGAAATTCAAACAAGGAATGAAATTCAAAGTAAAGAGAAAATTCTTACAAGTAAGGGAATTTATCCTTATGATTATATGGATTCATTTATGAGATTTAAAGAAACACAACTTCCTTCAAAAGAAAGTTTCTATAATAACCTTTATGAAGAAGAGATAAGTGATAAGGAATATAAACACGCACAAGAAATATGGAAAATATTTAAGATAAAGAACCTTGGAGAATATCACGATTTATATCTAAAAACAGATGTTTTATTGTTAGCTGATGTGTTTGAAGCTTTTAGATCACTCTGTCATAATAAAAATTGTTATGGGTTAGATCCTGCCCACTATTTCACAGCTCCTGGTTTAGCTTGGAGTGCAATGTTGAAAATGACAAAACAAGATATAGATTTAATCAGTGATGTGGATATGCTTTTGATGATTGAGAAGTCCAAGAGAGGTGGAATATCACAAGTATGTTCAAAAAGATATGCTAAAGCAAATAATAAATATCTCCCAAATTATGATAGTGAAAAAGATAGTAATTATTTGATGTATTTTGATGCTAATAATTTGTATGGATGGGCAATGTCTCAATCTCTACCTTATGGTAAATTAGAGTGGGTGGAAGAAAAGAATTATGAAAAGGCTTTGATGAATATTGTTATTTCTTCTCAAGAGGAATTGAATGACGAAGAAGAAGGTTATTATTTTGAAGTTGATTTGAGGTACCCGAGTGATCTTCATAATAAGCATAAAGATCTTCCTTTTGCATGTGAGAAAGAAACTCCAAAGAAAGAATGGTTAAGTGATTATCATAAAAGTTTTAATATTAAAGGTAAATCAACAGAAAAGTTATTAACAACATTCTATGATAAAGAGGGATATGTTTTGCATCAGAGAAGCTTAAAACAGTTTTTGAGAGAAGGATTGAGAGTAGCTAAAATTCATAGAGTTTTAAAATTTAAACAAAGTCCTTGGGTGAAAAAGTATATTCAATTCAATACAGATATGAGAGCAAATACAAAAGTAAAATTTGAAGGGGACTTTTATAAATTAATGAATAATGCTGTATTTGGAAAGACTATGGAAAATGTTAGAAACAGGCAAAACATTAGATTCGCAACATCTTGGAAAGAAGCTTCGAGATTGATAAATAAACCAAGTTTTGAGAGAGAAGAGGTTTTTTCAGAGAACTTTTCTGCAATTCATATGAAAAAGGAAAGTATTGTAATGGATAAACCAATTTATATTGGAACAGCAGTTCTTGATTTATCAAAGATATTGATGTATGATTATTTGTATAATGACTTAAAGAAAGAGTATGGTGAAAATGTTTCATTGTTGTATATGGATACTGATAGTTTTATCCTAGATATAAAAACTGATGATGTTTATGAAGATATGAAGAAAAAATATTGGAGTATATGATACAAGTAATTTCAGCAAGAAGAGTGAGTTATTTTCCAAAAAGAATGAAAAGGTTATTGGTAAGTTTAAGGATGAGTTGGGTGGAAAAGTAATGAGTGAGTTTATTGGATTGAGAGCAAAGGCATATGCTTATAAGTATGGTGAACAGATTGATAAGAGGTTAAAGGGAATAAAGAAATATGTAATAAAGAAATCAATAACTTTTAGAAATTATTATAATTGTTTGATGAATAAGAAAGAAGAATATAGGAAAATGAATACAATAAGAAGTTATAAACATAACATATATATAGTGAAGAAGTAAATAAAAAGGCATTAGGAGCCTTTGATGATAAGAGATTTATTTTAGATAATGGAATAGATTGTGTTCCATATGGATATTGTATGATAGAGTGTATAAAATAGATTATGTTTTAACGATGGGAAGATGGGTTAGGGTTTTTAAGGGCTACACTTGTGGTTTTTCACAATATATAAATGGTTAAACCAAGTATTAATCAAACTAAAGAGTGGAGAAAATCTCAGTCTTGGTATATAAATGGAAAACATAATGAATGTGAAAAATATCAAATAAGTCTTATTGAAAAAATAACTAAAACAAAGGTAAATAAAACAAATAAGCGAATTAATTTAAAAACTAGTAAGTTAGAGGATGTAAAGAAAAAATGAATATCCTTGAATGGACTGAAAACTTTGATGGTTATCAATTGAACAATGAAAAAACAATTTACTATAATCTCAAAATGATATGTGGCTCAGGAGGTGGTCAAACAAGAGCATTAAGAGAAGTTTATCATTTCGTAATGGCACAAAAGGGATATCTTAAAAAATATAAAGATTCAAATGTTTTGTTTGTCAATATTTTAGATGGGGATTATTGTGCAAAGAAAATTAAACTATTGAAGGAATTTGAGAATGAACAAATCTTTATAGGTTCAATGAGTGAGCTGTTCAACCCTCAGGTGTTCAATTCAATGAGGTTCAACCTCCAAGTTAAAAGGGGAGACAAATAAATATACCTTGGGATAAAAAGGGGGGTTTATTTTTAGGGAAAAAAAATATAAATCGCTGAAAATCCCCCATTCATTTACATGGGGCAAAGTGAGCCAGAATCAGTATTCTTACCCTACTAACAATCCTTTGAACATTTCTCTTATACGTTCAGTTTCTTCCCTTGTAAGGAAAGGTGTGTTATCATCCTCATACTTTACATTCATTTCTCTAATCAATCTTGTAAAGTAATTCATTTTTGGTGTAAATCTAAAAGAATTATTTTCCTTTTTATATTTTTTATTATCATTAATTAGAAGATAATCACAGAATATACATTGTTTATAGGCTTTTGACTCTGTGTTTAATCCCCGTCTTTCACACGCAGGACAATTCTCAAATTTGTCATATGGAGAATCAGGAAAGTCTAGCATATTTATAAAGTAAAACTTTACTTAAACTGAAATTCATCTATACTTTCAGTTGTATATTACCATCGATATCGATATACTTTTTTTCATTATCAGATTCAACGACAACATTTTTTATATTAAAGGTAATTTTAAAATTATCGTTAACTACTATTGAAGGAAATGTCATTTCACCTGATATATTAACATCCTTTATTTCATCAAGATTTACATCTTTAGGGTTGTTGAAAAAAATACAAATTTCTCCTTGCATATTACAGATGGTCTTATCTTTTCTTTCTAAAGCTTCATCCATAAGGTTTTTGTTCTTTGATACTTTTTCTTGTTTCATTGCTTTTTCTAGTTTTGAATATATTACTAGAAGGAGAGGAGAAACTTTTGTTAGAGATACTTTAATTGATGTTCTACCAGGTATACTAAAAGCCCTTCCACTGAAGGAAATTGAAGAACTCATATTATTTACCATAATAGTTTTTATCCAATAGTTGTTATATTTATCTTTGTTCAATTTTACATCCTTGACATATTTCTCAGTATCTTTAACAGATGAAGAGATTGATTGAAACTTGTCTTTTGTGTCTTGAAACATTGTATTTATTAAGTGAAAAAGTTGGAGGATAAAATGTTTTTAAGCACAGATTCACCTATAAATTAAACGAAATTTTCATCAAGAAAATTTTAGTTTAAGCAAAGTTTTATTCTATAAATATGGTGAATACAACGTACTGCGATGTTTGTAATCACGAATATAAACATTATAGAAAACACCTCCGAACCAACAAACACACATTTAATCTATTTCATCAAATATCTCCTCTTGAGTTGGAAAGAAAACATTGTGATATCTGTTCAAAGGATGTTTTGAAGAGTAGTTATAATCAACATCTTCAATCACAAAAACACAAGAAAAATGAGTTTAAAGTAAAGGGAGACTATTATATTAAAAACACTGATGAGGCATTTAAAGGGAATATAAAAATAAGGATTTTTCAATTTGGAGAACCCGGTCCATCATCAATAGCTGAATCAATTGAAATAGTGAAACCCGATGTTGAAAAATTTATTAAAAAGACATTAAAAGAAATGAAAACTTTAAAGTTTTATATGGGAGTGAAAATGAATATGAAAAGACAAGATGAAGAACAAACTCCTTATATGAGAACAGATCTTCATTTTATAACATCATTTCAAGATTTTTTGAATAGTGGGGTTTATGAAGAACTATCAAGACAAGAGGAGGATGTTGATAATACAGTGGTAGGAAGTGGATTCAATATTAAAAAAATCATCTTTTTAGATATACACATTCTAAAATCAAACCCTCTTAAAGCTTCTTCTTATATTGAATTACCAAAAGAAATAAAACTAAAGAAGGCAGTTGTTAATATTAAGAACAATGATAATAAATGTTTTCTCTGGTCTGTTCTTGCTCACTTACATCCACCAAAATGTAATTCAGAAAGAGTAAAACAATATATGAAATATGAGAATACCTTGGACATTAAAGATTTTAAATTCCCAATGCCACTAACAGATATTCCTAAATTTGAGAAAAAGAATAATCTTTCTATTAATGTATATGGATTAACGGATACAAACAAAGTTCAAATATTAAAAATTTCAAACAACTATAAAAATGAAGAAACACACATTGACCTTTTATATTTTAGTGTTGGAAATAATTCACATTACACATACATCAATAATTTATCAAGATTAATCTCTTCTCAGGTATTCAGAACAGCAAACAAAATATATCCTTGTAAGCGATGTCTTAATTCATTTCATACAAAAGAACGATTAGAACAACATTCAAAATATTGTAGTAATCATAAATCAGCTGTAATTACAATGCCTAAACCTGGTGAAAAGATTTATTTTGAAGATTATAATAAATCTATCATGCACCCATTTGTGATATACGCTGATTTTGAATGTATCCTTAAAAAGATAAATACTGCTTCTCCTAATCCAAAAGAACCATATACAAATAAATATCAAAAACATATTCCTTGTGGTTTCTGTTATTATATCAAATCATCTGTTGGAGAAAAGTATAACAAACTTGAACATTATCGTGGAAAAAATGCTTCACAAGAGTTTGTAAAACGATTAGAAAAGGATTGTATAAGACTCACTAAATTAATGAAAGAAACAAATGAACCGATGAAATTAACCAAAGAAGAAAAATTAGAATTTAGAATGAACAATATCTGTCATATTTGTGAGGGGAAATTAAGGAGTCTAAAGTTAGAGACCATTGTCATCTTACTGGTAAATATAGAGGTCCCGCTCATTCCTGTTGTAATCTTAATTATAAATTACCTTCTTTTATTCCAGTCTTTCTTCACAACAGCGCCAACTATGATACACATCTATTTATAAATGAACTTTCAAAAACACCAGGGAATATTTCTGCCATAACAAACACAAGTCAAAAGTATATTTCATTTTCAAAAATGATATTCACAAAACCTTTAACTCGTATTAGGTTTTTAGATTCTTACAAGTTTATGGGAACACCACTAGCCTACCTCGCATCAAATCTAAGCTCCACGGACTCTTTTCCAAATCTTAATTCATTCTTTCCAAAAGAGGAAATTCTCACTAAAGAGGAAATTCAGATTAAAGAGAGAATTCAAAGTAAAGAGGAAACTCTAATTAATGAAGAAATTCTAACTGAAGATGAAATTCTAATTATAAAGAAAATTCGAACTAAAGAGGAAATTCAGATTAAAGATGAGATTCTGATTAAAGAAGGAATTCTTACGAGAGAGGAAATTCAAACAAGGAATGAAATTCAAAGTAAAGAGAAAATTCTTACAAGTAAGGGAATTTATCCTTATGATTATATGGATTCATTTATGAGATTTAAAGAAACACAACTTCCTTCAAAAGAAAGTTTCTATAATAACCTTTATGAAGAAGAGATAAGTGATAAGGAATATAAACACGCACAAGAAATATGGAAAATATTTAAGATAAAGAACCTTGGAGAATATCACGATTTATATCTAAAAACAGATGTTTTATTGTTAGCTGATGTGTTTGAAGCTTTTAGATCACTCTGTCATAATAAAAATTGTTATGGATTAGATCCTGCCCACTATTTCACAGCTCCTGGTTTAGCTTGGAGTGCAATGTTGAAAATGACAAAACAAGATATAGATTTAATCAGTGATGTGGATATGCTTTTGATGATTGAGAAGTCCAAGAGAGGTGGAATATCACAAGTATGTTCAAAAAGATATGCTAAAGCAAAT
>NC_140973.1:75679796-75689796 GCF_056783735.1 Eptatretus burgeri | reverse complement strand
AGATTTTTTATTTTCCTATTTTCAAACTTTGATTGAAGCATACTCATTTAATAATTAAATAACTTAATTAATACATTATTATTTTCTCTCACAGGAAATTGTGTCTGAAATACGAAATGAAAATACTGCTTTTGCTACAACTTGGGGCGAAATTGTTGGCTTGGTTGAAGACCTTATGAGCGACCAAGACCCACAGAACGAGTTCGTCCTTGATGACCCAACCAAAGAGTTATACCTTGGAGACCAGCAAAATCCTGAAAAAGAGTTTTACAGCAATAGTACTCATTGTGAGTTATCAAGACAATACCCACTGAACAAGTTATACGTTGATGAGCCAGAATACAAGTTTTACCTTGGAGACTCACAAATTTTGAAAAAATCAGTAAATGAGTTCTGCCTTGATGGTTTAAATAACTACCTTGGAGACTCAGGAAAAGGGTTCTGCCAAGATGGTTCTAAATATGAGGCCTACCTTAGAGACTCACAAATTTTGAAAAAATCAGTAAATGAGTTATCCTTAAGAGACTTTGTAAGTTGGTTTTACTTTGAATACTTGAAATGTGGGTTCTGGATTGATAACTCACAATGTGATACATATCTTGGAAACTCAACGGGAATGTGGTTATACCTTGAAGACTTGGAAAGTTGGGTTTATGTTGGACACTTGAAACTTTTTTGGGGGCTTTTATTTATTTATTTATTTATTTATTATTATTATTATTTTATTTATTTATATTTTGGAGACTTTTGGAGTTGCTCTCACTCTTTGGGTTCTAAACCTATCGATGTAGTTCTTTGTCGGATGGTGCTTGATGGGAGCAAGATCAAGAAAGTTCTGGGAAGAAAGTGCAGGCTTACTCCCCCTTTTTACGTCATCAAACCTGAAAGCCTTAAAAGACAGAATTGGAAGAAGAGAAAAAAACAAAAAATATACATTGTTCGTTCTGGGAAGAAAGTGCAGGCTTACTCCCCTTTCTACGTCATCAAACCTGAAAGCCTTAAAAGACAGAATTGGAAGAAGAGAAAAAAAACAAAAAATATACATTGTTCGTTCTGGGAAGAAAGTGCAGGCTTACTCCCCCTTTCTACGTCATCAAACCTGAAAGCCTTAAAAGACAGAATTGGAAGAAGAAAAAAAAAACGTAAAAATATATATATATATAGGTGGAAATCTCATTTTGAAAAAGACATTGTGTTGGGCGAGGATTGAGTTGGGGTTGAGATTTTGAATGTGAGGGTTGGGGTTGAGATTTTGAATGTGAGGGTTGGGACACACACACACATACACATCAACAAACAAAAGTTAAGCCTTGACTATTCAGTTGAGGATTCTGTGTTTGGGGTTCACAGATCTAAGAACGTCCCCCTTGACACACATTATATACTGTTATACACCTCGGACTTGGCCCTCGAGTGTCCACAACGGTGTATAGTAGGAGGGAGTGAAGCGCCAACCTATTGCTCCCATTGCACACACACACACACAAACAAAAGTTAAGCCTTGACTATTCAGTTGAGGATTCTGTGTTTGGGGTTCACAGATCTAAGAACGTCCCCCTTGACACACATTATATACTGTTATACACCTCGGACTTGGCCCTCGAGTGTCCACAAAGGTGTATTATCTGCTTAGTTTTGTCTTTTGTAATTCCTGTGAATAAAATGAACCTAAAATCTCTTCCCCTTCCAAATCATATATTTTATAAGTCCAAGGAACTGTATCTATTACATCAACAATTTTAAAAAGTTCTTTCGTCCATCGTTCAGTAAAACCCTTTTCAAAAAGAAATATTCTAATTGAACACCTAGTCAATGAACAGCTAAAAATCAAGTCAATGAAAAGAAAGAAAGAATCACAATTGAACATCCACTCAATGAACTGTTAATATTCTAATTGAACACCTACTCAATGAACTGTTAATATTCTAATTGAACACCTACTCAATGAACTGTTAATATTATAATTGAACACCTACTCAATGAACTGTTAATATTCTAATCAATGAAAAGAAAGAAAGAATCCTAATTGAACACCTACTCAATGAACTGTTAATATTCTAATTGAACACCTACCCATCAAGTCAATGAAAAAGAAAGAAAAGAATCAAGATGAACACCTAGTTAATGAACAGAAAGAAAGAATCCATATGAACACCTACCCAATGAAAAAGAAATAATCTAATCAATAAACTGTTAATATTCCAATTGAACACCTAGTTAATGAACTGTTAATATATTCTAATTAAACACCTAGTTAATGTACAGAAAGAATCCATATGAACACCTACTCAATGAAAAAGAAATATTCTAATCAATGTACAGAAAGAAAGAATCCTAATTGAACATCTACTCATCTAATCAATGAAAAGAAAGAAAGAATCACAATTGAACATCTACTCAATAAACTGTTAATATATTCTAATTGAACACCTAATCAATAAACTGTTAATATATTCCAATTGAACACCTAGTTAATGTACAGAAAGAAAGAATCCATATGAACACCTACTCAATGAACAGCTAAAAATCAAGTCAATGAAAAAGAAAGAAAAGAATCAAGATGAACACCTAGTTAATGAACAGAAAGAAAGAATCCATATGAACACCTAGTTAATGTACAGAAAGAAAGAATCCATATGAACACCAAGTCAATGAAAAGAAAGAAAGAATCCTAATTGAACACCTAATCAATAAACTGTTAATATATTCCAATTGAACACCTACTCAATGAACAGAAAGAAAAGAATCAAGATGAACACCTACTAATCAAGTCAATGAAAAGAAAAAAAGAATCAAGATGAACACCTACTAATCAAGTCAATGAAAAGAAAAAAAAAGAATCAAGATGAACACCTACTAATCAAGTCAATGAAAAAGAAAGAAAAGAATCAAGATGAACACCTAGTTAATGAACAGCTAAAAATCAAGATGAACACCTAGTTAATGAACAGAAAGAAAGAATCCATATGAACACCTAGTTAATGTACAGAAAGAAAAGAATCAAGATGAACACCTAGTTAATGTACAGAAAGAAAGAATCAAGATGAACACCTAGTTAATGAACAGCTAAAAATCAAGTCAATGAAAAAAGAAAGAAAAGAATCAAGATGAACACCTACTAATCAAGTCAATGAAAAAGAAAGAAAAGAATCAAGATGAACACCTAGTTAATGAACAGAAAGAAAGAATCCATATGAACACCTACTCAATGAAAAAGAAAGAAAGAATCCATATGAACACCTAGTTAATGAACTGTTAATATTCTAATTGAACACCTACTCAATGAAAAGAAAGAAAGAATCCTAATTGAACATCTACTCATCTAATCAATGAAAAGAAAGAAAGAATCCTAATTGAACACCAAGTCAATGAAAAAGAAAGAAAGAATCCTAATTGAACACCTACTCAATGAACTGTTAATATTCTAATTGAACACCTACTCATCTAATCAATGAACTGTTAATATATTCTAATTGAACACCTACTCAATGAACTGTTAATATATTCTAATTGAACACCTACTCAATGAACAGAAAGAAAAGAATCAAGATGAACACCTAGTTAATGTACAGAAAGAAATATTCTAATCAATGAACTGTTAATATATTCTAATTGAACACCTACTCATCTAATCAATGAACTGTTAATATATTCTAATTGAACACCTACTCAATGAACTGTTAATATATTCTAATTGAACACCTACTCATCTAATCAATGAACTGTTAATATATTCTAATTGAACACCTACTCATCTACTCGATGAAAAAAGAAATAATCTAATCAATGAACTGTTAATATATTCTAATTGAACACCTAGTTAATGAACAGAAAGAAAAGAATCAAGATGAACACCTAGTTAATGAACAGCTAAAAATCTAGATGAACACCTACTCAATGAACTGATAATATTCTAATTGAACACCTACTTATCTACTCAATGAAAAAGATATATTCTAATCAATGAACTGTTAATATATTCTAATTGAACACCTACTCAATGAACAGAAAGAAAGAATCACAATTGAACATCTACTTATCTAATCAATGAACTGTTAATATATTCTAATTGAACACCTACTCAATGAACTGTTAATATATTATAATTGAACACCTACCCATCAAGTCAATGAAAAAGAAAGAAAAGAATCAAGATGAACACCAAGTTAATGTACAGAAAGAAAGAATCCATATGAACACCTAATCAATAAACTGTTAATATATTCTAATTGAACACCTACTCATCTAATCAATGAAAAGAAAGAAAGAATCCTAATTGAACACCTACTTATCTAATCAATGAACTGTTAATATTCTAATTGAACACCTACTCATCAAGTCAATGAAAAAGAAAGAAAAGAATCAAGATGAACACCAAGTTAATGTACAGAAAGAAAAGAATCAAGATGAACACCTACTCAATGAACAGCTAAAAATCAAGATGAACACCTAGTTAATGAACAGCTAAAAATCAAGATGAACACCTAGTTAATGTACAGAAAGAAATATTCTAATCAATGAACTGTTAATATATTCTAATTGAACACCTAGTTAATGAACAGAAAGAAAAGAATCAAGATGAACACCTAGTTAATGTACAGAAAGAAATATTCTAATCAATGAACTGTTAATATATTTTAATTGAACACCTACTCATTTAATCAATGAACTGTTAATATATTCTAATTGAACACCTACTCAATGAAAAAGAAAGAAAAGAATCAAGATGAACACCAAGTCAATGAAAAAGAAAGAAAAGAATCAAGATGAACACCTACTTATCTAATCAATGAAAAGAAAGAAAGAATCCTAATTGAACACCTAATCAATGAACTGTTAATATATTCCAATTGAACACCCACTCAATGAACAGAAAGAAAAGAATCAAGATGAACACCTACTAATCAAGTCAATGAAAAAGAAAGAAAAGAATCAAGATGAACACCTACTCAATGAACAGTTAATATATTCTAATTGAACACCTACTCAATGAACTGTTAATATTCTAATTGAACACCTACTCAATGAACTGTTAATATTCTAATTGAACACCTACTCAATGAAAAGAAAGAAAGAATCCCAATTGAACACCTAGTTAATGAACTGTTAATATATTCTAATTGAACACCTACTCATCTAATCAATGAAAAGAAAGAAAGAATCCTAATTGAACATCTACTCATCTAATCAATAAAAAAGAAAGAAAAGAATCAAGATGAACACCTAGTTAATGAACAGCTAAAAATCAAGTCAATGAAAAAGAAAGAAAAGAATCAAGATGAACACCTACTCAATGAAAAAGAAAGAAAGAATCCTAATTGAACACCTAGTTAATAAACAGCTAAAAATCAAGATGAACACCTACTCAATGAACAGCTAAAAATCAAGTCAATGAAAAAGAAAGAAAAGAATCAAGATGAACACCTAGTTAATGAACAGCTAAAAATCAAGATGAACACCTACTCAATGAAAAGAAAGAACCCAATGAATACCTTTCTTTTCCCTCATATCTATTTACTTTTTCTTGTTAAAAAAGCTTTTTTTCCTAAATAATTCACGTTTTTATCAAGAAAATATAAGCTAAAAATAAAAAGTGAATTCACCAATTTTTTGGTTTTAACCAAAAAATTGGTGAATTCACTTTTTATTTTTAGCTTATATTTTCTTGATAAAAACGTGAATTATTTAGGAAAAAAGCTTTTAACAAGAAAAGTAAATAGATATGAGGGAAAAGAAAGGTATTCATTGGGTTCTTTCTTTTCATTGAGTAGGTGTTCATCTTGATTTTTAGCTGTTCATTAACTAGGTGTTCATCTTGATTCTTTTCTTTCTTTTTCATTGACTTGATTTTTAGCTGTTCATTGAGTAGGTGTTCATCTTGATTTTTAGCTGTTTATTAACTAGGTGTTCAATTAGGATTCTTTCTTTCTTTTTCATTGAGTCGGTGTTCATCTTGATTCTTTTCTTTCTTTTTCATTGACTTGATTTTTAGCTGTTCATTAACTAGGTGTTCATCTTGATTCTTTTCTTTCTTTTTCATTGACTTGATTTTTAGCTGTTCATTGAGTAGGTGTTCATCTAGATTTTTAGCTGTTCATTGAGTAGGTGTTCAATTGGAATATATTAACAGTTCATTGATTAGGTGTTCATCTTGATTTTTAGCTGTTCATTAACTAGGTGTTCAATTAGGATTCTTTCTTTCTGTTTATTGAGTAGGTGTTCATCTTGATTCTTTTCTTTCTTTTTCATTGACTTGATTTTTAACTGTTCATTGAGTAGGTGTTCATCTTGATTTTTAGCTGTTCATTAACTAGGTGTTCATCTTGATTCTTTTCTTTCTTTTTTATTGATTAGATGAGTAGATGTTCAATTAGGATTCTTTCTTTCTTTTCATTGATTAGATGAGTAGGTGTTCAATTAGAATATATTAACAGTTCATTAACTAGGTGTTCAATTGGGATTCTTTCTTTCTTTTCATTGAGTAGGTGTTCAATTAGAATATTAACAGTTCATTGAGTAGGTGTTCAATTAGAATATTAACAGTTCATTGAGTAGGTGTTCAATTAGAATATATTAACTGTTCATTGAGTAGGTGTTCATCTTGATTCTTTTCTTTCTTTTTCATTGACTTGATTAGTAGGTGTTCATCTTGATTCTTTTCTTTCTGTTCATTGAGTGGGTGTTCAATTGGAATATATTAACAGTTCATTGATTAGGTGTTCAATTAGGATTCTTTCTTTCTTTTCATTGATTAGATAAGTAGGTGTTCATCTTGATTCTTTTCTTTCTTTTTCATTGACTTGGTGTTCATCTTGATTCTTTTCTTTCTTTTTCATTGAGTAGGTGTTCAATTAGAATATATTAACAGTTCATTGATTAAATGAGTAGGTGTTCAATTAAAATATATTAACAGTTCATTGATTAGAATATTTCTTTCTGTACATTAACTAGGTGTTCATCTTGATTCTTTTCTTTCTGTTCATTAACTAGGTGTTCAATTAGAATATATTAACAGTTCATTGATTAGAATATTTCTTTCTGTACATTAACTAGGTGTTCATCTTGATTTTTAGCTGTTCATTAACTAGGTGTTCATCTTGATTTTTAGCTGTTCATTGAGTAGGTGTTCATCTTGATTCTTTTCTTTCTGTACATTAACTTGGTGTTCATCTTGATTCTTTTCTTTCTTTTTCATTGACTTGATGAGTAGGTGTTCAATTAGAATATTAACAGTTCATTGATTAGATAAGTAGGTGTTCAATTAGGATTCTTTCTTTCTTTTCATTGATTAGATGAGTAGGTGTTCAATTAGAATATATTAACAGTTTATTGATTAGGTGTTCATATGGATTCTTTCTTTCTGTACATTAACTTGGTGTTCATCTTGATTCTTTTCTTTCTTTTTCATTGACTTGATGGGTAGGTGTTCAATTAGAATATATTAACAGTTCATTGAGTAGGTGTTCAATTAGAATATATTAACAGTTCATTGATTAGATAAGTAGATGTTCAATTGTGATTCTTTCTTTCTGTTCATTGAGTAGGTGTTCAATTAGAATATATTAACAGTTCATTGATTAGAATATATCTTTTTCATTGAGTAGATAAGTAGGTGTTCAATTAGAATATTATCAGTTCATTGAGTAGGTGTTCATCTAGATTTTTAGCTGTTCATTAACTAGGTGTTCATCTTGATTCTTTTCTTTCTGTTCATTAACTAGGTGTTCAATTAGAATATATTAACAGTTCATTGATTAGATTATTTCTTTTTTTCATCGAGTAGATGAGTAGGTGTTCAATTAGAATATATTAACAGTTCATTGATTAGATGAGTAGGTGTTCAATTAGAATATATTAACAGTTCATTGAGTAGGTGTTCAATTAGAATATATTAACAGTTCATTGATTAGATGAGTAGGTGTTCAATTAGAATATATTAACAGTTCATTGATTAGAATATTTCTTTCTGTACATTAACTAGGTGTTCATCTTGATTCTTTTCTTTCTGTTCATTGAGTAGGTGTTCAATTAGAATATATTAACAGTTCATTGAGTAGGTGTTCAATTAGAATATATTAACAGTTCATTGATTAGATGAGTAGGTGTTCAATTAGAATATTAACAGTTCATTGAGTAGGTGTTCAATTAGGATTCTTTCTTTCTTTTTCATTGACTTGGTGTTCAATTAGGATTCTTTCTTTCTTTTCATTGATTAGATGAGTAGATGTTCAATTAGGATTCTTTCTTTCTTTTCATTGAGTAGGTGTTCAATTAGAATATTAACAGTTCATTAACTAGGTGTTCATATGGATTCTTTCTTTCTTTTTCATTGAGTAGGTGTTCATATGGATTCTTTCTTTCTGTTCATTAACTAGGTGTTCATCTTGATTCTTTTCTTTCTTTTTCATTGACTTGATTAGTAGGTGTTCATCTTGATTCTTTTCTTTCTTTTTTCATTGACTTGATTTTTAGCTGTTCATTAACTAGGTGTTCATCTTGATTCTTTCTTTCTGTACATTAACTAGGTGTTCATCTTGATTCTTTTCTTTCTGTACATTAACTAGGTGTTCATATGGATTCTTTCTTTCTGTTCATTAACTAGGTGTTCATCTTGATTTTTAGCTGTTCATTAACTAGGTGTTCATCTTGATTCTTTTCTTTCTTTTTCATTGACTTGATTAGTAGGTGTTCATCTTGATTCTTTCTTTCTGTTCATTAACTAGGTGTTCATCTTGATTCTTTTTTCTTTTCATTGACTTGATTAGTAGGTGTTCATCTTGATTCTTTTCTTTCTGTTCATTGAGTAGGTGTTCAATTGGAATATATTAACAGTTTATTGATTAGGTGTTCAATTAGGATTCTTTCTTTCTTTTCATTGACTTGGTGTTCATATGGATTCTTTCTTTCTGTACATTAACTAGGTGTTCATATGGATTCTTTCTTTCTGTTCATTAACTAGGTGTTCATCTTGATTCTTTTCTTTCTTTTTCATTGACTTGATTTTTAGCTGTTCATTGAGTAGGTGTTCATATGGATTCTTTCTTTCTGTACATTAACTAGGTGTTCAATTGGAATATATTAACAGTTTATTGATTAGGTGTTCAATTAGAATATATTAACAGTTTATTGAGTAGATGTTCAATTGTGATTCTTTCTTTCTTTTCATTGATTAGATGAGTAGATGTTCAATTAGGATTCTTTCTTTCTGTACATTGATTAGAATATTTCTTTTTCATTGAGTAGGTGTTCATATGGATTCTTTCTGTACATTAACTAGGTGTTTAATTAGAATATATTAACAGTTCATTAACTAGGTGTTCAATTGGAATATTAACAGTTTATTGATTAGATTATTTCTTTTTCATTGGGTAGGTGTTCATATGGATTCTTTCTTTCTGTTCATTAACTAGGTGTTCATCTTGATTCTTTTCTTTCTTTTTCATTGACTTGATGGGTAGGTGTTCAATTAGAATATTAACAGTTCATTGAGTAGGTGTTCAATTAGGATTCTTTCTTTCTTTTCATTGATTAGAATATTAACAGTTCATTGAGTAGGTGTTCAATTATAATATTAACAGTTCATTGAGTAGGTGTTCAATTAGAATATTAACAGTTCATTGAGTAGGTGTTCAATTAGAATATTAACAGTTCATTGAGTGGATGTTCAATTGTGATTCTTTCTTTCTTTTCATTGACTTGATTTTTAGCTGTTCATTGACTAGGTGTTCAATTAGAATATTTCTTTTTGAAAAGGGTTTTACTGAACGATGGACGAAAGAACTTTTTAAAATTGTTGATGTAATAGATACAGTTCCTTGGACTTATAAAATATATGATTTGGAAGGGGAAGAGATTTTAGGTTCATTTTATTCACAGGAATTACAAAAGACAAAACTAAGCAGATAATACACCTTTGTGGACACTCGAGGGCCAAGTCCGAGGTGTATAACAGTATATAATGTGTGTCAAGGGGGACGTTCTTAGATCTGTGAACCCCAAA
>NC_140973.1:75659796-75672296 GCF_056783735.1 Eptatretus burgeri | reverse complement strand
ACGACGATGGATACAAATACAAATGAAATGAAAAACGAAATGAAAGACATGAACAAGCAAATGAATGAAGTGAAAACGACGATGGATGCGAATACACAGCAAATGAGAAAAGAAATGAAAGAACTACGGGGTGAGACGCAGAACATGGGCCGATGCCTGCAGGCGGGCATGAAGGCCGTTAGCAGGGAACTCGGAATGGCGACTCCACGTGTCGGAACGAACGAGCTGGAAGGGGGTGCAACGGCTGACAGGCCCACGGTGGAGGCGGGTAAGGAAAAAGTAATTCGGGAGACAAGAGACGAGGTGAAAGTAATTGCGAGGGAGAGAAAAGAACAATTAATACGAAGAGCAAGGATGAGGTACGCGGAGATCGTGAAAGAGCAAGGAGTGAAAAACAGGGAAGGACGGGAGCGACTTAAAGAGAAAGCAAGGTTGACCTACATAAAGATAAGGGAAAGACGCCAGAAAGAAGCAGAGACCAATAAACACGATGAAGACGGGGTAAGTGACGCGCACACACACGGAGGTAGTGGAGGATAATGGGGGTGAGCTGGCGGACTGGGTAGAGACCCAGTGCGAGCACCTGGAAGGCCTCCTCCAGGAACGAGGGGAGGGAGTCTGCCCCCTTGAGGTGAGTCACGACCAGGTGGGTTCGGTCGTGCTTTGCGAGTTCGAGGGGAGGAGTGCTGTGGACGGGTGCACGGAGAGCTTGGGGGGTATAGAGGCCCCGGAGACCCTTGTGGGGACACAAATCCCCAGTGTGGTTGTCCCTGTGTGTGTGGTGCAAGGTGTGAGTGCGGCACCGTGTGTGGAAGCGACCCCGTGTGTGAGTGGTGTGGTGGCGATGGTGCCAGAGTGCGTGCTTCCCAGCACGCCGGGTGTGGATGGGGCACCGTGTGTGAGTGAGGCCGTGTGTGTGAGTGAAACGGCCAGTATGAGTGAGGCACCACGTGTGAGTGGTGTGGTGGCGATGGTGCCGGAGTGCGTGCTTCCCAGCACGCCGTGTGTGGATGAGGCACCGCGGGTTAGTGCCCCCGCGTGTGTGGATGAAACGGCCAGTGTGGATGAGGCACAGCGGTTGAGTGCCCCCGCGTGTGTGAGTAGTATGGTTTGTGTGAGTAGTGAGGCACGCGTGAGTGAACGGCCGTGTGCAAGGTCGCTGTGTGCAAGGGAGACCGTGTGTGTGAGAGAGCGGTATGTGAGGGAGATGTCGGTTGGCATGCGGGAGCACGCAGCCGCGTCTCCCGGTGTGAGTTTAATGGTGTGGACTGTGTGCGTCGTAACACGCAGGTATGCGTGTGTGGAATGGCGACGACGGCGACGTGTAAAGAAAGAAAGCCGAGTAGCGGCTGTAGCTATTTCGGAGACCGTGCCGGGTTCACCCAGCAGTGAGCACGCGGTTCGTGCTGTGCAACGCACGAGACCACCACGTGCTCGCTTGCGAGAGTGAAGTCCCGGTCCGGAAACGCACGCGGTGGATTTGCCGATCCCGCGGACGGACAAAGTTTAGGCAGGTAAATGGATTTGGACCGGACGGGTTCTCCACGCGATCGTGTGTGTTAAGCTCCAACGGGCAAAGCACATGTGTTCTCGTGGGGAACCCCTCGAGACGTGGGGCTTGTTTTTTTTTTTATGCGCACGGTGACGCCATGGCTGCACGTGTGGTTGGAATCCGGCAGGAGGGGTATCTCTGCCGGATGGTCCCGTCCAAGGAGGGACGAGGAACACGTGCAGCTGCATGACGTCACGGGCAGGTGTAAAGTGCGCGAGCTCTGAGTTGCCGCGCAGGTGCTGCGCATGTAAAGAGAAAAAAAAAAGGGAAAACAGCAAGCCTCACTTTCGGGTGTACAGGATTCCTGGGCAAGGGGTGAAAGACCCCCCTTACCTGGGCACAGGATGGAAACTAGTTAGGGGGAAGGGTTAGCTTAGCTAGACCGACTTCATGGGGCAGGGGTAAGTCCTCATGGAGTCCGTGGAATGGATTAGTTAGAGGGATTGGAGCCAGATTTAGGTTGGGAAATAAAATGAATTTTTGAGTTAGGAGACAGAGACAGACTGGTGAGTGTGTAGAGTTGACGTAGTTTAGCTACGTAGGGTTAAAAGGAACGTGCTGTAGTTTAAGGGACGACGTGGGAGCACGAGTTA
Source organism: Eptatretus burgeri (assembly GCF_056783735.1). Taxonomy (NCBI): domain Eukaryota; kingdom Metazoa; phylum Chordata; class Myxini; order Myxiniformes; family Myxinidae; genus Eptatretus; species Eptatretus burgeri. The sequence goes on along the minus strand of NC_140973.1, from coordinate 75,670,151 downwards.
GTTAGGGGGTGCAGATAGAAGGATGGCAGAGTTCAGCGGTGAGTGTGTTGAAGAGTTGGTGAGTTGTGAGGCATGTGCTTGGTGAGTGGGTGAGGCCAGCGAGTCTGTGTGAATGGAGCGAATGGGGAATGCATGGTGCGATGAGTGATTGGGGGGAGGAGTGACTCCCGCCCAAGGGACCCCGGGGTCAGTGTAGATTGAGTTAGCTGGGTTAGTCAAATTGAAAAATGGAGGTCGTTTTGCTGTTGGTGGGAAAGTAGGCTCGAGACCCATTTGGAGGGGTGCAGGAGCCCTGTTGACGGGCTTGGGAGCGTGGCTGCGAAAGGTGAGTATCGCTGAGTGGGTACCCCGGGCACCAGGCTAGTCGGCCGCGGTAGGCCATGGGCCCATGGGGGGCCGGGATAGAGTAGTGGGCACGGGTGCGCCTGCTTGGTGCGGGGGCCCGGGGCGCCATTAGCCGCGTGGGCAGTGTTGTGGGCACGGGTGACCCTCGGAAAGGGGCCCGGGAGGCCGGCCTGCCACGTGTGCGTTTCAGGGGAGGTGCCATGAGGGGCACTCCCCGGTGTTAGGGAGCTGGTAGGCTCGGAGGCAGTGTAGTGCCAGGGGGTGCCATAGCGGGAGAATCGGCAGAGGGTCGTGCCTGCCAAAGGGAGCCACGTGTCCCAGCCAGGAGACCGTGTGAGGGCACGGAGAGAAAATTGGGGGGCGAGGCCCGAAATTGTGAGGACACCAACACAGGCGACGGGAATCTGGGTTGTTAGAACCAATAGTTTAAGCGAGAGGCGCTTGTTGAAAGCCCCGGGGTAGTTTAACGGTTGAATGGTTAGGGTAGATTAGGAGATGTACCCCTCCGCACCATCCATCCCCTCGCTGTCGTTGTGGGCCGCTGGACCCACTTTGGGTTAGATCGCCGAACTCTGGGGAGGCCATTCTGAGGCTTCGTTGGGCCTCGGCACAGGACGTTAGCTCTCCCTTGTTCCCCTCCGGGAAGGGAACGTAGGGGTTGGGAGTAGGCTAGGTGACAGAATAGGTTAGCCGAACAAGGACGATAAAGGGGGTTAGGGGACGATTTATAGTGGGGAAGTAAAAATAAAAACAACAAAAAAATAAGTTGGGGCTTAATTGGGGTTTGACAAATTAAGGGAGTGGGTATGTACAGTGACAGGCAAAGGCGATAGGTTGGGAGGGAGACAGGTAGGTAGGTCCGAGCCCGCCTTCCAAGTGGCCAGCACCACCGCACTCCCTCCACCAACCTCCACGGAACGGCAAAGGCTGGCCAGCTTCATCGGCTGGCTGGTTTTTTTTCTGCAAGGCCTGTGCCGGCCAACTTCATCGGCAGCTGTTATTTTGCTGCAAGGTCTGTGCCGGCTGGATCGTCTGCAGCTGCTGTGCTGCAAGGCCTGTGCCGGCCCACTTCATCTGCCGGCTGGCTGTTTTTTTCTTCAAGGCCTGTGCCGGCCAGTTCATCTGCCGGCTGTGTTTGCCTGCAGCGGCCTTCTTCTTCTGCGGGCTGTGTTTGCCTGCTGCCTTTGCCATGCCATGCCCACTGCCCACGTTCACCAGCCCCGTTCAATTTTTGCTTCACCCCCCCCCCCCTGTTCATTTCCATGTGCGCCAGGATCCGCAAGGCAACAGTTTGCAAGCTGCGAGAACTGCCCTGTTGGCAGCTACAACACGGGCCTGCAGTGGCAGCCCGTGCACCGTGTTTGTGTCCATGCATCCATTCGTTGTGCTCATTGCGTGTGCCACTTGAGCTGGCACGGAGACTGCGTTTGTGCAGCCCATGCACCGTTGTGGTTCACTGCATTCAGTTCAAACCGTTCATGCATCCATTCGTTGTGCTCATTGCGTGTGCCACTTGAGCTGGCACGGAGACTGCGTTGTGCAGCCCATGCACCGTTGTGGTTCACTGAGTTCAGTTCAAAAGGGAAGGCCTTGGACTGCGTGTGAGCAGCCAGCCACGTTCCCTGTCACCTGCATTGTTTGAGCCAGAGACTGCATGCGGGCAGCCCGGCTCCCTGCTAACTGCTTTCTTTTGCAGAGTTCAATGATCCTGGGCCATGGTTTAGTGTAAGATTTGTAAGTTAAGGTAAGATGTACTGTACCTATGAGTGCGCCCCCGGCATGTTTGTCTTAGCGCCAGCAATTTTATTTAAGTCGTCCGTGTGAGTGAGTTTGTTTAGATAGTTACGCAGCCCTCAGGTTATTTATTTTGGGGACACGAATACCATGAATGTCGCACTCAGGGATCCGTAGGTAAAGTGTACTAGGGGAAAACTACACATGATGGCACACGAAAATTTGACGACTCGGGACGAGTCTGTAAAAAGGGAAGGGGGTAGTGTTGTGGTTACCAGATTCGCAAACCACCATTCAGGTCCCTTAGGTGAGGTATCTCGGTAAGTGCATGTGTAGTTAGGCCCAAACCCGTTGTCTAGTGGGAATACATGTCATTTATACGTGCTGCGACTCTTCAGGATAGCCGTTTTTCTTTTACTATCTTTATTTTGGACCAACCGCCATGATCACAACCACAACATCAACCACCAACCACAACGCCGCTTCACCACAACCGCCACGACCTTCCCGTCACACCTCGCAACCGTAGCATCGCCACCGTTCTTGCCCCGCTGTGGGTACCGGTGTTGGACTCGTGCAGGGCGCGCGCCGAACAGCGTGTACAAAATCACGGATTTTGTGCTTCAAAAACGGATCAAAAACGACACACGCCCACTTTTTGCCGTCCAATCGGTGAGCGAGGGGCGATTTGGCCCCGCCTCCAGGACGATCGATATATGCAAATTTATGGATCAAAAAGCCTTCACGCCCACTTTTTCTCGGGCCAATGGGGAGCGAGGTGAAAGGTCAAAGGGAGGGGGTCAAAGGCGAAGCTACGGGGGGATAAAAGGACCGTGTTCGTCAGTCAAAAAAGAAGGGCAGAGTCGCGAAGGAGTCAGAACGAGAAGGAGGGAGAGTCGCAAACGAGAAGGAGTCGAGAACGAGAAGGAGTCGGAACGGAGGGGACGAGTGTGGAAGACTGGAGCCCGAAGCCGGCAGTGGCTGGAGAAGCTGAAGAGAGTCAGACGAGGGGGTGCTCGCGTCGGTGCCAGGAGCTGCACGCCCGAGGGAGGCCGGCAGCGCGACCTGGCCGAGGTGGAGACGCACACCAGGGATAATAAAGATCCTCCATACCCCGAGCATCAGCAACCCCCCTCCTGTTTCCCCCCGCGCTGAGATAGTGCGACCAAGGGGGCCCCGTTCCCACCCCCTGCCAGGCACTGTCCACGAGGCCCGCGGGTTGCGGGGCCATCGCCGCTCCGCCTCTCATCACCAGACGGGTAGGCCCGACCCGGTCTCGGCCTCAGGCCGCCTCATTCTTGAGGTATTTCTTTTCCTTGGTTTTGGGTATGTGTTGTCGGCGCCGTCTGTGAAGTAGAATTGTATAAGTGTTGCCGTGTGCTCGGTAGTCGGTATTAGCTCTGCACTGTGTTTTCACTTTTATGTTTGCTTTTTGTGTAAATGGAATTGTGTTTTCTTTTTTGTGTGCATTTGGTGGAATTGTATTTGTGTGCTTCCCGTGTGCCGAGAATAAATGTGCTTTATTGTTGAACTGTTCTCCCGCTTCGCTTCGTCTTTTCCCCCATTGAACCCTCATCTTGTTTCACGTAAAGGGTTGGTAGTGGGCTGAGTACGCCCGATAATTAATCGAACCGTCGAGGTCGACGATAACACCGCTCGGTTATTCTGATAGTACGGAACGGGTCGCTTAAGTGGCCCGTGTCCGAAGTCGACCTGCGGCGAGGTGCGATCGCCCGGTCTACCCTCCGCGTGGGTACTTAGGTAGTTCGAATTTGGCGAGCAACCCTATCCCACGCGGGGGCTGATTGGCTCGATCGCGGTGAGACCGAAAGGTCCACCCGTGACTGGTTCCCGGCGTTAGTCCGAGAGGGTCACGACTGGATTGTCCGTCCGGTGGGCGACGTGCCGCGATTCGAGTTACGTGGCCGTCGCACACCGGCGGGCGCGAAAACCGCAACAATATATATATATATATATATATATATATATATATATATATATATATATATGTATATATATATGTATATATATGTTTTTTTGTTGCGGATTCCGCGCCCGCCGGCGTGCGGACGGCCACGTAACTCGACTCGCGGCACGTCGCCCACCGGACGGACAATCCAGTCGTGACCCTCTCGGACTAACGCCGGGAACCAGTCACGGGTGGACCTTTCGGTCTCACCGCGATCGAGCCAATCAGCCTCCGCGTGGGATAGGGTTGCTCGCCAAATTCGAACTACCTAAGTACCCACGCGGAGGGTAGACCGGGCGATCGCACCTCGCCGCAGGTCGACTTCGGACACGGGCCACTTAAGCGACCCGTTCCGTACTATCAGAATAACCGAGCGGTGTTATCGTCGACCTCGACGGTTCGATTAATTATCGGGCGTACTCAGCCCACTACCAACCCTTTACGTGAAGCAAGATGAGGGTTCAATGGGGGAAAAGACGAAGCGAAGCGGGAGAACAGTTCAACAATAAAGCACATTTATTCGCGACGAACGGAAAGCACACAAATACAATTCCACCAAATGCACACAAAAAAGAAAACACAATTCCATTTACACAAAAAGCAAACATAAAAGTGAAAACACAGTGCAGAGCTAATACCGACTACCGAGCACACGGCAACACTTATACAATTCTACTTCACAGACGGCGCCGACAACACATACCCAAAACCAAGGAAAAGAAATCCCCCAAGAATGAGGTAGGCCTGAGGCCGAGACCGGGTCGGGCCTACCCGTCTGGTGATGAGACGCGGAGCGGCGATGGCCCCGCAACCCGCGGGCCTCGTGGACAGTGCCTGGCAGGGGGTGGGAACGGGGCCCCCTTGGTCGCACTATCTCAGCGCGGGGGGAAACAGGAGGGGGTTGCTGATGCTCGGGGTATAGAGGATCTTTATTATCCCTGGTGTGCGTCTCCACCTCGGCCAGGTCGCGCTGCCGGCCTCCCTCGGGCGTGCAGCTCCTGGCACCGACGCGAGCACCCCCTCGTCCGACTCTCTTCAGCTTCTTCAGCTTCTCCAGCCACTGCAGGCTTCGGGCTCCAGACTTCTTTCGTTCTCGTTTGCGACTCTCTCCTTCCTTCTCCTTTGCGACTCCCTCTCGTTCTCCTTCGCGACCCCCCTCTGACTGACGAACACCGTCCTTTTATCCCCCCGTAACTTCGCCTTTGACCCCCTCCCTTTGACCTTTCACCTCGCTCCCCATTGGCCCGAGAAAAAGTGGGCGTGAAGGCTTTTTGATCCACAAATTTGCATATATCGATCGTTCTGGAGGCGGGGCCAAATCGCCCCTCGCTCACCGATTGGACGGCAAAAAGTGGGCGTGTGTCGTTTTTGATCCGTTTTTGAAGCACAAAATCCGTGATTTTGTACACGCTGTTCGACGCGCGTTCTGCATGAGTCCAACACCGGTACCCACAGCGGGGCAAGAACGGTGGCGATGCTACGGTTGTGAGGTGTGCGTGAAGGTCGTGGCGGTTGTGGTGAAGCGGTGGTTGTGGTTGTAATTGTGATGGTAATCCTGGCGGTTGGTCCAAAATAAAGATAGTAAAAGAAAAACGGCTATCCTGAAGAGTCGCAGCACGTATAAATGACATGTATTCCCACTAGACAACGGGTTTGGGCCTAACTACACATGCACTTACCGAGATACCTCACCTAAGGGACCTGAATGGTGGTTTGCGAATCTGGTAACCACAACACTACCCCCTTCCCTTTTTACAGACTCGTCCCGAGTCGTCAAATTTTCGTGTGCCATCATGTGTAGTTTTCCCCTAGTACATTTTACCTACGGATCCCTGAGTGCGACATTCATGGTATTCGTGTCCCCAAAATAAATAACCTGAGGGCTGCGTAACTACCTAAACAAACTCACTCACACGGACGACTTAAATAAAATTGCCGGCGCTAAGACATACATGCCGGGGGCGCACTCATATGTACAGTACATCTTAACCTTAACTTACAAATTTTACACTAAACCATGGCCCAGGATCATTGAACTCTGCAAAGAAAAGCAGTTAGCAGGGAGCCAGGCTGCCCACATGCAGTCTCTGACTCAAACAATGCAGGTGACAGGGAACGTGGCTGGCTGCTCACACGCAGTCCAAGGCCTTCCCTTTTGAACTGAACTCAGTGAACCACAACGGTGCATGGGCTGCACAACGCAGTCTCCGTGCCAGCTCAAGTGGCACACGCAATGAGCACAACGAATGGATGCATGAACACAAACACGGTGCACGGGCCGCCACTGCAGGCCCGTGTTGTAGCTGCCAACAGGGCAGTTCTCGCAGCTTGCAAACTGTTGCCTTGCGGATCCTGGCGCACATGGAAATGAACAGGGGGGGCAAAGCAAAAATTGAACGGGGCTGGTGAACATGGGCAGTGGGCATGGCATGGCAAAGGTGAGCAGGCAAACACAGCCCGCAGAAGAAGGCCGCTGCAGGCAAACACAGCCGGCAGATGAACTGGCCGGCACAGGCCTCGAAGAAAAACAGCCAGCAGATGAACTGGCCGGCACAGGCCTCGAAGAAAAACAGCCAGCAGATGAACTGGCCGGCACAGGCCTTGGAGCACACAGCTGCCGATGAAGTTGGGCGGCCTCCGCCTTGAAGTAAAACACGGCCAGCCGATGAAGTGGCCAGCCTTTGCCGTTCAGTGGAGGTTGGTGGAGGGAGTGCGGTGGTGCTGGCCACTCGGAAGGCGGGCTCGGACCTACCTACCTGTCTCCCTCCCAACCTATCGCCTTTGCCTGTCACTGTACATACCCACTCCCTTAATTTGTCAAACTCCAATTTAGCCCCAACTTATTTTTTTGTTTTTGTTTTTATTTTTACTTCCCCACTATAAATCGTCCCCTAACCCCCTTTATCGTCCTTGTTCGGCTAACCTATCCTGTCACCGAGCCTACTCCCAACCCCGACGTTCCCTTCCCGGAGGGGAATAAGGGAGAGCTAACGTCCTGTGTCGAGGCCCAACGAAGCCTCAGAATGGCCTCCCCAGAGTTCGGCGATCTATACACCAAGTGGGTCCAGCGGCCCACAACGACAGCGAGGGGATGGATGGTGCGGAGGGGTACATCTCCTAATCTACCCTAACCATTTAACTGTTAAACTACCCCGGGGCTTTCAACAAGCGCCTCTCGCTTAAACTATTGGTTCTAACAACCCAGATTCCCGTCGCCTGTGTTGGTGTCCTTACAATTTCGGGCCTCGCCCCCCAATTTTCTCTCCGTGCCCTCACACGGTCTCCTGGCTGGGACACGTGGCTCCCTTTGGCAGGCACGACCCTCTGCCGAATCTCCCGCTATGGCACCCCCGGGCACTACACTGCCTCCGAGCCTACCAGCTCCCTAACACCGGGAGTGCCCCCATGGCACCTCCCCTGAAACGCACACGTGGCAGGCCGGCCTCCCGGGCCCCTTTCCGAGGGTCACCCGTGCCCACAACACTGCCCACGCGGCTAATGGCGCCCCGGGCCCCCGCACCAAGCAGGCGCACCCGTGCCCACTACTCTATCCCGGCCCCCCATGGGCCCATGGCCTACCGCGGCCGACTAGCCTGGTGCCCGGGGTACCCACTCAGCGATACTCACCTTTCGCAGCCACGCTCCCAAGCCCGTCAACAGGGCTCCTGCACCCCTCCAAATGGGTTTCGAGCCTACATTCCCACCAACAGCAAAACGACCTCCATTTTTCAATTTGACTAACCCAGCTAACTCACTCTACACTGACCCCGGGGTCCCTTGGGCGGGAGTCACTCCTCCCCCCAATCACTCATCGCACCATGCATTCCCCATTCGCTCCACACACACAGACCCGCTGGCCTCACTCACTCATGTCTCCACCTCACGACTCACCAAGCACATGCTTCCACTTCACTCACCAACTCTTCCACACACTCACCACTGAACTCTGCCATCCTTCTAACTACATCCCCTAACTAACTCGTGCTCCCACGTCGTCCCTTAAACTATAGCACGTTCCATTTAACACTACGTAGCTAAACTACGTCCCCTCTACACATTCACTGCCTGTCACTGTCTCAAATGTAATCCCATAAATCACTTTCCCAACCTAAATCTGGCTACACTCCCTCTAACTAATCCATTCCACGGACTCCATGAGGACTTACCCCTGCCCCATGAAGTCGGTCTAACTAAGCTAACCCTTCCCCCTAACTAGTTTCCATCCTGTGCCCAGGTCAAGGGGGTCTTTCACCCCTTGCCCAGGAATCCTGTGCACCCGAAAGTGAGGCTTACTGTTTTTTTTTTGTTTGTTTTTTTTTCATGCGCAGCACCTGCGCGGCAACTCAGAGCTCGCGCACTTTGCACCTGCCCGTGACGTCATGCAGCTGCACGTGTTCCTCGTCCCTCCTTGGACGGGACCATCCGGCAGAGATACCCCTCCTGCCGGATTCCAACCACACGTGCAGCCATGACGTCACCGTGCGCAAAAAAAAAACACAAGCCCCACGTCTCGAGGGGTTCCCCACGCGAACACATGTGCTTTGCCCGTTGGAGCTTAACACACACGATCGCGTGGAGAACCCGTCCGGTCCAAATCCATTTACCTGCCTAAACTTTGTCCGTCCGCGGGATCGGCAAATCCACCGCGTGCGTTTCCGGACCGGGACTTCACTCTCGCAAGCGAGCACGTGATGGTCTCGTGCGTTGCACAGCACAGACCGCGTGCTCACTGCTGGGTGAACCCGGCACGGTCCCCGAAACAACTACAGCCGCTACTCGGCTTTCTTTCATCTGTCGTCGTCGTCGTCGCCATTCAACCCACGCACACCTGCGTGTTACGACGCACACAGTCCACTCCATCACATTCACACCGGGAGACGCGGCTGCGTGCTCCCGCATGCCAACCGACATCTCCCTCACATACCGCTCTCTCACACACACGGTCTCCCTTACACACAGCGACCTTGCACACGGCCGTTCACTCACGCGTGCGGGGGAACTCACCCGCGGTGCCTCACTCGCACTCCGTGCCTCATCCACACACGCGGGGGCACTCACCCGCGGTGCCTCATCCACACACGGTTCCTCACCCACACACGCGGGGGCACTAACCCGCGGTGCCTCACTCACACTGGCTGTTTCACTCACACACACGGCCTCACTCACACACGGTGCCTCACCCACGCACGGCGTGCTGGGAAGCACGTACTCCGGCACCATCGCCACCACACCACTCACACACGGGGTCGCTTCCACACACGGGGACGCACTCACACCTTGCACCACACACACAGGGACAACCACACTGGGGATTCGTGTCCCCACAAGGGTCTCCGGGGCCTCTATACCCCCCAAGCTCTCCAAGCACCTGTCCACAGCACCCGTCCTCTCAACCTCGCAAAGCACGACCGAACTCACCTGGTCGTGACTCACCTCAAGGGGGCAGACTCCCTCCCCTCGTTCCTGGAGGAGGCCATCCAGCTGCTCGCACTGGGTCTCTACACGCTCCGCGAGCTCACCCCCATTGTCCTCCACTACCTCCGTGTGTGTGTGTGCGTCACTTACCCCGTCTTCATCGTGCAGTCTCTCCTCTATTTTGTCTGTCTCCCGTGTCTCTATACATTTTCTCTCCTGGTTCCTTTTTTCTGTCTCTTCCTGGTTCCTTTTCCTATCCCATCTGAGTCGTTCTTTCTCTCTGAGCCCCATTAGCTGTTCGTTCTCCCTCCGTTTTAGTTGTTCAATTTCACACTCATAGTGTTGTTGTTTTCTTTCCCACTGTTCCTCCTGCTCTTTGTTTTCCAATCTCATCGTTTCTTTCAATTGGCTCATTTCCTTCCTGTGTTTCATTCGCTGTTCTCTCACGACTCTTCCTCGTTTCCTCTCCTGTCCTTCCTTCTCCAGTTTCATGGTTTGCTTCATTTGGTTAATCTCCTTTTTGTGTTTCATTTGCTGCTGTCTAATTACTCTTCTTCGTTTCCTCTCCTGTCCTTCCTTCTCCAGTTTCATGGTTTTCTTCATTTGGTTAATCTCCTGTTTGTGTTTCATTCGCTGTTCTTTGTCCATCTCGTACTCCAGCCTCAGCTTTTCTTTCAATTGGTCAACCTCAGATTCATGTTCTTTTTGTTTTCTATTCCATTGTTCCTCTCGTTCTTCCCTCTCCAATCTCGTTGTGTCCTTCAATCTCCTGATTTCTCCTTCCTGCTTCATTCCTTGCTCCTTTACTTTCTCCTCGTATTCAAACCTATTTTTTCCTTTTGTCGTTCAGTTTCAAATTCATACTCTTTCAGTTTTCTATTCCACTGTCTTT
>NC_140973.1:75632296-75652296 GCF_056783735.1 Eptatretus burgeri | reverse complement strand
GTATTCCTTACGTGTCAGTAAATCTCGTGATGAGTGAAATGGATTGATTGTTGATTATTTTTTGATTACCAACCCTTGTAAAGATGATGGTAAATAATGCTTGAGTGCAGGTGCTCACCTCTTCACCTGCAAGGAGGTCCCGCACCGCATGCACCTCAGCCGTCGTGCCATGAAATGTCACAACGCAGTTGAAATCACAGCTGTGGTTCAGGAGAGCAAGGCTGCCCCCCCCCCCCCAAACCACATAAAAGTAAACAATGAATGACAATACAGTGGTTTGTTATGAAATCATCAAATGATTAAACACTCACCGAGTGATTTCTCAAAACAAATTCAACTAGTAGGGCACTCTTTCACATCGCCAGATATGCCTCCGCCCACATTATTACACCATTATACACGTACCAAGTTTGATTTAAATCCCTGAACTCAGATTCAAAATATGAAATAATTCTGGCTGCCAGACCATGCATCCAATCAGGATGAAATTTAAAACATATTCCCCATGACTATTGGATCATAATTGTGACCGTTCATGCGATTGATGAAGCAGTTCAACAGATTTTTTCAATCCAATATGGCTGCCAGACCAGGTGACCTTTTTCAATCCAAATCCATTGGGACCAAACTCTGTACAGAGCATCGGTGCTGTCACAGCAGTCTCCTAGGCTATTGGGCACAATCCATTACAGGTTTCCACTCCAATGCAGGACACTCGAATGGCTCAATCATCCCAACAAGCTGGCATTCATTTTACCAACCTCAGAAGGATGACAGGCTGAGTCAACCCCACCAGGTATTAATTCAACAGCTGTGCAGGATTTGAACTCACGACCCTAGGATCCCAAGCCCACAACCCAAACCATTAAGCCAACACCAGGCTTATGTGACCTATTAATTATTCATAAACACTGGTATCTGCAAGGCTCGGGGAACATATGGGTGAAGTTCCCCCTCAATCTGTCAAACTGTTCTGGAGAGGATGATTTTTAAGGGTTCGAGAGCAAATCCAATGTGGCTACCAAACCATGTGACCTATGACATCATAGTTCGAGAACGTTTTGTTCCTCGTGGATAGGCGATCATACCTGTAAAGTTTCACCTTGATCTGTTCAGCCATTTCAGAGAGATTTTTGAAGGTTTTTATGTTTAAAAACAATATGGCTGCTGAACCGTGACCAACGTCATCAATTTTTTTTTTCCCTCCGTACAGTTTAGCCCTCTGACCCTCAAAATTTTTCATACTGATCAGATAAAGCGTTTGACATGCAACTATGACGTCAAAAAAATCAAACTTGTTTCCCATGGGGAATACTTTCAATTTTTTTTGCATGGAGCAGTTTCTGAGATACAGAGGTCCAAAGTTTTTCCTTTTTGTTTCCAATATGGCTGCCACACCATGTGACCCATGACGTCACAATTATTAAAACATTCCACATGAGTAGTCACACCAATTGTGAAAATTTCGGGTCATTCAGATAAGCGGTTGCAGAGAAAACAGAAAATGATTATGTATGGACGGACGGACGTAGACAGACAGACCGACGACGCAAAAACATAATGCCACCGGCGACTTTGTCTGTGGAGGATTTCGCCACCGGCGAAAAAAGGATATTTCAATTCAAATCCTTTTAATTACAATTCACACGGCTGCTGTTCCTCGTGTTACCATCAGATTTTTGTGTTGCTCAAATAAATTAAATTTGGATATTAGGTCACGTGACCCATAACCTGCCTCCTATTTTGCAAGAAAATCAGCTTGGAGTTGTTGAATTATTTTATTGTACAAGAAACACCCGTTCCCCATGGGAGCAGCCAGGAGGGAAGGGGTGAGGGGAGGGGGGGTCATGTGTACATGCAATTATGACATCATATTGAAGCCACCTATGACATCAAAACAATCAAACTTGTGTTTTTTGTATACAAACAAAGTGCACACCATTCTACATAGTTGAGATCCATTTGTGGAAAAAGATCCTTTTCGCTTTAATTATACATTTTCACACTCACTTAGCCTATGATGCTTTGGACTCGCCACGCTATTATCCTTTCTATTATTACTAGAAACATCCGCTCCCTTTGGGAGCAGCCTGGGGGAGGGGTGAGGTGTTTGGGGAGGTGGGGCAAATATATTTTCTGCCACTGCTAATAATCCCCCCTGTTTACAGCAGGGATCATAAACCACTTGCACTGTGGCATGTGCACAGGCAAAAATTGTAAGGCACGTCTGCCCCCCCCTCCCCCCACCCCCTCATTTGGGTGGATGTTTTTGGGGTTTTTTGTGCCCATGACCTGATTGGGTCCTACCAACACATGCAATTAGTTTTATTATGCTCCAACAAGAACACAATCAACACGGATAAACGCTGTTTATTTACTCCGTCATAAAAGGTTCTGTTCGTTGCTGGACCGACATACTTTCTCATTTGTATTCAGATTATTTTGTAATAATGTTACGTTGATATTATTATTATTCCATTATAATTGGACTGAGTTGATTAATTTGTGGTTATAATAATTTTTACTTCTAGAATTTGTAATAGTCATAATAATTATGTAATATTCTAATAATTTTTTTCATAAGTAGGTGTGCAGACCAGCAATTCTTTGCCTATACACCACCTATGTGGACGTATACATGTGTGCATCTAATTTTCTCCAAATTTCCCTCAGGTGAGTATTAATGCCAGCGACCATTAGGAATGGGGTTATGCATTGAATAAAGGTCACACTTGGGCCATAAGGGTGTAAGGGGCAATATCGCATATTACACTGAAGGCCATGGCCGGGAGAAATCACACATGAGGCCCCATGATATGTTAAAAAACAATCCATATATAATGTGATCATGGCTAGAAAAATCGGACAGGCAATGGAATACATTATTCACGCGTAAAGACTCATTTACGTACCGATATTAGCTCATAATCATTGCGGTGTAGCTTGTGGTCCGTTCGTGTGTGGGGGACGTGATAAGCACAGAATGCCTCAAGAACATTAATTTTGTTTTCCTCCAACTTCTATTCAATAGTGTTAAGCAACTGCAGCTACTGTTTAAAAAGGTAATTGTACATTGAACTGAATTGACCGAATAGTTTGTGGTTACAATAATTTTTTCTTCCAGTAGATGTGCCCCGGGAAGCACCACGCTAAGATACATATATACCTTCACATGGTGTTTGTTCAAGGTGGAGAAACCTCTTTCAGGAGTGGGGTGAATGAAGTCACTACAACCTCTGTCATATGACTCTTCGTCCCCGTGGAAGGTTTCATTGAGATTGGATAAGTAATGACCGAATGCGTCGGTCAGATAGACACACCAAATTGGGTATTTTAGTGTGGTTACAAACACCCACTCTCTTCTGGAGCATTGGCAAGTAGCTGTCGCCCCCCTTCCAAACCCCCTGCCTTGCAAGGGGGGGGGAAGGTTGCACCAAATCGTAAGTCGGGGAGGGGGGGAGGGGTTGCCCATTACCTGACCGTGGAAACTGTCAACACATAAGCAAAATTTGGTGGAGATCGGGCCAGCCCTGTTTTTTTTTGTTTTTTTTCCAATTTTCAGATGTACATACATGCATACCACGTATGTACTGTATGTGTATATGTATATATATATATATATATATATATATATATATATATATGTGTATATATATATACATGTATATATGTATATACCTTACACCAACTAATTAATGGGGTCGGGAATGATTTATTATTACCTTTCACATAGACTTAGGCTACGAAGGTTTAGGTACAATAGAGTGATTTAAAAAAGAAGAAAATTCAAATTTATTTATTTATTTTTTAATCGATTTTCAAAAAATATGTTTTTGCCTAAAACACTCTCCGGCACTCACTGATGAACCTCTGAAAGTTTGACGAAGATCCGTTCGGCCATCTCTAAGAAAAATGGTGACAGACAAACATCTCTATTATAGGAAGACTGTGATTGCAGTTGTGGCTCGTTTTAGATAAATTATTTAATTATTAACAATTTCTTTTAAACGGAATCTTAGTTTTGAGCAGTACATTATTATACCACTGGTGGGGGCAAAATCGATGCAGTGTGCATATAAATTGTGAATGAATCTACTATTGCTACTACTGTAGCAACCCCAATTATTACTACTACCTTGTGGGATCTGCCATAGAACGTTTTTCTCCCAAGTCTTTCACGAACCGGCTGGCCACGCCTGACATTTAACTGAAGGTGATTTGAGCAGGAATTAGTAATTTGTTCTGGGTGCTGGTGATAACTCGCCTACCCTTTATGAAAGACGCTGTGAGATATTCAACATCTACCAGCTAATGCTGGTAGACAGGACGCCCGACAACGCCTGTCCAATGCATGGTGCACACCTTGATACCTCGCATGCGAAACACCTTGCGATTCGAACCCAGGCTAGACAGGTAAAAAGGAAGCACGCAACCTGTAAGGTATCCTACCAGCCCCAAAATATGTATGAATGCAATTAGTATATACAGGTAAATTACTCACACCTTCACTCCAGATAAGTCTTTGTATATGAGGTAACTACATTGTATAGTAATGCCAAAACTGATGGTGATTGGTTGTGTTATTGAGACCTGGGGTAAAGAGCAGCTCCAACGTGAATCAATTCTTCATCTTCAATTGTAAAACTGTTACAATTCACCTGCACACAATGAGTCCATAACTTGTAAGTTTAACAAAATATATGTTTTGCCAATAATGGTGTGTGATTCATTACTTTCACAAATCGTGGCCTATGATTGGTCCAGGATTAAGGACTAGCACAAACAGTGACCAATTATTAGTCCACAAGCAAAGGCCACCCATCGCTTCACTGACAGGAATATTAAGAGAAGGGGGAGAGAGAGGGAGCAGAGGAAGGAGAGGAGGGGTGGGGGAGCGAGGCCTCACCACATGTCGCTATACACTCTGGGAGTGAGGAGGTGTGAGAAGGGGGATGAGAACAAGAGAAAGAGGGGAGTGAAGAAGGGGGAGGGAGAGCGACGCCTCACCACATGTCGCTATACACTCTGGGAGGGAGGTGTGCAAGGAACTGGGGGAGGAAGAGCGAGGAGTGGGGGAGAGCGAGGAAGGGGGAGGGAGAGTGACGCCTCACCACATCTCACTCGACACTCTGGGAGGGAGGTGTGCAAGGATGGGGGAGGAAGAGCAAGGAGGGGAGAGTGAGGAAGGGGGAGGGAGAGTGATGTCTCACCACATCTCACTAAACACTCCAGGAGGGAGGTGTGCAAGGAACTGGGGGAGGAAGAGCGAGGAGTGGGGGAGAGCGATCCCTCCAAAATTGAGTGGAAATTTTTCAGAGTAAATTAATTAAAATATTATTATAATGTTTTCAAATTCTCTCTTGAACTTGTAGTTCACTTGTCCCCGTTGCTTTACTCATTGTAATCTTCCCAATATGTTGATCGTTCTTTTAAATCATTAATTTAATTTATTTTGCCTTCCTCACCCGGAGAGTTCTCCCAGAGAAACCAGCCACGGCTGTGGGAGCCATCGCCGTGATCCTGATGGTTAATTATTTTTGTTGCTCTCAATGAAGTTACACTTTCGGTACATTCCTTAATCTTTTCTTCACTCAATATAATTCTCTGAACAGTAGAAAAAGTTAAGTTGAATGCTTTGGCAATTTCACATTTTTTTGTGTATCTATGGATAAGGAGGGAACACAACCTCGCTTGCTTAAAGTAAATAGGTAAATATGCTTCGTTATAAGGATCGTTAATTTTTCAGATTTCACTCCAGATTTCGGCACTTAATTGGTCCACATGCTCTGATCCTCAAATCTGAAGACAAATTCGAGAGAACAATAGCAATGAACAATAGAGACACTACCGGATTTAGGGATGGCCAGGTGGGGCCATGGCCCTGGGGCCCCCCACAATTTCGATGACATTTTGAAAATCCCTTGAAAATGTGCTTCTAAAGTTTTATTGTCAGTGAATGAAGATTGTAAACTCTTTGTAAGGATATCTTTTCAAAATTGTCCGTCATCGTGAGGGTCCTTTTCAAGCTTTGGCTTTTTCAAGCCGTTTCTTCCACGGTCCACAGAACGGATCCAACATGGTCAAAAATTCCCAGGGCAAGCCTCGGGCATGGGGGGCCCGCATTCAGATCCTTTTTTGGATCGATCATCCATGCTTCGGATGGTTGAGCGTGACCAACTAACTACGACACTGCCCGCCAGAGCCCAGCAAGCACAGACGGAATACAGAGGTCCAGCCAGAGGAGGGGTGAAAAGGTGAAAGTCGACGTGGTAAAACTAGGCCAGGCCAGCACAGCACACGGCCGGCAGGGGTAGTATTGTACACACTGAAACTGCGGCTGGCAGGGAACGCCGTCAGTACCCTGCTTACTGGCGCGCACAACACAGTAACACGGTGTGGCTTTCTATGTTCCAGGTGTGTGAAACATACTTGTTAGAAAGTCTTTGCTGTTTCACCATATGTATGAACGTTTGGTACTCTTGTGCCCATGAATGTTTCATGCACTTTATGAATACCATGTCGGTGTAGTGCAAGCCTGTAATTCTCACTTTCTTGGCGTTTTCCCACCGGATATGGTGAGAGCTTCCGGTTTCTTATCGGTTTGTGTAAGTGAACCGTCGCCATATTGTCTTTGCTGGCTGAGCGAGACTTTCGTTATTCGTGCCATTATATTAATAAACATTGTGCAGAAAGGGAACTTCGGTGTCTCGTCTCATCCAAGCCGTTTGATCACGGTATTTTCCTGGATCCGCTGTTCATCGTTATCCTCCCTATTAGCAGACTTACCATAGGTTACCAGAACCTACTTTTGAATACTTGTTGTTCGTGATTCTGGTTCGTCCCACGTGTACTCTGACAATATCTCGGTTACTCGGTACCTACCAGCTGCAGAAACCACAACGAGCGGCTTCGGTGACGACAGGCACAAATCTCGGGCTCCACGGAAATATGACAGTGGTGCTCAAAAGCGGAAACGTTCCAAGGAAAAAGATGAAAGACACAAGGCCGTCGTCGACAAGACCCAGAAAATCTCAGAGTTTTTCACTCCTGCACAAACAGGCGATTCGTCCATGACAGAGGCTGGAACACCAACAGAGACAGAACAAGTGGATTTGGCAACGCAACCCCCACGTCAAGATTCGCCCAACATCTCGGAAGGTTCCACCGATGAAGAACATGCATCAGATGAGGAAGCGAGAGATATACTGACTAATCGTGGACCTGGCTTTGCCAATGACATTGGATGTTGGCCTCCTGAGCGACCGTCGTCGGAGATGATCGACTTCTGGTCATCACGAGATTTGGAGCCCCTGCAGGATTCGACTGGTCCCTTTGATTCATCCATACAGTTTGTTGAAGGTAGGAAACGCTGCTGCTCCAAGAATCTTTTTTTTACCGTAGACTACAAAACGGAGAGTCCGTGAAAAGGTCCTGGCTTTGCTTCACCACATCAACCTGAAAACTACTGCATCGCTTGCGAGCTCTTTGGAGGCGCTATTGCCCTGGGCGGGGAAGGATTCAATGACTGGAAGCATGCCAGTCGTTCTATCGAGGTGCATGAGCGTTCGCATGTACATTGTGCGAATATCATCCGCTTGTCAGACAGAGCAACATCCGCAGGTCGTGTGGACACTGAACTCGTCAAACAGGTGAGTGAGATTGCGTGCTATTGGAGGGAGGTGCTGAAACGAAGTGTGAGCGTGATATCGTTTCTCGCTGAGCGTGGTCTGGCGTTCCGTGGATCGGATGAAATTGTTGGGTCACGGACGAACGGTAACTACCTTGGTTTAATGGAATTGCTTGCGGATTACGATCCATTTTTGGCGCAGCACATTCAGAAATATGCCAACCACGGTAGTGGCTACACCAACTACTTATCATCTACGACATGTGAAGAGTTAGTCTCCATCATCGGAAAATCTGTTCTGGATAACATCGTCATTCGTGTGAAAGAGGCAAAATACTTATCTGTGTCAGTCGATTCTACTCCTGACATAAGCCACATCGACCAGCTCACAGTTATTCTACGATACATCGAGAACGAGGCTCCAGTGGAGCGTTTCATGACTTTTCTGAGCAACACAGGACACACTGGACTCCAGCAAGCGGCGGCATTACTGGATTTTTTTGAAGGCCACTGGATTGGACATCGCTAACTGCCGAGGACAATCTTACGATAACGCATTTAATATGAGTGGCCGATACAACGGGATGCAGGGAATGATCCAACAGGAGAACCCTCTCGCAATATTTGTGCCATGCGTGACACACTTACTGAACTTAGTCGGTCAGTCGGCCGTGGGATGCTGTAGACCTGCAGCAGCATTCTTTGAATTCGTGGAACAAGTATATGTATTTTTTACAGCTTCCACGTCGCGCTACGCCAGATTATTTGATGCCCTGAAAGCCAAAGGTCTGCAAGTACCAAAGCGCCTCAGCGACACTCGCTGGTCGGCTCATTCTGATGCAACCCGAGCTCTTGTAGATGGTTACAGCGAAATCATGGATGTCCTCGATGAAATCGCAAACGATGAACAACTGAATAGTGAAACGAGAAACACCGCCGAGACACTTCACCAAACGATGTGCACGCTCGAGATAGGGTTCTATGCTGGTTTCTGGTCTACTGTCCTTGGTAGATTTGATCGTACGAGTAAAACCCTTCAGTCACAAGCTACCGATCTCAACACAGCCATGCAGCTCCTCAAGTCACTTGCGAGCTTCGTGCAGTCATTACGCGATCAGTTTGATACATTCGTTGTTGATGGAGTGGAGCGCTCAGGTACGGAGGAATTCACTCGCGGATCGCGTAGACGAAAGCGTAATGTCCGCCTCACTCCCTTGGACTACGGACACACTCCAGAAGTAGAACTAGATGCCAAGGAGTCCTTTCGCATCAGTGGATATGTTGCAGTGATCGACGTACTGCTGTCGCAGTTGGAAAAGCGTACAAACGCTTACAGCGAGATGAGCAACAGATTTGGATTCCTGCGTGCTCTTGTTCAACTCGAAGTGGAGCAGATTCAAGAGTCATGCTCGAAGCTCGTCAAGCTGTATCGGGAAGATCTATCACCTGACCTCACAGAAGAAATGATTCAGTTCCAAGCCATGATGAAGGAGTCAGAGCCAGACTCAGGCCGTACTGAACTCGAGATGTACAGTTTTCTCATCGAGCGAAAACTCACTGATACTTTCCAAAACGTGGAAGTGCTGCTTCGGATTTACCTCTCACTGATGGTGTCGAACTGCTCCGGGGAGTGCTCGTTTTCGAAACTCAAGCTTATCAAGAACTATCTTCGCTCCACGATGGGGCAGCAGAGACTGGTCAATCTGACCATCATTTCAACCGAATCCGATGTGCTCAATTCCATGCAGGTTGACAGTATTATATCCGAGTTCGCTGCTGCGAAGTCGCGCAGGAAGCTTGTCCATTGATTCAGGCACCGTGTGTATGTCCATAGATGTGGATGACACTGCCGTATATTTTCGGTCGCTGGAAGTCGGCTATTAATCACCATTTCAGATTTCTCTTGTCCAGAGGGTTTTTAGAAGTTAGAAGATTTTTAGTCGAAGTTCGTTGTGTGATTAATGGCAGTGCGTCGTTTGTTATTTTCTTATATTGGTCCATCTCTATCTCTTACTCTTGCAGCAACAGCATTTTTGTGATTTGATTTTAGAATGAGCTCAGAGATAAATCATCAGCCATATCAATAACAATCCGTCCATCTTGTCATATTGTTAGATTTAATTGTAATTTGTGAACATGTATGCCAAATCATTCCTGATCAGGATCTGCCAAATCTATAGATACAAGTTCAGTTGTTGATGAAAAAGCAGTTATAATTTAAGTTGTTGATTAATCTCCAAATTTGGGGGGCCCCCACAATCATTGTACCCACGGCCCTCACATGGTAAATCAGGCCCTGAATAAAGACCTGTGCGACCTGAAATGGACCGCTACATTTAACACACCACTAGACGACCCGTGAACCCGTTGTGACAGCGGTTGATAAAAAAAAAAAAAAATCAAATCAAAAGAAAAAAAAAAGATAGTTCCAGCAAACTATACCACTGAGGTTCTTTGCATTGATCAAATTCTCCCGAAGAGTACTTGACTGAATCGGGAATTGATTTTTTAATAATTTTTTCGTTGCCCGATTTGAACGAAACTCGATACTGCACACCGCAGGAGACTGGTGAGTAAGGTGGCACTAAAAAATTTTGCACTATCATGTACCGTTTTGGCTGTATTTCGGGAACATACATACATATACATTATTATACATACATACATACAAGATGAGAGTTTTAGTAATACGAGAGGCTGACCTTTGAAAACAGCTCAATCAGCTCTTCATTTCCTGGAAACTCCACATGCTTTGAATAATATTTGTGTAGAATTCTGATATATTGACCAATCAGCTCCTTCTGCTCAACATTCAGGTCTGAGAGATCTAGATGACGACAAATGATGATTTGAATAATATACAATTGTAATAAAATAAACAATTTACAAACAATTATATATTTGGATTCATGAGCTGTGGCCACAATCTGAATAAAAACTGAGAGACAATTACTCACGTGATTGTAGTTCGCCGATTGTAAACAATTCCTCAGATGGACATTTCTTTGTCGAAGTTTTCTGAGCAAAAGACACAGAAATGGCCGTGACGTTTCACATTGATCTACGATCATCACATTTATCACACATCCTCACAAGGTTATTATGTAATCCTCACAAGGTAAGCCACAGGTTATTTTGATGCAAACTCAACTCAGTGTCCTGTTGGAGTTCGAACTCAAAGGTTCCAAAGTGTTTTCCAAATACAAAACAGACTCCATTTATAGTCCCTCCTGGGTTTCTCTATCAGACGTGACATTTTCTGGACAAACCACACTTCCAAACCACCCACATCCAGGTGAAGACTTCTAATAGGTGTGATCCATCAAGCTGAGGTCTAGCTCTTCATCTCCTCTCAACTTCTCAAAGCATCCGATTACACCCCGACTTTTCATAATCCTAAGTCCACCTCTGACTACATGTACCTGTTTGGTCAAAATACGAGCCACCAGGCGGACTGTTTCAGGGGGGGTCCAAGAAGGGCCGAAAGCACAGAGCACCGGACACTCCAGCCTGTGTGCCGTCCAGTCGGATCTCTACGGACAGAGAACAAAGGGGGTCTCAGAGGGGCACAAGTCACATGTAGACCAGGGCCCTGAGCTCAAACGAACGAGGTACTAATATCTGAGCACAGGGCATGAATGGAGTATCAAAAGACATATAGAAAGTTATTTCTGCCGGGTAACACCCTCTGCGTAAGGACCCTGGTGACCCTCCAAAGGGGTCCTTAAAATTGGCTGGATCAAACATTGGAAGTACCAGTTGGTATCACTTCCATATGATGCATATGACCAACCTTACAACAAAACCACATGTGACAGACGTGTCTACGACTGCAAAAGGCCCCCCAGAAGCCCCAACAAGGGACCCAAAAAAAAGAGGCCAGCTCAAACATTGGAGGTACTCGATAAAACTAGTTTTAAAATCATATATACATCCCACAGAGTGTAAAATGTCCATTACCAGACAAATTGTCTGCTGCATTGGCCCTACCAGAACCCCCAAAAGTGAGCTCTAAAAAGGGCAAAACATTACAGAAGACTAAAAATACACAATTGGAATAATTTTGCACATTATGCTGGCACACCATTACCATAGGAAACATTTATGTTTAACAATTTAACAAAAGAACTACAAATACTAATAAGCCTACTGGTATCACACTATGAACCAGCAAACTCGGAAAAACTACAGGCTCATATTGTACTGAAACACTCGGAAATATACGAAGACATCAATAGTTCTAATGTTTCCTAACTTCTCCTAACATTCTTTTCCGAGTTCGGAGATGTTATATTAGGAGAGGTCAGGGAACATTAGAACTGTTATTACTTCAAAATATTTCCGAGTTCGGAGACGTGTGTGTATGTGTGGCTATATGTGTGTGTGTGTGGCTATATGTGTGCGTGTGTGTGTGTGTGTGTGTGTGTGTGTGTGTGTGTAGGGGGGGGCTGTGTGTGTGTGTGGGGGGGGCTATGTGTGTGGCTATATGTGTGTATGTGTGTGTGTGTGTGTGGGGGGGCTATGTGTGTGGCTACGTGTGTGTGTGTGGGGGGGCGGGGCTGTGTGTGTGTGGGGGGGGCTGTGTGTGCCACACACATATAGCCACACACACACACACATATACACACACACACACATACATATAGCCACACAACCCCCCACAACATCCCCAACATCCCCCCCCCACACACACACGAACATATAGTCACACACAGCCCCCCACACACAGCCCCCCCACACACACACACACAGCCCCACACACACATATAGTCACACACAGCCCCCCACATAGCCACACACACAGCTCCCCCACACACACACACATAGCCACACACACAGCCCCCCACACACACATATAGTCACACACAGCCCCCCCCCACATAGCCACACACACAGCTCCCCCACACACACACACATAGCCACACACACAGCCCCCACACACACACACATAGCCACACGCACAGCCCCCTCCCCACACACACACACACACACACACACACACACACGCGTGCACAGCCCCCCCACACAGCCACACGCACCCCCACACACACAGCCCCCTCACACAAACACACACACAGCCCCCTCACACAAACACACACACAGCCCCCACACACACACACACACATATAGCCACACACAGCCCCCCCCCCCACACATACACATATAGCCACACACAGCCCCTCACACACACACACACACATATAGCCACACACAGCCCCCCCACACACATACACACACATATAGCCACACACACACAGCCCCCCCACACACACACACACACATATAGCCACACACATACACACACACACACACACACACACACACACACACACACACACACACACACACATTGCTGGAATTATAGATAGATGAAATGATTTCATTTTGAGCCATTTCGTCAACATTTTTAAGATACTTCAATTTCCTTATACAGTGACAGAATGGAACCTTGAGAACCCCGAGACTGTTTTGCTGTTAGATCACGTCAATTGGTCCAAAAAGAGCGGAATCCAAGAACGAGAAAATTTGAGTGAAAAAGGTAAGCGATACCGGTGTACCTGGCACGTGGTTCCGCAATACCTTGCTTGTCTGCACTTGCTGCAACGGGACAGGTGTTGCTTCCTGCCAAGGACACGGACTCGAAACTTCAAATGCAAGTTCGATGACGTTTACTATCATTCATACACTTATAATACACTCGAGAAGTATTTCACTGAAATTTTAAATTTTAAATGATTACAGCATTTTAAATCTACAGGTAAACTCTATGTGTGTGGCTATATGTGTGTGTGTGTGTGTGTGTGTGTGTGTGTGTGTGTATGTGTGTATGTGTGTGTGTGTGTGTGTGTGTGTGTGTGTGTGTGTGTGTGTGTGTGTGTGTGTGTGTGTGTGTGTGTGTGTGTGTGTGTGGCTATGTGTGTGTGTGCTGTGTGTGTGTGTGTGTGTGTGTGTGTGTGTGTGTGTGTGTGTGTGTGTGTGTGTGTGTGTGTGTGTGTGTGTGTGTGTGTGTGTGTGTGTGTGTGTGTGTGTGTGTGTGTGTGTGTGTGTGTGTGTGTGTGTGTGTGTGTGTGTGTGTGTGTGTGGCTATGTGTGTGTGTGGCTATGTGTGTGTGTGTGTGTGTGTGTGTGGCTATGTGTGTGTGTGTGTGGCTATGTGTGTGTGTGTGTGTGTGTGTGTGTGTGGCTATGTGTGTGTGGCTATGTGTGGCTATGTGTGTGTGTGTGTGTGTTTGTGGCTATGTGTGTGTGTGTGTGTGGCTATATGTGTGTGTGTGTGTGTGGCTATATGTGTGTATGTGGGGGGGGGGGCTGTGTGTGGCTATATGTGTGTGTATGTGTGGGGGGGGGCTGTGTGTGGCTATATGTGTGTGTATGTGGGGGGGGGCTGTGTGGCTATATGTGTGTGTGTGGCTATATGTGTGTGTGGGGGGTGTGTGTGTGGCTATATGTGTATGTGTGGGGGGGCTCTGTGTGTGTGTGTGTGTGTGTGTGTGTGTGTGTGTGTGTGTGTGTGTGTGTGTGTGTGTGTGTGTGTGTGTGTGTGTGTGTGTGTGGCTATATGTGTGTGTATGTGTGGGGGGGGCTGTGTGTGTGTGGCTATATGCATGTGTGTGTATGTGTGGGGGGGGCTGTGTGTGTGTGTGTGTGTGTGTGTGTGAGTGTGAGTGTGAGTGTGTGTGGCTATATGTGTGTTTGTCATGTGCACCTGATTAGGCAGTTCTCACAGCTTTGGCTGCGTTCAGAGGCTGCAAGTACAGCACAGTACGGGGATCCGACCAGAAGGAGGCGACCACGGCTCACAGGGACTGTGGTGAGCAGACCCCTCCCATGGGCGTCACTCACAAACTGTTTCACGAGAACTCCTGACTCACTCTCGTTTTGTGCGACGTCTTCCAGTGTGTCCATACCTATTATACTGTTCAATAGATGTGATATACGAAGGATGGTAAAATTGAAGTATAAAATATAATTTGTTTTTATCACAACATATCATCGAATGGAAAGACCACGTAAACCGATCAGTGGACATTATTAAAACCCCATTTTATGGCGTGATCATTCCAGCAAGATTCATCAATATCAGCACACCTGGGGGACCTGGTACACGAGAAATGGAAGCAAAAGCACATGGAAAAACTAAAAAGGGAAAAGCAAAAGGTTGCGCTGGAGGGACATTCCGTGACTGACGTCCCTCCAACGCCAGATGACTCTTTACAAGGACATTCTTACAGACTCGACTGCTTACTTGACATTCTTACAGACTCGAGAAGGATCTGGGGTGAGAATAACACGAGCAATGGGCCGATCACCGCGAGTACAAGAAGGCCTACCAAGAGACCGTTTTGCTGTTTCTTGGTTGCCCTCGGCTCTGCGTCACCAATGTGACGCGATGGCACCCCAGGGCTTGCCCACCCAGTTGCTACCATATATAAAACCCTCCAGCCAGGCCTGGGGCCCCAGACTATTTTAACCGTCCCTGGTATGTGGGAAGGTCATGGAGGTGAAGCCCCCAGCAAATCCGTGGAACTTTCCACCTGTGAACGAACCTTTCACCCACAAACTTACAAATTAATGATTATTATGTCTCTTTGCATGCTTGATTCTAAACTGTGTCTAGTCCTGCAAGGTTCGACTTACATTTTTGACGAAAGTCGTCCTCTGGTACGTGCAATAGAGCATAGAGGGCGGTTTCTCCTTAATGAGCTACATGGGCCATCAGAGTTCATATATGTCATGTAAGGTGCTGGGGATAGGTAAGAATAAATATCAAAATAGAGATTACAGGATGTAAGGGGTAATTTTGGAGCGTGTCACACAGGAGAAGGATCTGGGGGTGGTTATAGATACAGGAGGTAAGCAGGCAGCACAATGCCAGGCAGCTATAGGTAAAGCAAATGGGGTTTCAGGTTGTATTCGGAGGGGGATCAATTATAAATCAAAAGAGGTGGTGTTAACATTGTATCGGCATTTAGTGAAGGACGCATCTAGAATATTGTGTGCAGTTTTGATCATCACAGTTCCGGCAGGACATACATACTGTTGTGGCAAAAATATTGGCACCCTTGTGCACTTATTTCAAATAACTCACAATTTTCTCTAAACATTGGTTGAAAATGACAAAATTATTTGATCTCCACAATTCTTTCATTGTTAATATTACAGAACCTTTGTTTTGATTCAGAACTTCAAATATCCTTTTAAATCACAAAATAAATATAAATGGCATTGATAAAATTATTCACACCCTTGATTAAATTTTTGGTATCACAGCCTTTGGACAAAATAACTGCAATCAAGCACTTCCTATAGCCATGAATGAGCTTCCTACACCTCTCGGCTGGCAGGATGTCCCCCTCTTCTTGTACAAACTGCTCCAGTTCTCCCAGATTTGAAGGACCGTACCTTCTCCCAACTGCTGTTTTCAGATCTCCCCACAGGTGTTCAATGGGATTTAGATCTGGACTCATTCCTGGCCACTTCAGAACAGTCCATAGTTTTATCTTGAACCATTCCTGGGTGCTTTTTGAAGGGTGTTTGGGGTCATTGTCCTGCTGCAAGACCCATGACCTTTGACGGAGACCCAGGTTTGTGACACTGGGTTGAACATTGCACTCCAAAATACCTCCTTGGTAATCTCCTGATTTCATGATGTCATGCACACAGGCAAAGCACCCAGTGTCGGAGGCAGCACAACAACCCCAAACATCACTGAACCTCCTCCATGTTTAGCTGGAGGGAAGATTTTCTTTTCTTTGAATGATTCATTTCGTTTTCTGTAAATGTAGAGATCATGTGCTTCATCAAAAAGCTCTAATTTGTTCTTGTCTGTCCACAGGACATTCTCCCAGAAGGATTTTGGATTGTTCAGGTGTGTTTTGGCAAACTTCAGTTGGGCTTTCTTATGTCTCTCTCTCAGCAGTGGGGTCCTCCTGGGTTTCTTACCATAGAACCCCTTTTCATTGAGTTGGTGACAGATGATGCAAGTTGAAACTGTCGTACCTTGTGTCTGAAGGTTAGCTTGAATCTGTTTGCAGTTGATCGAGGTGTTTTCTCCACCATTCGAACAATCCTTCGCTGCAATCTTCGATCAAGTTTTCTTTTGCGGCCACGTCCAGGGAGGTTGGCTACAACGCCATGGGCCTTAAACTTCCTGATAACGTTGCGTTCGGTGGACACAGGAACATCAAAGTCTCTGGAGATGGACTTGTAGCCTTGAGATTGTCCATGCTTGGCTACAATCTTGTGTCTGACCTCCTCAGACAATTTTCTGGTTTTCTTTCTTTTCTCCATGCTCAATCTAGTAACACACAGTGACACAAAACAGTAGAATGACTCATTTTCTCTATTCAAACTGGTCGAATGAGTGATTTTTATATTGCAGGCACCTGCAACTCACCGCAAGTGAGTTCAATTCCAAAATAAAGGAGAATCATCTGCTTGAAATATAATTATTTCTAATAACTTCTTAAAGGTGGCAATAATATTGTCAGGGCCATTTTTGGATTTCTTTGTGGAATAAGCTAGGATTTAGTAATTTTTTCAACCTTTTTGTTTTGTTCCACTGCAAACCAAAGAAATACATTTATTGATAGCAAAAGATTTTATCATTTCAACAATTTTCTGGAAGAAATGGTGCATTATTTGAATAAAGTGTAAAGGTGTCAATATTTATGGCTGTGATAGTAGCTGCCATAGAGAGGGTTCAGCGCAGTGCTACAAGATTGATTCTGGGCCCCAGCTCGACTCAGCTATGAAGAGCGGCTGAAGGAGACAGGGCTTTATACACTGGAAAGGAGGTGGTTACGAGGAGATATGAGAGAGCTGTTTAAGATAATGAAAGGTAAAGATAAAATAAGTACAGAAGAATTATTCGGCATGGTAGACGTGATATTGTTGTGGAGCCGGGCGTCGGCTGCGAGCACAACCGCTAGGTGGAGCAGTAGGGTCGACTCTACCGAACACCCGGAATCTAGATCGTACCGTTCGGAAAACTCCGAAGGTCCCTTACAGGACCGTGAATCGTCAATAATTCCACCACGTGGGACAGGGTTATTTGCCAAACTTCAAAATACCTATAGGCCCACGTGGCGAGCTACCGAGTATTCACACCCTCGACGGAACTCGAACGGGACGAGCAGTTTCCGTGCTCGAACCGTGCGTAACCCGAGCGGATGGTTACCGAGATCCGTCAGTCCAAACATACATCTACAGCAGAAACGGCCTTTTTAATTCTCCAACACGCACCTTGCTAAACCAATAAAGGAAAGGACGAGGACGAGCTGAAACATTCAACTAATGGGGTATCTATTAACAGTAGGTGGGGAAGGAGCGAAGCACATAAGGGCAGTTATCATGACTAATAGAAATGCAAGTATGTACAAGGCAAAAAGAGCACTTAACAAGTTACTACTTAAAGATTGGGCCCCAGACACACACGCGCACACACAAATACCCCAAAAAGAAAATGGACCTTCCCACCTCGTGCGGCCCTTGTCGATCCGATTCGGCGGGACTTGAACCCGCAGCTCGATGCCGCTGCAAACACCAGGTACGGAGGCAGCGCCAGGCTCCAGCATGCGACGAGACCTGAGCCAGCGACGAGATGCGGACCGAGAGCCAGACCACGCCAGCGACGAGATGAGCAAAGAGCCAGAGCACGCGCTCAAACAGACGGGGTGCAGATTGTTTCTCCTCGCTCTCCAGCAGATCCACCGCAATTATTGGCTCTCCTTTTCTTCATCATTCGAGCGAGGGGCTTCTCTTCCCGACCACTCGCCTCCTGATTGGACGAGGGGCCCTCACGCAACTCGTGCGGCCTCCCGATTGGACGAAGGCGCGCGTGTAGTGCTCGCCCTCCGCTCATTGGCTGGAGCTTCGAGCCAAAGCGATGGAGGCTCCACCCACGTCCTCACTGTGATCGTGCCGAGTCGGAAACGGGGCGGGTGAGACGCCCGCTCCTTGCCGATTGGCAAAGGAGGGAGGCCATGCCTATGTTAGGTTCCGCCCATGCGCACGCTTGCTTGCTCAATGTATTATTAAAACCCTTAAACCGAATTTTCATTGAAAGCTCAGAGCAAGTTTCTTCTTAGACGAGAAGAGCGACGAAGCACATCCTCTTCCAACGGTGTCACAGCAGGTGGTGCTTCACATTCCTCCACAGCAGGAGCTCCCTGATAAGGTTCTTTGTGAGAACTTTCCTCTGGGGCAATGTCCTGTGGAAATATTTAAATTTATTTATTTTGTTTACATAGTTGAGGCTCATGGAAGAGCTAGAATTAGTACACTGAAAAGATCAGGACACAACAGGGACAAAAGAAACAGTTGAGAGGGGGGGGGACACAAACAGTAGAGTTGAAGGACAAAACAGAGGCAGACCAACAAACAATGGGTGTGGGGAGGAATGAGGGGCAGGAGGGGATGCACGGGGTGGACAAGATGGATACAGAAGGTAACTCTCAGGAGAGAAAACTGGAAATTTGGAAGGAGGATGGATTGGGGGTCATGGTTTTGGATTTGGGGTGATCTGAGATGCTGGTGAACAGGTGTCTTGAATACCTGGAGGGAAGAATGAGATTGAAGAGGATGTGGAAACTGAAGAACAAATGAGTGGAGGTGAGCAGTGATTCTGGATTTAGGTAGTTTCACCAGAAGGGAGCTGATGGTGGACCTTGTGAGCCCTGCAGAAACCTGGGGGCGGGGGGGGGGGGGAAGGGGGGCAAAGCACAGAAATAACAAAGGGTGCAAGACCAGAAAGGAGGCGGTGGAAGACAATGACCACTAACCTATCTGCAATGATGAAGTAACAGGCCCATCGACTCAGTTTCATTGTGGGAGATATCAATGATCTTGAAGGTCTTGGTTTCCACAACGTTCCACAGCTGAGCAAGATGTGAGGCAGGGGAGCCAGCACAGAGGGGAGAGAAGTACTCCATCAAGCTGTGGATGAAAGTATTGTAGGTGGATTCTCAAACGGTCCTTTCGGAGAGGCAGAGTGAGAGTGTGAGATTTGTCCGGATTGAAAGACATGTTACACGTGTTGGACCAGTTTGTGATTTTATTCAGATCTGCAGTGAGCGAAGAAGCTGCTGCTTGCCGGTCTCAGGGATGACAGATGGTACGGCAGAGGGTGGAGTCATCAGCAAAGAGATACAGAGGATTTTCCAGAGAGTCGGAGAGATTGTTTATGAAAACCAGAAAAATAACAGGGCCCAGAACGCTGCCTTGAGGTACTCCAGCATGGACAGGAAGAGGAGATGAGAGAACTCCATTTGGGGCCACACGTTGACTGCGACAGGAGAGGAAGTCTGCAAGCCATGAGTGGAGATGGCCTTGGATACCAGAGGAAGAGAGTTTGGTGAGCAGGACAGGGTAC
>NC_140973.1:75619796-75624796 GCF_056783735.1 Eptatretus burgeri | reverse complement strand
CACACGCAGTCCAAGGCCTTCCTTTTTGAACTGAACTCAGTGAACCACAACGGTGCTTGGGCTGCACAACGCAGTCTCCGTGCCAGCTCAAGTGGCACACGCAATGAGCACAACGAATGGATGCATGGATACAAACACGGTGCACGGGCCGCCACTGCAGGCCCGTGTTGTAGCTGCCAACAGGGCAGTTCTCGCAGCTTGCAAACTGTTGCCTTGCGGATCCTGGCGCACATGGAAATGAACAGGGGGGGGCAAAGCAAAAATTGAACGGGGCTGGTGAACATGGGCAGTGGGCATGGCATGGCAAAGGTGCAGGCAACACAGCCCGCAGAAGAAGGCCGCTGCAGGCAAACACAGCCGGCAGATGAACTGGCCGGCACAGGCCTTGAAGAAAAACAGCCAGCAGATGAACTGGCCGGCACAGGCCTTGCAGAACACAGCTGCCGATGAAGTTGGCCGGCCTCCGCCTTGAAGCAAAACACGGCCAGCCGATGGAGTTGGCTAGCCTTTGCCGTTCAGTGGAGGTTGGTGGAGGGAGTGCGGTGGTGCTGGCCACTTGGAAGGCGGGCTCGGACCTACCTTCCTGTCTCCCTCCCACCTATCGCCTTTGCCTGTCACTGTACATACCCACTCCCTTAATTTGTCAAACCCCAATTTAGCCCCAACTTATTTTTTTATTGTTTTTATTTTTACTTCCCCACTATAAATCGTCCCCTAACCCCCTTTATCGTCCTTGTTCGGCTAACCTATTCTGTCACCTAGCCTACTCCCAACCCCTACGTTCCCTTCCCAGAGGGGAATAAGGGAGAGCTAACGTCCTGTGTCGAGGCCCAACGAAGCCTCAGAATGGCCTCCCCAGAGTTCGGCGATCTTAACACCAAGTGGGTCCAGCGGCCCACAACGACAGCGAGGGGATGGATGGTGCGGAGGGGTACATCTCCTAATCTACCCTAACCATTTAACTGTTAAACTACCCCGGGGCTTTCAACAAGCGCCTCTCGCTTAAATTATTGGTTCTATAAACCCAGATTCCCGTCGCCTGTGTTGGTGTCCTTACAATTTCGGGCCTCGCCCCCCAATTTTCTCTCCGTGCCCTCACACGGTCTCCTGGCTGGGACACGTGGCTCCCTTTGGCAGGCACGACCCTCTGCCGAATCTCCCGCTATGGCACCCCGGGCACTACACTTCCTCCGAGCCTACCAGCTCCCTAACACCGGGGAGTGCCCACCATGGCACCTCCCCTGAAACGCACACGTGGCAGGCCGGCCTCCCGGGCCCCTTTCCGAGGGTCACCCGTGCCCACAACACTGCCCACGCGGCTAATGGCGCCCGGGCCCCCGCACCAAGCAGGCGCACCCGTGCCCACTACTCTATCCCGGCCCCCATGGGCCCATGGCCTACCGCGGCCGACTAGCCTGGTGCCCGGGGTACCCACTCAGCGATACTCACCTTTCGCAGCCACGCTCCCAAGCCCGTCAACAGGGCTCCTGCACCCCTCCAAATGGGTCTCGAGCCTACTTTCCCACCAACAACAAAACGACCTCCATTTTTCAATTTGACTAACCCAGCTAACTCAATCTACACTGACCCCGGGGTCCCTTGGGCGGGAGTCACTCCTCCCCCCAATCACTCATCGCACCATGCATTCCCCATTCACTCCACTCACACAGACCCGCTGGCCTCACTCACTCAACAAGTACTCACCTCACAACTCACCAACTCTTCAACACACACACCGCTGAACTCTGCCATCCTCCTAACTACATCCCCTAACTAACTCGTGCTCCCACCTCGTCCCTTAAACTACAGCACGTTCCTTTTAACTACGTAGCTAAGCTACGTCCCCTCTACACATTCACAAGTCTGTCTCTGTCTCCAAAATAAATCATTTTATTTCCCAACCTAAATCTGGCTACAATCCCTCTAACTAATCCATTCCACGGACTCCATGAGGACTTACCCCTGCCCCATGAAGTCGGTCTAACTAAGCTAACCCTTCCCCCTAACTAGTTTTCATCCTGTGCCCAGGTAAGGGGGTCTTTCACCCCTTGCCCAGGAATCCTGTACACCCGAAAGTGAGGCTTGCCTTTCCTTTTTTTTTTTTTTTCCATGCGCAGCACCTGCGCGGCAACTCAGAGCTCGCGCACTTTGCACCTGTCCATGACGTCATGCAGCTGCACGTGTTCCTCGTCCCTCCTTGGACGGTGCCATCCGGCAGAGATACCCCTCCTGCCGGATTCCAACCACACGTGCAGCCATGACGTCACCGTGCGCAAAAAAAAAAAAAACACAAGCCCCACGTCTCGAGGGGTTTCCCACGCGAACACATGTGCTTTGCCCGTTGGAGCTGAACACACACGATCGCGTGGAGAACCCGTCCGGTCCAAATCCATTTACCTGCCTAAACTTTGTCCGTCCGCGGGATCGGCAAATCCACCGCGTGCGTTTCCGGACCGGGACTTCACTCTCGCAAGCGAGCACGTGGCGGTCTCGTGCGTTGCACAGCACGAACCGCGTGCTCACTGCTGGGTGAACCCGGCACGGTCCTCGAAACAACTACAGCCGCTACTCGGCTTTCTCTCCTCTGTCGCCGTCGTCGTCTCCATTCCACCCACGCACACCTGCGTGTTACGACGCACACAGTCCACACCATCACATTCACACCGGGAGACGCGGCTGCGTGCTCCCGCATGCCAACCGACATCTCCCTCACATACCGCTCTCTCACACACACGGTCTCCCTTGCACACAGCGACCTTGCACACGGCCGTTCACTCACGCGTGCCTCACTACTCACACAAACCATACTACTCACACATGGTGCTCCATTCACTCGCGCGGGGGCACTCACCCGCGGTGCCTCACCCACGCACGCGAGGGCACTCAACCGCTGTGCCTCATCCACACACCGTGCCTCACTCATACACGCGGGGGCACTCACCCGCGGTACCTCACTCATACACACGGCGACACTCACACACGCGGTCTCTTCCACACCACGTCCCTCACTCATACACGCGGGGGCACTCAACCGCGGTGCCTCATCCATACACGCGGGGGCACTCACCCGCGGGACCTCACTCATACTCCGTGCCTCATCCACACTGGCCGTTTCATCCACACACGCGGGGGCACTAACCCGCGGTGCCTCACTCACACTGGCCGTTTTGGGAAGCACGCACCCTGGCACAATCGCCACCTCACCATTCACACACGGGGTCGCTTCCACACACGGGGACGCACTCACACCTTGCACCACACACACAGGGACAACCACACTGGGGATTTGTGTCCCCACAAGGGTCTCCGGGGCCTCTACACCCCCCAAGCTCTCCATGCACCCGTCCACAGCACTCGTCCCCTCAACCTCGCAAAGCACGACCGAACTCACCTGGTCGTGACTCGCCTCAAGGGGGCATACTCCCTCCCCTCGTTCCTGGAGGAGGCCATCCCGCTGCTCGCACCGGGTCCCTACACGCTCCGCGAGCTCAACCCCATTATCCTCCACTACCTCCGTGTGTGCGTGCGCGTCACTTACCCCGTCTTCATCGTGTAGTCTTCCCTCTATCGTTCCCATCTCCCGTGTCTCTGCCAACTCTTCACCCTTTACCTCCCTTGTCTCAACTATTATTTCTGTTGTCGTCACCTCGTGTCTCGTCTCACACGTTTTGGTCTCCCCATTTAATTTTTCCCTTTCGGTCATCGTCACGACCCTCGCCCAACACGTTCCACGAATTATTTTTTCACCCGCCTCCACCGCGGGCCTGTCAGCCGTTGCACCCCCACCCAGCTCGTTTGCTCCCACACGTGAAGTCGCCATTCCCAGCTCCCTGGTCACTGCCTTCATGCCCGCCTGCAGGCATCGGCCCATGTTCTGCGTCTCACCCCGTAGCTCTTTCATCTCTTCTTTCATGTTTGCTTCCATTCCGTTTATTTGCTGTGTATTCGCATCCATCGTCGTTTTCACTTCATTTGTATTTGTATCCATCTTTTCGTTCATGCCTTTCATTTCGTTTTTCATTTCATTTGTGTTTGCATCCATTTTTTCGATCATTTTCGCATTCATCTTTTCGTTCATGCCTTTCATTTCGTTTTTCATTTCATTTGTGTTTGCATCCATTTTTTCGATCATTTTCGCATTCATCTTTTCGTTCATTGCCGCCAGCATGGCGCATAGCTGGGCCATGTTGGATGCACTCAGCTGAGCAGTTTCGGCAAGGGTTGGGGAAGGGTTTTGGTGGAGAGGGGGGGGGAGGTGTCATACGCCGCGGCCGCACCCACCTCGGGCCCTGGGTTCAGTTGGGCGAGTCCGTGTTCCTGCACAATCAACATTTCCTGCTCGGGGATTCCATCCTGGGCCATGGATTCTACACATTCTACATCCATTTCTAATACCCCCGGCTCCCGCTCGCCTTGAGACGCCATCTTGCTTCTCGTGAAGGGTTAATTTCGCTCGCTCGAAATTTGGAGGGAATCGGGGGTCGCTTCTCTCACCCCTGGACCGATTCCCGTAAATTTAGCCGGAGACAGGAGAGCCCGTTTTCCTGTTCTCCGATACCAGTGCCGCGAGGAGGGCGATGAATTTGTATCGCACGACCTGACACCAGTGTTGCGGTCTTCGCGCCCGCCGGCGTGCGACGGCCACGTAACTCGAATCGCGGCACGTCGCCCACCGGACGGACAATCCAGTCGTGACCCTCTCGGACTAACGCCGGGAACCAGTCACGGGTGGACCTTTCGGTCTCACCGCGATCGAGCCAATCAGCCCCCGCGTGGGATAGGGTTGCTCGCCAAATTCGAACTACCTAAGTACCCACGCGGAGGGTAGACCGGGCGATCGCACCTCGCCGCAGGTCGACTTCGGACACGGGCCACTTAAGCGACCCGTTCCGTACTATCAGAATAACCGAGCGGTGTTATCGTCGACCTCGACGGTTCGATTAATTATCGGGCGTACTCAGCCCACTACCAACCCTTTACGTGAAGCAAGATGGGGATTC
>NC_140973.1:75542296-75612296 GCF_056783735.1 Eptatretus burgeri | reverse complement strand
TCTGTCTGAATGTATGTACGAAGGTTTCCCAAACATAGCGAAGAGGTCAGACAAACATTTCACGACAGTGCCCGAGGTCATATCCGAGCACGGAAATGCGAAAGGGAACCTTGAATATTCATCAACAACAGTGAATATGTATCTGTTGTCTGTCTCGGTCGGCAGGGGCCCTTTGAAGTCAATGTTTAGTCTCTCGAAGGGAGAAGTGGCCTTGATCAGTCTGCCAGAAGCCGCGCCATAGAATCTGGGTTTTAGTTCAGCACAAACAGGGCATGAAGCATTCATTTGTTTAATATCTTCAATATAATAGGGAAGGTTTTGTCTGCGCACGAAATGTGCCATTCTGGTTACCCCCGGGTGGCACAGAGACACATGGAGGTCTTGCAAAGCCCGGCTGATTGTCGCCGAACAGTAGACCCGAGAGAAGGTGTCTGCAGCAGGGTTTTCCCTCCCGGGCCGGTAAACTATGTCGTAACTGTAGCAGGCTAAGTCTATCCACCATCTCATAATTTTTTCATTCTTAATTTTCCCGTTATTTTTCCCATCAAACATGAATGCCACGGATCGTTGGTCCGTAACGAGCGTGAAATGGTTTCCCAGTAAATAGTGTCTCCATTTACGTAGGGCTTCGACAATGGCGTACGCTTCCTTCTCTATTGCCGAGTGTCTCTGCTCGCTTCCAGAGAGAGTTCTCGAGAAGAACGCGACGGGTCGCCCAGACTGATTAAGCGTAGCAGCTATCGCGTGATCAGAAGCATCTGTTTCCACCACGAAGGGCACCGAGCTATCGATCGATAATACCACGGAATTACTGATATCATCTTTGAGGCTGTGGAAAGCTCTTACAACAGCGGCATCTGGTGGGAAGTTCTTGCAATGCACTAGGGGATGTATTTTCTCAGAGTATTGGGAAATCCATCTTGCATAGTAAGCGAACATGCCGATCACCCGGCGCATTGTCTGCAGGTCCTGAGGTGGGGGTAGCTCATGAAGTGGGCGCAATCCTTCAGGATCAGGCTTAATTGTGCCGTCGGCTATCGTGTAGCCGAGAAGGTCAATTGACCTTGCCGAGAATACGCATTTCTCGTAGTTGAGGGTCAGATTATATTTTCTAGCAATGCTCAAGAATCTGTCCAGATTCATATCATGTTCCCCCTGATCCCTACCGCACACTGTGACATTGTCCACGTAAACAAAAGTGTCTTTGAGGTTTTCATCTGAGATGATGTCGTCCATTACTCGTTGGAAGCAAGCTACTCCATTCGTGATACCGAACGGAATCCTCCTGAATTGGTAGAGGCGTCTTCCTGCCTGGAATGCGGTGTAAGGTTTGTCTTCCTCTCGGATGGAATTTGATGATAGGCGCTTCGCAAATCGATGGTGCTGAATATCTTATAATTGGCCACGCGTTCGACCATCTCGTTTATGCGTGGCAAAGGGTAGGCATCGAGTTGGGTGAAACGATTGACCGTTTGGGAATAATCGACAACCATTCGTTTCTTATGATTCTGATTGGCGGTGACCAACACCTGTGTGCGCCATGGCGAATCGCTCGGTTCTATAATTCCTTCTTCCAGTAATCGCTTGGTCTCTGAAGTGATGAAGTTCATATCAGCAGTGGTATATCGCCGCGATTTGATCGCTATCGGTTTACAGACCGGCGACAAGTTAGCAAACAGCTGGGGGGACGTTACCTCTGCGGTGGTCAAAGCATTTAAAATTAGACGAGGTTTGCTTCCTCCAAAGGGTATTTCGACGCTCGTGTGCTGCTTGAGGACATTATGACCCAGAATTACGTCTGCGCATAAATCACGAAGCACCAGTACCCTTACATCCCGATGCGTGTACCCTTTTACGTCCAATTCAACATTGCAGTACCCTCGTACGCGGGACTGTAGTGATGTGGCGGCCATGCATACCGTATTGTCTGTCGGGTGGATCTTCCATTTCCTGCCCTTCACTAGCGAGCTGTTGACGAAACTTTCAGAGCTACCGGTATCAATCAGAGCCTCAGCCATATGCCCGTTAATTCGTACGTTGATGATAGCCTTGGATAGATTCCCCGGTGAGGCTGCAGTTAGTTTCTTTTGTGAGTAGAGAGCCGCAGAAGTGGGTTTATTTCTCCTTAGAGTAGATTTACATACCCTGGCATAATGCCCTTTCTTGTCACAATTCATGCATGTGGCATCTCTGGCGGGGCATTTGTTGCGGGGGTGTTTTTTGTACCCACAAAAGAAGCATTTACCAACCGGAGTAGTTGCTGAGGAGTTTGACGAGGTCTGGGTATCCGACTCCTCGGGTTTTTCTCCATCCCCTGTGTCAGGCTGTGTCTGTGTCTGTGGGGTTCCTTAAGTTTCCACCGTAGCGGCATTCATTAGCAGCATCGGTGTCCCAAATGACTCAGATTGCTGCTGAGCCGTATCCATCGCTCGAGCCTGGTCGACTACCTTTTCAAGAGTGGGTTGCGCTTTCTCTAGTAAGCGTTGCCGTATGTGGGCTGATCTGAGTCCTTGGATAAATGCCTCCCGGGTCGCTTCATTTCGGTGTTCCTCGGCGTTTACGGCCCGGAAGCTGCCGTCTTTTCCCAGCTGTTTCAGAGCTTGCAGGAACTGATCGATTGTCTCCCCGGCTGCTTGCTTGCGTGTGTTGAGAAGATGTCATATGTATACCTCGTTCTTGCGCTTCACGTAGAGCGCCTGCAGCACGTCGATCGCTGCTTCGTAGGTGTCACACTCCGAGAAGAACCTGTATACGCTGGGTGAGACATGATTCACAAGGGCGGCCAATTTCTCGGCTCCCTCTTCGATGATGGTCAGATAGTGTGAGAAGGAACGGAACCAATGCGACCATTTCATTTCTGAGTCAGTCGCGTTTGGGTCTGCGTCGAACCTCTCTGGTTTGTAGATGTTGTCCATCGTTGGTTGAGAGAGCCGAGAAAACCAAATGGAATAAATTGAAATGAAAACGAGAGAAGAACCTTCAGAGTGTCGGCTTTATTCCATTTGATTGAAGCCGCTTCTACGGGCACACCAGGGGATACAGGTGCAGCAAGGAGTACATAAGCAGTAAGGTATACACGTGCAACTAATCACCGCAAAATAAATCAGTATAAGCCCGGAGTCCGATATACTCTCAATTCTCACCATTCAACGAGCACCAAGTGAACCGCCGCCGTAAACGACAATGCCCCTGGGACAATCCCCCCGACCGAGCGGAACCTTAGCTTTATCTATTCCGTGCTCGAGCCGTGCAACATGTGATCACACGTCACGACCTTCAATTCACCACACACACTGAGGTGAACAGAGCTGCTATCCACCAGGAGCGACTCCTAGAGGAATATCTGCCGACGAGAGATTCCGATGAGAATCGTTCTACAGAGTAACCATGAAAAATATGCTTTTGCCTCATAACGTCACCAAATGACGTCATAATGTCTCAAGCTTGACATATCTAGAAAGCACTCATCGAGGTGTTCAATTTGAAGTACTACACGATATGGTTCCTAAAACTTGAAAATTTGACCTTGGGGTCAAGTATGTTTGACCTGAGGTGCTAACCATGAAGGTCAAGGCCAATCGCCACCAAAAATTAATCAGCTGAGCGCCAGACCATGACCTATATTCCCATGAAGTTTGAAGACGATCCGATCAAAATTACTCAAAAAATAAGGGTTTCGTCGACTCCCGTGATTTGCGACAAAGTGACCTTGACCTTTGACCTTGACCTTCAAAATTTTATGTGCTGAAAGGGACCTCTATAGGCCTCTGATATGCGAAGTTATAAAAATTTCCAATTTTTCCAAAATTTCCAAAATTAACTGTGCTCTGCAGAATTTTTTATACGTGATTACAGACAAACAAACAAAAAAAAAAAAAAAAAAAAACAACAAACAAACATACAAGCTGACTAACATATCTTGCAAAAACTTCGTTTTGGCAAGATAATAATTGTAGATGATCAGTGACCTTGGTTAATATGTAACGTATTCTGTTGCAGTGGCCATTGCAAGGATTGAGATTTCACAACAGCATGATGGGAGTGTTAGCCTTCAATGACATCTCATGCGGTGGCAGACCTGAAAGAGTGATGGAGTCGAGTGGACAAAGGGCAGATAGTTTTTGATTGACTAAAGAAGCGACACTTTTGATGATGAAGTGTCACCAGGCAGGCGGTCAATGATCTTACTGTTGAGAAGATCAATCGTGTTATTGGTTGTGGTTAAAAATCGCACGTGAAGCCAACCACTCTGAATTTGTATGATTGGACGGTTCTTCAAGTCTGGCATGCACATGGTTGATAACGTCATCTTCCGAGTTCAAACAAAGAGCAGGTGGTAATGCAATTACGTCATTGTAAGGGGTTCCCTCCATAGAAGGCAAGTGCCCCTCAC
This sequence comes from Eptatretus burgeri, assembly GCF_056783735.1. Lineage (NCBI taxonomy): Eukaryota > Metazoa > Chordata > Myxini > Myxiniformes > Myxinidae > Eptatretus > Eptatretus burgeri. The sequence goes on along the minus strand of NC_140973.1, from coordinate 75,607,903 downwards.
CCAGTTGCAACAACCAATCAACGTAATGCCAAAGTCGTTTTTGACTTCCTTCATTTGTACCATCAAGTCCATTAAGCACTTGCATATTTGTTCTGAAAGTTAGCGTCGTGCAATTTCACCACAATGGAGAGTTTTCATGCAGGCCGTGATGATGTTTGGTCACCTCCGTCGTCGGACCACCGGAAGAATTTGACGATCAGTCAACTGCTTCTCATTCCATCCATCGGGATCATACACTGTGCAGAGCGTTGGAGCTGCCTAAGCAGTCTCCTCGGCTATTGGGCACAATCCTGGACGGGTCGCCACTCCGACACAGGACATCAGCAAGCTGGCACTCATTTTGCCGACCTCGGAAGGACGACAGAGTCAAGCTTCTCATTAAGTCATGAATAATACACCGCTTTAATCCCGTAACTTTGCAGTCTCAACACAGGGATTTCAGTGTTACGATCATAGTTACTGCTGTATTATTATTTACGTGACATTATTATTATTACGAAAACGATATTACTCACTGTATGAATAAACATAGGCTAATTCGTTACTGCCGCGGTAAAAAGCCTTCAGCTCTCCCAGGGAAAAGAACCAGGCAGGAAATCCGGATCATGCTGCATCAATCACTCCAGAAAAAACAAAATAACCAGAAGCGGCCTGAAGGCAAGGCCTAATGAACGAAGCCTAAGGCCTATACACGCTTTGTCATTGGAAGGCCCATAATGCCCATCCTTTCGATATTTGATGATCATTTTAACAATCGCTTTGTTTGTGTTTCACATTAAGCGGAAAACGCAAAGGTAGGGAATGGTGATTGTGAATATGACAGGTTTGACGATGTGTTAGGCCTGAAGTGCATGAAAATATAAATGGCGGATGTTGGAGTTAGCCATCCTATGCTGTAATGACATCCAACATGTAATGACGTAGCGTGACAGACAGACAAATTCTTCCTGCTCTCATTCTTCCCAGTGTCCTTTCTTCCTCCTGGTGCCCTACTTTGTTCCTCTACCCTGCTGTTGGTGAGTCTCCGTGTGTGTGTGTGTGTGTGTGTGTGTGTGTGTGTGTGTTGGGGTTATCAGCCCACCCCGCCCCCACATTTTCACTCTTCTTTTTGTTCTGTTACATCCAGGCCCGTTCTGTGTTCTTGCTCCTCCATGAGCCTCGACTCTGTATACAAAAACAAAAAAAAGCAAATAAAAATTTAATGTGACTCAACAATAACCTGGAACCAATTTAATACCGATATAGATGCTGAAGAACAAGGACACATTCAAGTTTGCAAATATATAGTTGTGTCATACAGGATTGAGGAACAACAGAATGTGTAAACTATATAGTCATTTCCATGATGAAAGAAGCCGGTTCGGGTTAGGACCACTCACTGCAGAGAGGTTTACAGAGTACAAGCACTTCGAGAACATTGTTTGGTTCTCCAAACTCACTGCACCCACAATCACGTAAATACATCTTATACAATGGGCCAACGTGGCAGTCTATCAATGATGCTGTCTATAGCAAACGGCACGTGACAGTCACTTAGAGCATCTCACAAATTAGGTCATGCTACAAGACTTGGTAATTGCTCAATAAAGAACAGCTACAAACACCATACAGATATTCATGTTGGTTATCTTGATATTTATAGTGTTTTCCTTTATTTCATACATTCTGTACATTATGTACTCAGTCTTTATCAATGAAGTCAATAAACTTCAAACAAGTTCTACAAGACCACAAAGTGACCTTTTTCGAGTGACAAGTGCATATGGCAAAAGCCTATTATGTTTCGAACACAGCGGCACATGGCTCAACTAGTGTGTGTGTGTGTGTGTGTGTGTGTGTGTGTGTGTGTGTGTGTGTGTGTGTGTGTGTGTGTGTGTGTGTGTGTGTGTGTGTGTGTGTGTGTGTGCATGCGCCGCGTGACAACCTCCCATCCCTCGTTACCATGAGCTGAAATCATTGAATGAGCTCCTGCGAAGTAAACACGTGAGGGGTGTTCACGTGTAAATGATTAAATTCCACTTGATCTTGAGATCAGAGTGGTCACAGCTCAAGTTTCCCGAAGGGACGTCTTGATTGTCGGTCAAGTGTCGATAACTCACAACTCGTAACGTAAAGTTCCCAATCATCAAAACCATGCACCAAACCAAATTTTGGGGATTTGCTTCTGTATCCTAAACCATCTTTGGGTGTGACATTCTGTGAGAGGGTTTTAATTCTGCACTGACCTTCCCACGAGGAACACAAATTCGGACGCATTCTTCCAGAATCCAAAACCCAACCCGAAACGTGCCAGTGATTGCTTGATCTATTAATTAAGCTTTCCTCTCTATTATTCGCTTTGTAAAGATAAGAGGCTGAAAACAAAGGTCTCATATACAAAGGCCAAGCAGGTTTATAAATATTCATTTATATTCTCAATACTGCAAGAGTTCTTACTCAATTAATTTACATCATTTAGGACCATATTAGGCTGAAAAAGATCAGATGGATGAACTGATAAGTGTCCTCCAAATGTTGCCTTGCAACCATTTTGAATATCGTTATATTTTCGTTTTAGTTTCATTCAGTGCTTTGTTTACTCTCTGAGCCACACATTCCCTCTCGGCTTTCACCAAGCGCTTTGTACGTCTTATTGCTTTCTCACAATGGTAATTGTGCATGTGGTTTCTCAACAATGTTGAATCTCACTGACATCCTAAAATCAATACCAAATCAAACTGAAACCACAAAACAATACAGAATCATAGTGAAATCCTAAAATCAATACTGAATCATACTAAAATCCCATAATCTTTCCCAAATTATACTGAAATCCCAAAATCAACACCAAATCATACTGAAATCCCAAAATCAATACCAAATCATAGTGGAATCGTAAAAACAATAGCGAATCAAACTGAAACCACAAAAAAAAAATAAAGAATCACAGTGAAATCCCAAAATCATTACAGAGTTGTACTGAAATCTCCAAAATCAACAAGGAAGCAAATTTAAATCCCAAAATAATTACATCATCCTGAAATGACAAACTGAATAGCGAATTATATTGAAATCCCGAAATAAATGCCAATACTTCATGATATCCCCAAATCAATGCCGAATCATACTGGAATCCCCAATTCAATGTCAATACTTAATAAAATCCCCAAATGAATGCCAATATTTCCTGGAGTCCCAAAATCAATGCTGATGATGAAATCCCAAAATCGATACTGAACCTCAATTAAATCCCAAAATCAATGGTGAATCTCAATGAAATCATAAAATCAATCCTGATACTGTAATACCCAAGTCCACACACCAAATCTCACTTAACTCTTAAAATAAATACCAAATCCTAATGAAATACCAAAATCAATATTGAATCAATCACACTGATATCCCAAAATGGAAACAGAAGTACACCAAAATCCCCAAATCGAGATATATGATCTCATACATAGTAACTCATGGCATGATGGACACAAGCAACGTTTCTTGTTGGGTTTCTTTGGTTTGCTCATGTACTCAATACTTATGATAAGCTCTGACTCCATCGAACACTACAAGCTGTTTTTTTGTAACAAGTGCTGTACTCAACTTTTGTAATCAATATCTTAATTAATTTGGTCCACTTATTTTCCTTAATCTGTTGTAATTCTCAAAATCAGAGTAAAGGAGAAGATTGCCTAATGAAGAATACTGTATGTAACTTAAGAAATTTATGATTAGAGAAAAATTATTCCACCGATTATCTGGGTACGTTCATGACATTTCATTTTGGATCTCATTGTGAAGTGTGACCATTTCGATTCAAAGGACATTGACTGTCAAAGCACATCCAGTGCAGGAGAGGTTTGAAATACAGGAAAGTTCATTAAAGAGATCTTATAATACCCTGTTTGTGACTACAGGCAGAAATCTTTTCTTCAAACTCAAAACAAACCTCCTGAGATGATGATAAAAAGTGAAAATAATTTTGCAGACTAAGAGAGTGCGTGTATGTTTCTAAATAATTCACATTAATTTTCTGCCATCAAGGCCACGATCGACGTTCTTATGGAGACCAACTTGAGTCCGAGTCCATCTTCCAGAAACCACTCGAGTTTGAGTCCACCTTCGTGAGACAAATTCGAGTAAACTCGAGTCCCGAGTCCATTTTGTTGAGACTATCACCAGTCTGAATGAGCCCATCTTGTATAGACCAACTCAAGTCCAAAGCCATCACACAGTGGCGGCGTTCAGGCCAGACAACCCATGCAACACAGGAATTTCAAAATGACGTAATCTTCCCCAGAATGCTGGCACGCATGCACATAACCCCTTATCAGCAATGTTGATCGGGGCATGTTTCCATATATTGTGCATGCGAGATAAGGTTTGTTACCCAAAATGGCTCACAAAGCTTTTGAAAGAATCTGAAAATACTTGGAAAAGTACCTGACAGAAAGGGTTGTGCCTCCGCACAACGAAAGAGTTCAATAACTTTCTCAGGCCACCCAAAGCACCGAGATCCTGCAGCTCCCCATACTGCAAAATCCAAATGATGTGGGCCGAAGGATCGTGGACGAGCACGTTCTCCCCAAACTCCCGACAGATCGCGACCAGTGAATGGACTTTGAACCTTGCGGGAGTGCCGCCTGTGATCATGGTAGTCTTGGTGATCTATTAACAGACGTCTGCAATGGGAAACACTATACCATGCATCATTACCAACAAAGTCATGGTGACCAACTCTTCGACAAAGGACATCTTCACGACATGAAAATACACAAACCTTGTGCCAACTATTATTCACGTGGGAGCAGGATGTACCAGGTCGACACCGTGTCTCCCTAAGGGAGACACCGTATCTGGTTTGGATGCTTTTTAACAGCGATGGGAGGATCATACCTGGGGCTTGTGAATAAATAAATTAATCAATCAACTTTTTCAATTCTTATTAATTTTTTTCATTTGCAGCTTGTGGCTGCTTGGCTACATCATTTTCTGGTGGCACAGCTGTGCTGCTGATGCATTGCCCCCTGTTACCAGTAAGCTGGTACTCATTTTACCGACCTCACAAGAATGACAGGCCGAGTCAACCCACCTGGTGTTAATTCTCACCAGCACGACAGGGGCCTCACTTCAAGACCCTAGGATCTTAAGCCAGCCCCCTTAACTGTGAAGCCAACACCAGGCTAACTTTTTAAATTACATAAATTTAGTTTGTTTCGTTTTGGGCCCACAAGAAAAATTATACTAGATTTTGCATCTATTGCTAAAAAGAGAAGCATCCATCAATGTGTGTGTTATATATGTATATATTTTTTAATTATAAATAGTATTATTTATTTATTTATGTATTTATCTGCTGCCTCGGCTCACTTGTATTAACAGGAAATAGTATGAACGTGACACCTCTCATCCACGAATATTTCTCGTATTTCCTACATTTTCGTGAGTCCGATTTGCATCCAGGGACAGGATATTTATGGTGAACCATTTGCAAATTGTCATTCGTTCATTAAAATGCTGAAAATCATGTAAAAAAAATGGAAATTTGAACTACGGAGTTCATGCTAGCAACGGCAGGTTAAGAGTGCCCCGGCTAGCGGAAGTGAGTCACTGAAAACGCACACTGCATGCACAGAAAGCCTCATCAGCATTAATACGTCATCTTGAAAGTCCGGTATTGCATGGAGCCTCGAGGCAACAAAGGCCCCCACACAACCGATGGTGGTCCACAATCTTTCGAGACAGGACCCCGGAGGTGGTGATGTAGTTTGGGGGGGGGGGGAGGGGGTCTCAGTTTGTGGAAAAAAAACATCAACTTGTGAGCGATGAAAAACACAACACAAAAGGAAAACTCGATATCAAGGGAAAAAAGCAGCTACACGATGATTAAAAAAAACAACGAAGTTTTCCCCTGATATTTAACTACGCAAAACTATTACAAAGTTATGGGGTGAGGTTAGTAGAGAAGGCAGGTTAAGGGGAATAATAACTACGTTTAATGCATACAAAAGCAACAAGAATCACAATAAAAGGTGTATAACGCCTAATGTCAATACATATCGATATTGTTTATCAAATCCACACTACAATTCAAAAAACAACCCCTCATTAGTAAATCGACTAACCCATGTGTGCCATGGCAGAACAATGCGTTTTTGGAAATTTAGAAATGCCATCATACTTATCAAAAATAATTTGAAATTCACCCAATGAGAGGGGCCCCACTGGGCCACTATTGCATTTTGCTTTGGGCCTCCAAATGAATACCTCTGCCATTGCCATCTCAGAGACAAACATGAGTCCAAGTCCATCTTCATTTGACCAACTCGAGCCAGAGTCCATTTATGGTGACCAACTCAAGACCAAGTCAATTTTATGGAGACCAATTTGAGCCCAAGTCCATTAATCAAGACCAACTTGAGCCCGAGTCCATTAATCGTGACCAACTCGAATCTGAATCCAATTATCGAGACCCCTTTGAGCCCGAGTCCATTTATGGAGACTAGCTTGAGCCCGAGTCCATTATTTGAGACCAACATGAGCCCGAGTCCATTTATCAAGACCAATTTGAGCCTGAGTTGAGAAGTCGAGTTCACAAGCCCAAACCCGGTGCTGGGTCAGTCCCCTGTTTTACCCCCAACCCATTCCCTTCGTATTATGGAAAGTGCTGTCAATTTCCCAGCACAACATCAACAGCGAATCCAAAGATCAATGGGCGATTTATGTGACCAGATTTAGCAACTGCTTCTTGCGTGTTGCGTTTTTGATCAGCGGCTACGGCGGGACGAACAGACGCCACTTAAAGTGCATTTCCATGTTGTCTCTTCACAAAGTACATCCGCTCCGGCACGCGCCACATCAAGCCTACGGCCTGTTAGTTTTCTCACAAAGGCCGAAGAATAAACGTTGCGTTTTAATGCATCTTTTTGAACGATCATCACAGAATCCCTAATTGTAACTTGGCATATGCTGCCGTTTGTTCAGTGGGTTACAAAGAAAAGAAAAAACAGCGGTTTGGTTCAGTGGGAGGAAGGGGAATGCAAACCACAAAACCCTGTCTGTTTGTTTGCTTTGTACACGTGCACGTGTGTTACGACATGTACTGTCACACCTTGGGACACGATCGTCTGAACTCCCACAAATGAAAATGTTCCATTGCGGAAGTTGGAAGGGGGTGGATTTCCCTCCCTACACCGCTCACACAAGCCTCCCAGGCTCGCCAAATTATCCTCATCATGGCGAGGAGTCCCAGTGGCAACCTGGTGTCCGAAACACCTCAGGAACATCGCTGTCCAGTTTGCTAATCACCTTGTAAATGGCCTTCTTCCACGATGGGTCAGAGTCCTTTCCTGCCTGGATGGCCAGAAAGAATTCATGCAGAGTGATCTCCGCAACCTCGAGGAAGCGATTGGGAACCTAGGGAATGAGATAATCAGGTGCAAATAAAAGTGACGTCACAAAAATCAAATTTGACAAACACAGACAAGCATCCAGAATCACACTTGCATTTTGGACAAAATAATTTCAGGGTTTACTCTCTACCATGGGTGCTCCAAATATAAATTAATTCCCACCTTACTGCGATGTGTGCAATATAAAACAACGGTGTAATATGACGTCATAGATGAAACAACAGTTTAGCTTTGGGATCATAGCTGAGCTGTGAGAAGTCTTTATAAGCTTCTTTTACTGAAAGAGTTTATTTCTCATCTTTTTTGAAGCCCATATTCACTGGGATATGAAGTCGAGTTGAGTGCAGTGGAGTAAGGACACTACCCCACCTACAACCCGAGGGGTAAGAGTTGCTGCCCCACATTCCTCTATCCGATGTTGACAGTGAGGATATTAGTGTTTAGGAAGTTTGTGATGTGGATTATGATGATAAATGCAGCAGATGAGAATAAACAAAACATTTATCCATTCTTATGTTTCAGCACCGCAACAAACCTTCCTCATGTCAAGAACCACAATGCAGAGAGAGACCATCACATGACGAATCAAAAGCAATGACATGATGCAATGTTATTTAATTTTAAATCTATAAACAGATGATTGGCCATATTTCCGGGTTCGCACTAATGTAATCTTTCTCACATAATAATAAGCTTATTCTTTTTACTTACGAAATCTAAAGATTTCGTAAGTATATTGATAACGTCCGTTTCTGTTTGTTTGTTTGTTTGTTTGTATGTTTGTTTGTTGGCACGATAACTCGAGAATGGAAGAAGCTACCAATGTCAAATTGCACCACAACATTCAGGAGGGTGATGGCAAGTGCTGATTAGATTTTGGTCGAAATCGGTCAAAGGTCAAGGTCACAGTGAGGTCAAATATCCGATTTTTGATGGTTTGGTACAGATAACTCGAGAACGGAAGAAGCTATCAATATCAAATTACACCACGTGATTCAGGAGGGTGATGGCTAGTGCCGATTATATTTTGGTCAAAATCGGTCACTAGGTCAAGGTCACAGTGAGGTCAAACATCCAAAAAATGATAACTCGAGAATGGAAGAAGCTACCAATGTCAAATTACACCACGTGATTCAGGAGGGTGGTGGCCAGCACTGATTAGATTTTGGTCAAAATCGGTCAAAGGTCAAGGTCACAGTGAGGTCAAACGTCCAAAACATTCGATTTTTGATGGTTTGGTACAGAATCATCGTAGAAACTTCTAGTTTGCGTCGCTACCTTCTCTAGAGACAGCTTTTATTAGACAAGGTCAGAGGTCAAGTTGACGATTTCGTAAGTACCAGTCTATGACTGCTTGTTTGTTTGTTTGTTTGTTTGTGGGCACGATAACTCGAGAACGGAAGAAGCTACCAATGTCAAATTACACGACGTGATTCAGGAGGGTGATGGCTAGTGCTGATTAGATTTTAGTCAAAATCGGTCAATGGTAAGGTCACAGTGAGGTCAAACATAATTCCGTAAATTCATGTGGAGAAATGGAGATTTTTGCTTCGCTCGACGTTACGAGTTCATTTTAACTTCGATTTTAATTTTGTCTTCGGTTTTTGTGATCGCTTAGGACGCCTAAAACTTGGTTGTCGAAATTCTGGTAAAAATCGGATGTTTTGGAGACGTTTTAAGATTGTATAAAAAAATATTTCACTCGACGCGTCACGGGTCGTCCCATGATGCAGTGCGCTCGAGCAGACGCGTCGTTGAGTTACGTTAAGGTATAATTGTGTGGAGAAATGGAGATTTTTGCTTTGGTCGACGTTACGATTTTTGATGGTTTGATACAGAATCATCGTAGAAACTTCTGGTTTGCGTCGCTACCTTCTCGAGAGACAGCTTTTATTAGACAAGGTCAGAGGTCAAGTTGACGATTCCGTAAGTACCAGTCTATGACTGCTTGTTTGTTTGTTTGTTTGTTTGTTTGTAGGCACGATAACTCGAGAACGGAAGAAGCTACCAATGTCAAATTACACCACGTGATTCAGGAGGGTGGTGGCCAGCACTGATTAGATTTTGGTCAAAATCGGTCAAAGGTCAAGGTCACAGTGAGGTCAAACGTCCAAAACATTCGATTTTTGATGGTTTGGTACAGAATCATCGTAGAAACTTCTAGTTTGCGTCGCTACCTTCTCTAGAGACAGCTTTTATTAGACAAGGTCAGAGGTCAAGTTGACGATTTCGTAAGTACCAGTCTATGACTGCTTGTTTGTTTGTTTGTTTGTTTGTGGGCACGATAACTCGAGAACGGAAGAAGCTACCAATGTCAAATTACACGACGTGATTCAGGAGGGTGATGGCTAGTGCTGATTAGATTTTAGTCAAAATCGGTCAATGGTAAGGTCACAGTGAGGTCAAACATAATTCCGTAAATTCATGTGGAGAAATGGAGATTTTTGCTTCGCTCGACGTTACGAGTTCATTTTAACTTCGATTTTAATTTTGTCTTCGGTTTTTGTGATCGCTTAGGACGCCTAAAACTTGGTTGTCGAAATTCTGGTAAAAATCGGATGTTTTGGAGACGTTTTAAGATTGTATAAAAAATATTTCACTCGACGCGTCACGGGTCGTCCCATGATGCAGTGCGCTCGAGCAGACGCGTCGTTGAGTTACGTTAAGGTATAATTGTGTGGAGAAATGGAGATTTTTGCTTTGGTCGACGTTACGATTTTTGATGGTTTGATACAGAATCATCGTAGAAACTTCTGGTTTGCGTCGCTACCTTCTCGAGAGACAGCTTTTATTAGACAAGGTCAGAGGTCAAGTTGACGATTCCGTAAGTACCAGTCTATGACTGCTTGTTTGTTTGTTTGTTTGTTTGTTTGTAGGCACGATAACTCGAGAACGGAAGAAGCTACCAATGTCAAATTACACCACGTGATTCAGGAGGGTGATGGCTTGTGCTGATTAGATTTTGGTCAAAATCGGTCAAAGGTCAAGGTCACAGTGAGGTCAAACATAATTCCGTAAATTCACGTGGAGAAATGGAGTATTTTTGCTTCGCTCGACGTTACGACTCCATTTTAACTTCAATTTTAATTTTGTCTTCGGTTTTTGCGATCGATTAGGACGCTTAAAACTCGGTTGTAGAAATTCTGGTAAAAATCGGATGTTTTGGAGACGTTTTAAGATTGTATAAAAAATATTTCACTCGACGCGTCATGGGTCGTCCCATGATGCAGTGCGCTCGAGCAGACGCGTCGTTGAGTTACGTTAAGGTATAATTGTGTGGAGAAATGGAGATTTTTGCTTCGGTCGACGTTATGATTTTTGATGGTTTGATACAGAATCATCGTAGAAACTTCTGGTTTGCGTCACAACCTTCTCGAGAGACAGCTTTTATTAGACAAGGTCAGAGGTCAAGTTGACGATTTCGTAAGTAACAGTCTATGACTGCTTGTTTTGTTTGTTTCTCTGTCCATTCGACGATTTTTTTTCTTCACTATTTCGAACAGGGACCATAACATCTATTTTATTATAAAAGTCTTTTTCTGAGGAGTTCTGTTTGCATATTATTGTTTTCATTATGAATTACCTTATATTTTTTTGTCCCCCATCATTTATCTTACTTAACCACTATTTTTATTGAATAATTGCGAGATGACGGAATCTTGCGAGAGTGTGAATGAAATGTTTTTGTGTTTTTTTGCTTTTAACATTGTTCTTAACAAACAGAACAGTAATTTTGTTAATATAACAATGGGAAGATAGAGAGAAGAGATTGTGAATTTAACGGTTCCGTCATTATTTACTTTTTACATTGTACTTGATGAACGGGAACAGGAACAACGCAGGCATGTTTTCATCATGCAGGCATTCACCTTCACACTTCTGTCGTTTTAGACTATCATTTGTGCTTAATTACATTCATATGTTTAATGCCAATGTGAAAAGGATGTGATGCACCCTTTTTGAATTGAATCGCCAGTGGATGGAAAAATTCCAATGTTTCACGTGGACAATAAAAAAAATGAAATGAAATGAAATGATGGGTCGAATAACCTGTTTTAAAACACTAGTACGTGCCCGTACGTGCATGCCCGTACGTGCAAAAAAAAAAAAAAAAAAAAAAAAAACTTTCAAACCGCTTTCCAGAAACAACCACATAGGCCATTCCTTCGCTCTCGTGTGCCCGTACATGCAAACCAAAAAAAATATACCATCAGAGATGGGGAATCCCCTGCCATTGAAAAATAATTGAAATCAAATAAGCGGTTTTCCATTTATTACAAAAAACTTATTTTCCAAGATAGAGCCCCAGTCGGCCATCTTGGATCCGGCCACGCCCAAAATCAATAGGGTTCTTCCTTTTTAGGTGGTACATGTGTGACCCAAATTTCAAATCGATATGGCGAAAAAACATTTTTTTTAAGATGGCTGCACCAGTCGGCCATCTTGGATCCGGCCACGCCCAAAATCAATAGGGTTCTTCCTTTTCAGGTGGTACATGTGTGACCCAAATTTCAAATCCATATGGCGAACAGTTTATGAGTTATCGCACTCACAGCTATAAATGTTGACGCCGCTCCAGGCCAGAATCAATAGGTTCTTCCTTTTCAGGTAGTACATGTGTGACCCAAATTTCAAATCGATATGGCGAACAGTTTACGAGTTATCGCACTCACAGCTATAAATGTTGATGCCCAGCCGGACGGACGGACGACCCGGGTGATAACAATATCCCCCTTCCGCCACGTGGCGGGGGATAAAAATATACCAGAGATGGGGAATCCCCCGCCATTGAAAAATAAGTGAAATCAGATAAGCGGTTTTCCATTTATTACAAAAACATTTTTTTCAAGATGGCCGACCCAGTTGGCCATCTTGGACCGGCCACGCCCAAAATCAATAGAGTTCTTCCTTTTCGGGTGGTACATGTGTGACCCAAATTTCAAATCGATATGGCGAACAGTTTATGAGTTATCGCACTCACAGCTATGAATGTTGACGCTGCCCCAGTCGGCCATCTTGGAGCCGGCCACGCCCAAAATAAATAGGGTTCTTCCTTTTCAGGTGGTACATGTGTGACCCAAATTTCAAATTGATATGGCGAACAGTTTATGAGTTATCGCACTCACAGCTATAAATGTTGACGCCCAGCATGCCGGACGGACGGACGGACAGCCGGACGGACGACCCGGGTGATAACAATATCCCCCTTCCGCCACGCGGCGGGGGATAAAAACTTTCAAACAACCACACAGGCCGTTCCTTCGCTGTCGTAAACGACAACTGGATTGGGGCATTGTGTATAAGAAAATCGAGAAAGAAATCAAGAAAGAATACAGTAAGTCATCACTATTCGGAAGTCCGGAAGTTAAGTCCTCACTGTCCGGAAGTTCGCATATCACAGTTACGATTATTCACAATTTAGTTTTAATGGCCAATTATTCAATTAGCGCCAACGTATTTTGCCTTTTCACAATGTTATCGTAAGGAAAAACACAAAGAGAAGAGAAGAGAGGAAAAAAAAAGAAAAAAAAACGTACGTGCAAAAAAAAACCAAAACCAAGAAAAACAAGTGGTGCCAGGAACAACAAATCCCTTCCATTTAAGGCATAAAGCTATTTTGGGGATCAAATTTAAATTTGATATATCCTTAACCCTGATCTTCACAAATATGCATTTTTCACTAAAGGATTGTTCGGGTTTTAAGTGTCAAATAGAATAAGGTTCACTAGAAGCTTAGTTTGAAGTAAATCGGATCATTTTTGACGGAGTTATGAGCGAAAAACGATTTTGACCTTTTCGTGACCTGACCTTGACCTTATTGGACCCAAAAGTTAATGGGGTCATCCAAGGTTCATTACCCACCTGTGGATACAATTTGACAGTGTTTGAGCCAGCCGTTTTCCCGTAAAGTTGTATTTTCGTAACCATGTTTTAGTTTTAATGGAAAATTTGTAATTTTGACCGATGACCATGACCCCCAAAACTTCGGACCCTACCGATCTTCACAAATATGCATTTTTCACCATAGGAATGGGTAGGATTATAAGTGACAAATAGAATAAGGTTCACTATAAGCTTAGTTTGAAGTAAATCAGATCATTTTTGATGAAGTTATGAGCGAAAAACGATTTTGATCTTTTCGTGACCTTGACCTTGACCTTTGATCCAATTGGACCCAAAAGCTAATGGGGTCATCCAAGGTTCATTGCCCACCTGTGGATTAAATTTGATGGTGTTTGCTGAAGCCGTTTTGCCGTAAAGTTGCTAACGGACAGACAGACAAACAAACCGGACGATTACAATATCCTGCTCCCTCCCTTAGGGAGAGGGTGGGATAACAAAAACCAAAAAAAAAACTTTCAAACAACCACACAGGCTGTTCCTTCGCTCTCATAAACGATGACTGGATTAGGGCATTGTGTTTATCTATAAATGCGCATAAGAAATCGAGAAATTATGAGAATACAGTTAATCATCACTATCCAGAAGTCCGTACGTTGTAACCTGTAATGGGGAACGCGGCTGAGAATCTCTTCCCCAACAGCCACGCCTACGCAGCAACGTGTCTTGTCATTGGTTGGTAAATAAATGGCCATAACTTGGGAAGCACTTATCCGATTAATATTAAACCTTGAAAAGGCACATACTCAGGTCCCCAGCAATATAGCTGGCAAGTTTCAATTAGATCGGACCAGTGGTTGGCGAGAAACAGCGGTCACAGACACATAGACACACATTGCTGGAATTATAGATAGATAATCGCCATTACTGCGTTTCCTCTCGCATGATTTACTTCCAGTTTATAGAATCCTGAAGTGACCTCACAAACACCAGTATACTTTAAGCCCCTGCAGCTATATGATCACTCGAGAAGAGCTATGGACGTAACACCAACACCACCGAAAGTAACTTGTGACATTGAATACATCATGGGATGGGAAAGCACCCAAACCATGGAAATTGTCAACAATGGATGTTCACAGTCACACGATTCGTTTACTGGTGTTCCATATCATTCCCCCGTGCACAAGAAGCGAAAATCGGGGTTACGCAATGGGTTCACTTCTGTCTGTATACAAATGTCAGTTTATAATCGAGGATAAATAATTCAATTAAATGTTATATTTTGAACATGGATTGGAAAACGAACCTGTAGTTTAACAGTAATTTACTTCTTAAAAAATTTTGTATACCTTGTCGAGGCTCGTATGAGAGCGAACACACAACGCACATCAAGGGGGGCATGAGACAAGAGGGGCGGGAGTGGGAAGGACAAAACAGTGGGGAACAGAGACATTACGAGATCTGTGGAAGGGAGAAGGATGGGACGGGGAACATGGGGAATAGAAGATGGACATTACAGGGACTTTCAGGAAGGAAAGCAGGGAATTTGAAGGAGGTGGGCTTGGGTGGATTATCGGGGGTAGAAAAGATCGAGGTTTGGATGGGGGATGATAAGAGGTGGTGGTGAACGGCTGTTTTGAAGGCCTGGAGGGAAAAATGGGATTGAATAGAGTGAGGGGGTTTATTCCAAAGGTGGGAAAAAAAGAGGAATGAAAGAGTGAAGGTGAGCAGCGATTCGTGATTTTGGTAGTTTTACCAGAAGGGGGTTGTTGGCCGACCTTGAGCGCCCTGCGGAAATGTGTTGGGGACAAATCGCAGAGAGAGAGAGAGAGAGAGCGGGGGGGGGGGGGGGCGAAGCTGGAGAGGAGACGGTAGGAGACAGAAAGACCACCGACCAGCCTGCGGTGATTGAGTGAGAGGCCAAAAGACTCAGCCTCATTGCGGGAGATGCCAATGATCCGAAATGCCTTGGTTTCGACAGCGTGAAGCCAAGAGAGGTTAGAGGCAGAAGCCCCAGCACAGAGGGGAGAGCAGTACTCCCATCAGGCTGCGGACAAAAGCTTTGTAAGTGGTCAGGAGCTCAGGTGGGCCGAGGAAGGACTTTGCACGACGGAGGATTCCCAGTCGGCGACTGGCTTTGGAGGCGAGGTTTGAAATGTGGCTTTCCCAAGAAAGGTCATGGCAGATAGTGAGACCCAGAAGCTTGAAAGAAAGGACTTCTTCCAGAGGATTGTTGAGAAAGTGGATGGGGGGATTTTCTTAATGGTCCTTTCGGAGAGACATAGTGAGAGTGTGAGATTTGTCCGGATTGAAAGACATGTTCCACGTGTTGGACCAGTTTGTGATTTTATCCAGATCTGCAGTGAGCGAAGAAGCTGCTGCTTGCCGGTCTGAGGGATGACCGATGGTACAGCAGAGGGTGGAGTCATCAGCAAAGAAATATAGAGGATTTTCCAGAGAGTCGGAGAGATCATTGATGAAAATCAGAAAAAGAACAGGGCCGAGAACGCTACCTTGAGGAACTCCAGCCTGGACAAGAAGAAGGGATGAAAGAACTCCGTTTACTGGCCAGACGTTTACTGCGACAGGAGAGGAAGTCTGTGAGCCATGAGTGGAGATGGCCTTGGATACCATAGGAAGAGAGTTTGGTGAGCACAGCAGGGTGCCAGACTGTGTCAAAAGCATGTGATATGTCTAGGGATACGGCTCGGATTTCCTGTCTGGAATTGAGAACCTCCATCCATTGTTGGGAGAGCAGAAGCAGCATTTCCAAGGTAGAGTGACCTGGTCTGAAACCAAATTGATGATGGGAAATCAAGCCATTGGAGAAGAGGAAGGATTTCATGTCTGAAGCGATGATGGATTCCATAACCCTGCTGATGATTGGGAGAAGGCTGATTGGTCTGTAGTTGCAGGGATCTGTTTTTGCACCTTTTTTATGCAGGGCAGTGATGTTTGCAGATTTCCAAGCAGATGGCAGATGACCTTGAGCAAATGAGAGGGTGAATAGAACAGAGAGAGGGTGTTAAAGAACAGAAGAGCAGGCTTTGAGGACACGTGGGCTGATGCCGTCTGGACCAGTTGCAGAATCTGAGTCGAGGTTTGACAGCAAGCTCTCCACCTTGTCAAGAGAAAAGGACACAGAGTCCAGGGACAGTTGGGTGTGACTGGGTAATGTGGGTAGAGAAAGTGATGGGTTTTGGACACAAGATTTAGCTGCAAACACAGTTTAGGCATTCAGCTTTTTCACGTGCGGTATCAGCAGTGCTGCCATTTGAGATAAGGGAGGGATGGAGGGGGAACATACACCAGAAACAGATTTGATTAGACGCCACCAGGATTTTGAGGAGGGAGAGGTTTGAAAGTTCAGACTTGAGATTAGAAAGATGTTGTTTTCTGGCTCTGCTGAGGGTAGATACACACTTGTTCCAAGTTTTATGGAAAGAACTGAGATTGCCCTCAGTTGGGTTTGCTTTCCATGAAGCAAAGGCAAGTTGTTTCAAGACAACTGCCTCGTCATAAGCTTCAGTGAACCAAGGGCGGGAGAAAGGGGAGGACAACTGAAGACGAGAGGGTATAAATCTGTGCACGAGGGAGAGCAAGTTTCTTTGAAAGACTTCCCAGGATGAGTTGATGTTGGAGAAAGTAGCGATAGGAGACCAGTCTATAAGTTTGATGGCTGCTTGGAGACCCTGCCAGTCGGCTTGAGTGAAATGCCAGACTCGACAGCGGTGAGGTGGTTCTCTGATAATAGCCAGAGACATGTCCACTTGGATAAGGTCGTGGTCAGAAGAACCGATTTGAGCGGAGGAAGAGCAGCAGATATTGTCAGGGAAATTTTTCAAAATCAGATCCAGACGAGATAGAGTACCATTGGTTGAGATCCGGGTCGGGAAGTTGACCGATTGAGTCAGTCCCAATGAGTCGTAGAAAGCTTTTGCTGAGGTGCCATGGCAGGTGAGAGAGGTACCCACACCTAGCCAACTGGCGTGATGACAATTGAAGTCGCCACATACGAGGAAGAGAGAGTTTGGATGAGAATGCAGAAGTTGGTCCATGCTTTCGGATAGTGAGGTGTAGAAGGAGTCATCACTGTTTGGTGGACGGTACAGTACACATATAAACATGAGGTGGGAGTGGAAGGAAGTCATAAGCAGAGGTATTCCTGGGAGTGTGGGGGAGTGAGGGCAGTGCATGGAGAGAGGAATAGAGTCTTTGATGAAGAGAACTCCTCCACCAGGACGAGGCTCAGGTCTGTCATACTCAGGGAGTAACCAGGGAGAGATACTTGGGAGTCAGACACGTCTTGGGGGAGGAAAGTTTATGTTCAGCAGTGGCAACCTGTATGGAAAGATCTGAAAGGTTTGAGCGAAGGCCCTGGATATTTGAGGTCCACACTGTTAATGAAGAGGGAGGGGAGGAGGGTTTGGGTGCAGGGGTGGGGACGAGGGGGGTTGGACAAGGGATGAGATGGGGAGGTAAGGAGGGTTGTTGAAAGAGTGTGGGGGATTGCAGAATAGCTTGTGGAGGGGGCCAGATGAGGAGAAAACACTCTGTGGTGCTGGGGGAGAGGGGGGACAAGAGAGGGGGAAGAAGGCAGTTGAGGATTTGAGGAGGTGGAGTGAAGAGATGGAGGTGAGAAGGCAGTGGAAGGAGGAAGCTTTGTGGATGTGAGGGGGGGCAACTTTGAGAAGGGTGAGTGAGGGGGGTGAATGGTGGGAGAAAGGTGAGGAGGGAGTTTTTGAGAGCGGTGAGAGGGAGGCTTGGAGGGAGAAGAGTGGGATGGTTGCTTTGAGAGTGAGGGGTGAGAGGAGCGAGATGGTACTGAAATTAGAAAAAAAAGAATGGTTGATGGAAAGCGAACATTCATAGCAAACATTGGTTTTTTTTGAAGTTTTAGGTCAGAGATGGATTAAACACGTTTCTTAATGGATGAAATGAAGGCGAATTTAGAGAATGGAGAAAAGAAATGCTGTTACAGTTGGATTTTTTTTCGGCAAGGTATGCAGGAAAGGTCGAATTGAGAGCAGTCTGTTTAAATAGTAGAAGAGTAGTGCATTATGATACCGTAAAGAGTACCACCCGTCTGAAAGAGGAAGATGAAGCATTATAAGAGATCGTTTTTATTGGTTCACGAGTCAGTAAGTGACCACTATATTCGTTATGGGTGTCTGTCTGTCTGTCTGTCTGTCTGTCTGTCCCGAGCATAGCTCCGTGGGTTTTGATCCGATCCTGATAAAATTTGGGTGAGAGGTTTATATCATGATCTAGTTGTGTTTTCCTGCGAATGGGCGCAGTGCGCCCATTATGGGCGGAGCCACACCAAAAATACGTGTTTTTAGGGGGTAGCCGGTTTCAAGTTACATCTTCTCCGAGGGGGTTTGTCGAATCTGGCAGGGGTTTCGGTATTTGGATAGCCCAATGGCACCTGCATAGCCCCACGGAGCTCGATTTTTTCATTTTCGTCCCAAGGTCAAGGTCACAAACTTAGAAAATGTCAAAAAAAAATCAATAAATTGGGCATCGAGCTCCTCGGGTTTTCAACTGTTTCAAATGAAGTTGGTATGCAAGTCATGCTCTTCGAGTACTACAACTTTCATCATTTACGTTTTTCCCGATTCACGCCAGTTTGCCCGTGGCGTCCCCTCGAAGGTCAAAAAATAAAAAAGGTGAACCATGTACATTGCTCGTGAACCATCGCTGTCTCCAGACTTGTTATTATTATTATTGTTTGAGAGAGTTTTCAACAGATTAGGTCATGGAAGTGTTGTAGAAAAAATTGAGGTGAATGGTGAATTTGGATCGATAAACGCAGGGGGTGTAAACGGATCACGTGGTTATGGTTGCAGGTCAGACACAAGATTATTATTTTTTGATGTATTTTTGAAGAACAGGTAAAATTCGGGAATGGAAGGTTGTAGATCATAAGAAATCGTGAAGGTAATGGCGAGAGGGGGTTAACTCAGGAGAACAAAGATGGTGTGCCGGCATGAGGAAGAAGAAGAAGAAGAAGAAGAAGAAGAAGAAGAAGAAGAAGAAGAAGAAGAAGAAGAAGAAGAAGAAGAAGAATCGAGACTCGTGAGTGTGCAAGGAAAAGGTAGTGGTTTTTCTTTTTTTATTTAAGACAAGAAATTAGTTGGGGGGGGGATGGGGGATGTTAGGAAAGTGGGGAAGATAGACATTGAAGATAATGGGGAGAAAAAAAAATAAACACGATCGTACACCGAGGGGAACAAAGGGTAGGCTTCAAACACCCGGTAAGACAAGGTCGACAAAATCTCACAAAATAGCACGATTTTTGAAACAAAACCGAACTAGGAACACACAGTAACATGTAGGTGAGAAAATAAACAGTTAAAACGGGACAGATAACGACCGGAAACTTAACTTTGAGATCGTCAGCAGAGAGCCCTGAAAGGAGACCTGCCAATGCTCCAAACCCAGAACCGGAAGTTAACCAATTGAAACTTCTGAATTAATGAATTCAGAAGTTAATATTTAATATTTAATTAATACTTCTAGATTAATGCTGATCGCACATGCACAGAGAGTAGTGAGATACTTTTTTTTAGTCTGTCTGCCTGCCTGGCAGTCAAACAGAATTGGAAATCATTCCAAACAGGAAACTTACTGTTTTTAAGGATGTCATAAAGGACACAAACAACAGGGACAAACTAATGTAAAATGTTAAATATGGTGGGGTAAAAGGCGGTGAACATCAACGGCAGTGAACTTCCAAAATTTCTTTGATACGACCTTGAAAATCATTATTTTATTTCAAATGAATTATATACTTGAGAAGTGTGTGGGGTAAGGTGCTCCATGAACCCTCTCGTTAAATCTGGTATTTGGGCGCCTCTTCACAAGCCCCTAATAGCAGATGAGAACCGAATCCATAACTCGGGTTGGTTGTGCAAGCACCAAGATTGAATTCTGGACCAATATAAGAAAGCCTTGGGAACTGATGGATTGCTTTTGACATTTTGGAGATTGGATGGAAGGGTTTATGTTTAGTGGAACATCACAAATCAATGGACTCCAGATTTCATCCTGCCAACAGTTCATGCTGCAGGAAGTGGAGCGATGCTTTGGGGGGTTATTCTTCAGATCTTCCAATCCGACCAACGCAAAATTAGACTTCTTCGAGTGAATGCATCATATCGGACCAGGATTTCATTATGAAGTCATCCTGCTGGTTTCATCATTACTGAAGCATTGCTGTGCCTCTGAGGAGGTTCCCATGTCGATGGAGAGCAATTTGGAATTTGCTCATGAGGGCACAGACACACAATGACTTGCTCTTTTCAAAGGACTGACTCTTTTCTCTTTACAACCACCGTGGGATCGCTAACATTCATCAGCACGCAATGCTGGCATAAAGGACACCTGCCATAACATCCCATATCGATGGATGATGCAATCATTGATGGAACGCTGATGCCTGCAAAGCAGCTCCAGGATGAAAGTTTATCATTGGATGAGGAATCCAACCCAGACTAGATAGTTTAAAGGTGAGTTTAGTCACTCTGAGCTATATTTTATAAAACATGCAAAATTAGAAGGGTACTCGGTAGAGCGCATACCTCCGCCTGATCCATGAGAACATATAGGGTCCATTACATTTTTGAAATATCATGCCACACAGGACTATGTCGATTTTGGCCCTATATCTCAATGGTGAAGAATCACATTAAAAATTAAATAATTCGCGTATCCAGTTCCGGATTCAGATCTTCACGAAAATTGAATGCATTCGTCCTTGTCACACACCCAATCTGTCCACAACTTTTTGAGATATCCTGTACACAAACAAACAAACAAACAGATAAAAAGGGGTGAAAACATAACTTCCTTCACCTTCGGTGACGGAGGTAACAAGTGGCATCCAGGGACTGACTATCTCGAGATAATGGTTGACAACATTCACACTTAGACGCTGCTTGTGTGTCCGGATAATTATTCGGTGAGCTGCAACTTACCCATTGTGTTTAATAAGCAATATAAATAATGTAGATAAAACCAAATTCCACACCTCTGTAAACTTCAGATGTTGTTACCTTGCAACCCATTTTGACTATCTCATTACTTCCGCAGCCAATGCAACATGGACAGTGACAGGCGATAACTTTTACTCCAAAATATCTTTTCAAGTTCACTTGATGTCTGCTCACTGTTTTAATGAAGCCCTTATATTTGTGGTCCTTTCAAAACCAGGCAAATTTCCTGATAGCCATTCGAGGTCTCTCCACTGCAGCGCAGATCAGAAGGGGGTACACAATCGTTGGTGAAGCATTGCTCGACGACAAAGCGGGAGTAGGCCATTGAGAGGCCTCATGGCTATCTAGACCAATGGGAAATTGGAGACAGAGATTCGGTGGAGACAAAGAGCGGGACAAAGGGTGTGCTGCATCAGAGACAGATCTAACGGCCGCCAGTAAGCAGCGGAGGGGGGAACAGAGGAGTCTTCAGATGTTAAAAGCTGTGCTACGTAGACCGCCCTTTGAAGCTGGAATGCATAAAGTCAAAGTCCGAACGGTCGGCGGCGGATAAGAGTTGGAGATGAGATAGGGGTATAGTCAGGGGGCTCATGAGCAAAGGAGTACGTAAGGGTCAGGAGTCAAAAGGGTCTTTAAAGTGCAAGCTCAGCACTTTCATTTCCTCCCATGAAAGAGACATGAATGCGATCGTTCCAAGAAAAAAAAACCCTAGACAAATTCATATATTGAATAAATAAATCCACACGGGCTGCATGGGATGCTCGGAATAAAGCACGCAGCAAAATTAACAATGAGACTTCCAGATTTGACAATCTTCTTTAGCAGCACACTAATTGCCGCTCCAAAACCTCCCTCAGATGCATGGCCCGTAATGATGTCCCTTTTAAGTCGCGAGACGGTTGAATTCACTGTGATGGCCAAAGCAGGCGAGTAGACAGCTGGAGGGGAAAGGTTCAATGAACAACCAATTCCTAAAGGAAAATTTTCAAAACCTTGGCAGTGCATCGCCTGGCATCTTGCCCGACGTCAACTCCCTTTGCCAACAGGCCGATGGATGGGCAGAGACAGGAATAAGCCATTAAAAAGAAATTCATGGAGATGCCTCTGCATGGTGCCGTCTTCTGATGATGCCCTCTTTCCACGGAAAGTCACCGGCTGCGTCTCTACCCTCATGGTAAACTTGCCATGGGTGTTTGAAAGTACCCTGGCAGTTGCTTACACAAACTTGTTTGCCTGGTGTATGACCCACGTTAACATCGCTGCACACAATATCTTTGCACGACCTTCTTTTTTCCCCAAAGTATTAAATATATATTTTATATGAAGTTATGTTCATTTATATTAGGAAAGGCATAGACCTGAGAACATACTGGCCTCTAAGCTCTCTAACCTGTGTCTGAATCCCGACCCAGCTATAAACTGTCATGCAGGGTGATTCATCAATGTTTGAGTCTTCCCTTGGATGGACATTAAAAACTGGGTTTCCCGTCTGCCGGCATTATTTGGTGTAAGTGAAAGATCCCACGGTGTTCTTCGTGAAGAGCCGGTACCCTGAACAAATTCCAAATTTCTGCTCTATCCTACAGGGGGCAAGGCATCAGCAGCACAGCTGCGCTCCCAGCGAATGGTGCTATCCACAGCCATGTGCTGCATACGAAAGAAGAAGGAATGGCATGTGTAAAAACAGAGTAACTGTTAAAAATTGAAAACTTCAGCTAATATGGAGCTGCCAATCATGCGAGGGTCAGGTCCGACGTTTTAACCACTGAAGTGGTCGTCATCCTGGGACTATAAAGGCATTGACATAAGATGTTACGTTCCCACCAATAGAGGATGTGCGGGGGCATCACGTGCCTTCGCTAAGCCGATTGTGAGACGCATCATTTTCAGTATCACCATACTGCAGTCACGTGATGTCCCCTCTCCCTTAGAATGATACGTAATCTCAGGCACACAATGTCCTTCTGCAGTGTCCCGGATGAGAATAAATCAGCAGTTGAAACGATGGACCCGAGCCTTGCCTGTTTGGCAACCATAATCGTTGTTGGTGCCTTTTGAAAATGGATCTTCCCAACTACAATCAGTTTTTTGTAGTGGGGAAGATCCATTTCCTTGGGGTAAAATTAAGCACAAAGTGGGGTTGTTGAGGTTCCCTCTGACTGTCTGTCTGTTCGTCTTCAGATGTCAGTCTATGATGGAGGAAGCACTTTATTCCGATTGAATTTTATCTTTTGAACACTGTAGAGCACAAATCGGAACATGAATCGGAACACTAACTTGCAGTTTGGCAGGACTTTGGCTCTGAATTTGCCAAATTGTATGAAATCTCGTCCCATGTGCACAGAGATGAGTCAGGTATTTTTTGAGTCTACCTTCCTGTCTGGCAGGTAAACAAAATTGAAAATCATTCCAAACAGCAAACTTACTGTTTTTAAGGACGTTATAAAGGACACAAACAACAGGCATGAAGAACGAATATAACATGTCTAACGAGAAGGGCACTCAGTGGAGCGCATCCCTCCGCCATATAATGCCTGATCCACGAGAACATAACAAGCCCATTACATTTTTGAAATACCATGCTACATACACAGTACTATATCATTTTGGCCATATCTCTCAATGGTGAGGAATCACTTTAAAAATTATCAGATCCCGATCCGGATTCAGATCTTCACCAAAATCGAATCAATTCCAAGTTTCATCTGAATGTGTCCACAACTTTTTGAGATATTGTGCTATATATCGGTTTAGCCATATCTCTCAATGGTGAAGAAACACTTAAAAAAATTATCAGATCCGGATCTGAATTCGGATCTTCACTAAAATTGAATCAATTCTTCCTTGCCACACACCCAACATTTCCACCAAGTTTCATCCGAATCTGTCCACAACTTTTTGAGATCTCGTGCTATATATCGTTTTTGACCCTATCTCTCAATGGTGAAGAATCACTTTAAAAATTCTAGTATCCAGATCCGAATCAGTTTGTTAACATTCCGGCAATTAACAAACAGAGAAACAAACAGACAGAAAGGGGTGAAAACATAACCTCCTTCACCTTCGGTGGTGGAGGTAATAAGGTGGTGTAAAAGACGCTGCATCTACGCCAGTAAACTTCCAAAAATAACATTTTCTACAGCCTTAAAAACTCTTATTTTATTTCAATTGCATTATATAGTTGAACAGTGTAGAACGCAAATCACCTTGTTGGAAATTCCAAAAAATTCCAGTTTAGCAGTACTTGGACAAATGATAATGCCATTTTAGACAATGTTGACCAATAAAATGTGCCGCTTGCACTCTCTGTACTGGGGGAATATCGAGATGCAGACAGAATGACGGCTCGTAGGAAATATAGATTGTGCTTGGAAACACAAGGCAAGAGTTTAAATGACCCTTCCCATGTCCTTTTTCTCAAGACTGTGCGGGGTAAGATGTTCTATGAACTCTCGAGTTTCTCATGGTTTTTTTATTGAATGAAAATATTCAGTGCACTCAGCCAGCCCATACAGTGTAAAAAGTGTCAAAGGAGAGATCTTGTAAGCCTGCCTCACAAACAACCAGATGATATTCAAATGTCATGAGACTTTATAATAAATCAAATCAACAATGGCAATAACAAGAAAGAAAGGAGGAGGAACAAGAGGGCCAGTTTGAAAGCCTGAAAAGAAGAGGTGAGAGCTGAGAGTATACCTGGAAGTCGTTACTTTTGTTATAGTGCAAGTTGAGCGATCGAAAAAGCTCCGAGTCCTGTGTGACGACAAGTTCCTCTGAATTGGTTGTGCCTTCGCTCAGGGCCTGCCGAGCAAACTTCTCCATCTGGATGTAGAAGAACTCGCGAAAGTTACTGAACCACTTGATGAGTTGAGATGTGATGCAGCGGTTGAACTGTTTGGGATGGAGTCAGGATAACAGTTGTGATGACACCATTATTGGGGGTTGTTGGATTGCTGTGACTAAGTTGACATGATATGGAAGGACAGAAGCACAATCACTCAGAAGCAAAATTATTGCACTGCATTGCAGAAATACCCATCTTAGAAAGTAGAGAACAGATTTATTTGTTGAAAACAGTAATGTGTGACTTAGATTCACTCAATATCAACAACATGCTGACACAGTGCTGTCCTCGATTCGATTTCCAACAAAGTGGAATTTCACTGAAACTGCTGCTCTGGCACAGTATCAACAGGGAGCCCCTTGTGTTCCTATGGATTGGAGCCATCTACATATTATGTAACTGTCGGGAGATGGGCGCATTTAATTAAGACAAAAGATAGGAAGGGGTGTGAGAAGGCAGAAAAGAGTAAAGAGGTTGGAAAAATCGACGAAGTAATGCGAATATATAAGAATGTGGGAAAATAAGAACAGATAAAAATAAATTCCATCATTTTTCATGTTCATAATGACAATTGGGAATGTACGTTTAGTTTATACTCCGTTCAAATGTGCCACTTGCATTCTCAGCATTGGGAAGCAAGTAAAAAAGAAAGACTTTTTTTTTGTTGCTGTTCCATATTCTTTACAGTGTCGGTGCTGCCGAAGCAGTTCCTTGGCAAGGGCTATACTGGGTGCTTTCCCATTGCCTTCCCAGCGTTGTTTTTCTGTACTCTACCCATCAAATGACTAATGTCAAGCAAGGAAGTAAAACATACCATTTCTAAAGTCTTTGGTATGACTCGGCCAGTGTTTGACCAACCGACCTCACAGACTCAAAGCAGATGCTCTATTACACAGTATCGTCTGGTCATATATACATGTCTTCTACCAGCCTCGTCTAGGAGACAAACAGCACTATATATATATATATATATATATATATATATATATATATATATATATATATATATATATGTATATATGTGTGTGTGTGTGTGTGTGTGTGTGTGTGTGTGTGTGTGTGTGTGTGTGTGTGTGTGTGTGTGTGTGTGTGTGTGTGTGTGTGTGTGATGTTGCGGGGTTGTGATAAGGGCTAATGCATGTAATATAGATTAGTTATGCCATTATTAAATGTCTAGCATAAGTGTTGGTTTCTGTGTAAAAAGTAGCACCCATGTAAAAGCACATTCAAAAAGATCTGAGAGTCTATCCATGGCATTATGTATTGTGTCCAGAAACCCATTATCGAACCCTTTAATCCCCTAAATTTCCCCATTGGTAATCTGTCTATATGTTTTATTTTTAAAAGAACTACTCTATTCCACCAGTTCTGCAAGCCCCATCAAATCCACCCATCCATCCATTGGGACCAGACTCTGTGCAGAGCGTTGGTGCTGACTAAGCAGTCTCCTTGGCTATTCGGCACAATCCTGGATTGTTCACCACTCCGACACAGGATACCAGCGAGCTGGCATTCGTTTTGCCAACCTCGGAAGGATGACAGGCAGAGTCAACCCCACCTGGTATTAATTTAACAGCTGAGCAGGATTTGAACTCAGGATCTTTGTATCCCAAGCCTACCACCGTAACCATTAAGCCAACACCAGGCATGAATCCACCCCCTCCCCCCCAAGATGGCAAAAGCAACGCCTTGTAGCCATGCACTTTTGTCAGGTCAGGTCAGATTAGATCTGTGACTTACTACAGGTATCATGTAAACCTGTACTAACCTGTTCCATGGTTGTATTGTCGGCGACTAAACCATCTCCCCCACCAAGTTTCTTGGTGAGGAGGGTGTATGATATGGACACCCAGCAGGATGAAGAACAAAACCTCTCAAAGGGCGGAGGAGCTCCTTGTGAGCCAACGGCCATCCATATCGAGTGCACAACTGTGTCTGAGGATGTCCTCCTACAGTTGGTTTACATTATATTAGGAGGTTGGTGGCAAGATTTGCACGCCAGCCACCGTAAAACCCTTCACTCCGCACAAAACAAAACGTAAAGAAATCTGAAAACCCACTCCATGGGAGTACCTGCTGTGCAGCTGCCATCCGCAGGGCAGTTCACCAGATCACGGGATTGGGGCAAAGCCTTCGGGACCTCCACTCTTTGATGATATGAGGAAAACCACAGAGTAACCTTCCCAGGTCAGATCGCAGTAGTATGTGTCGGAGTGGTGCTGAGGTGTCATCCACCAGACGGCGGTCTCCTTGGGTTAACATGAGGCGGACCATTCGGGTGGGTGCCTGGAACGTCCTATCCCAAAGAGAGGATGATCACCTGTCTCTGTTATCATCTGAGCTCAAGCATTTGGACATCGGTATTGCAGCACTCTCTGAGGTTCGGAGACCAGAATGCTGCGAGATCATGGCGGGTGGTTACACCTACTATTGGTCTATTCTCTGTGATGGTTACCATGCCCGAGGAGTTGCTGTAGCTGTGTCCAATAAGCTGACTCCAGTGATAATTGAGGTAACACAGGTCAACGAGCGTATTATGACACTAAGGATTCGTCACTCCTTAGGTGTCATTTCCCTGGTCTCTGTATATGCTCCGACTGAGGCGAGTGATCTCACCGTAAAGGACGCATTCTATGCCACGCCCGAGTCTGAAGTTGATCAGTGCCCCAGGCGAGATACTCATCTCGTCTTGGGGGATTTCAATGCATCGACTGAAACCGATAGGGATGGTTATGAGACAAGTGTTGGTCCCCATGGGTCTGGAATTGTGAACCAGAATAGCACCAAGTTCCTTGACTTTGCAAGAAGTCATGGACCTAGGGTGGCTGGTTTAATGTTTCAGCGGCTGCAGGCTTATCGCTGGACATCGTATTCCAACGCTGGTGGTGTGGCAAGGGAGATTGACCATGTGCTCATTGGTGGTCACTGTAGGATGATCCAGAACTGCAGGGTCGACCGGAGTGCTCAGTTCCTCAATAATGTCCACCAGCTTGTTGTAGCAACTCTGAAGTTGCAGCTAAAACTCAGGAGAATGGTACCATCCCAGCCTCAGCTGGATGTTGGCAAGCTCAATGATGAGAGTGTAACTGAGAAGTTTACAAACAGACTGAGTAGAGATTTGGGGGGTCTGAGTGTTTTGGGGAATCCTGAAAAGTTGTGGAGTGCCTTCAAGACCACCATCCTTGATGATGCCAGTCGATGTCTTGGAACTCACCTGGAGGGTGAAGAAGAATTTTGTCTCTCAAGGGACACAGGATACCATTGACCAGAGTCGCAGGACCAGGTTAAATAGCAAAGCTGAGCTGTTCAGGCATAAAACTGTACGTGCACTATGGGTGGACAAGGAGGCCGATGTGCGAGTAACCTGTGAGGGGGTAGAGCATCACTTTTGGTCAAGTAATTCTCGTCCTGCTTACAGTTGAATTTGTGCATTTTGTTCCTCCAATCCCGTCCCTCGTTGTACTGCAGTAAGAGCAGAGGGTGGTTGGCTCTTGACAGAAGAGTCCGAAGTGAAGGCCTGCTGGTCCGGTTACTTTGAGCGGCTGTACCAAGCTGATCCAACAGCTGTTAAGTTGGATGTCAGGGGTGTTATAATCCCTATTGCTGACATTCTAGTCAACTGTGAATCACCTTCATTTGTGGAAACATAGGCTGCGATGAACCGGTTGAAATGGGGTAAAGCTCCGACGATCTGTGACATCCAAGCTGAACTTCTCAAGGCTGGTGGAAATGCTGTACTTGTGTTATTGAATGCAGTTCTGTGCTCTGCCTGGAACACAGGCATCATCCAAACTGACTGGAAGAGGGGCCTTGTTGTCCCTTTCTGGAAAGGGAAGGGTGATCGCCAAGACTGCAACAACTACCAAGGGGTGACGCTGCTCTCAATGCCTGGCAAGGTCTTCGCTTGGATAATACTTAATTGGGTTCGCCACCATCTGCTTGAGCACCAGCATCCAGAGCAGTCAGGCTTTACACCAAAGAGGTCAACGATTGACCATGTCCATGCTCTTCGAGTCCCCACCGAATGCAGATGAGAGTTTCTGCAGGGGCTGCATGCAGCCTATGTTGATCTCTTTGAAGAGTTTCATTCAGTGAATCGGGATGCCCTCTGGAGGATTCTTGGTCTTCGTGGGGTACCATCAAAACTGATTGATCTGATGTCTGAACTCTACTCTCGCACTCAGAATGCTGTGAGATGTGGTGATATGTCTGATGTCTGACTTATTTCCAATTGTTACTGGAATTCATCAGGGGTGTGTACTGGCCCCCCCACTTTTCAGCACTTGTATGGACTGGATTCTAGGAAGGATGTCGGAGAGATCAAGCTGTGGTGCATCGTTTGGGAATGTCAAGATCTCTGACCTTGATTTTGCAGATGATGCAGTCATCTTTGTAGACTTCAAATATCCTTTTGGGGGCCCTCGAGGTGCTGAATGAGGAGTCGGAGCTGCTGGGATTATGGGTTTCCTAGGTCAAAATTAAGATTCAGGCTTTCAATGACATATTGGATGCTGCTATCCTGTCTGTACCTCTTTGCGGTGAGGATGTTGAGGTCGCGGAGAGATTAACTTCCCTTCATAATGATATTCACGTCTCCACTGGCTGTGAGCCAGAGGTCAACAGACATCTGGGTCAGGCCTGGGGAGTCATAGATTCACTGGATCATGGGGTGTGGCACTGCCAGTACCTGTGTGGGAGGATGAAAGTCCGATTCTTCAGGTCATTGGTGCTTCCAGCAGTGCTCTATGGATGCGAGACTTGGACTCTGACCAGGGATCTGAGAATTAGACTTAATTCCTTTGGTACCAGGTCTCTTCGTAGAATCCTTGGCTATCGCTGGTCGGACTTTGTGTCCAACGAGCGGTTGCTGAGAGAGACTCAAATGAGATTTATTACCTGCATAGTCTGTGAGCATCAGCTGTGGCTGTATGGACATGTGGCTCGTTTTCCTGATGCTGATCCTGCTCACACGATTCTCTCAGCGAGGGAGCCTCATGAGTGGAGGAGGCCAATGGGCCAACAACATGCCTCGTGGTTATAGCACTTTGATCAGCATCTCAAGGAGATGGGGAGGGCCAGGCATCTGCCTGGGGGATGGCCAGACGGAGGCTCCTGGAGTACCGGTGGAAAGTAGACGCAGTGACGTGCTGCTCTGACGCATGCTCCCTTACCTGACCTGACCTGACTGACGTAAGAAACACAGCTGTGCCAATAACCACCGGAACCGCCTGAAACCATAGCAATGGTGGGTGTGTGGTGGGTTAGTGAGGCCTGGAGGAGAATTAATCAGCACAAGGATTGGAGGAGAAACCAAAGGGGAGCGGTAATTATAGCCGAGGGGCATGGTCAGCATGCAGCGCTGAGCACAGTGAGGAGGAGAGAAATAGAAACCGTGTAAAATGTACAGGACGTGCTGACATAAAGCACCGGTGTGTACTGGGACCCAGTGTGTGGTCGTGCGCTGCCTTAAACTTTGTGGCTTGTTGGTTTGAGGCTTGTTTGAGTTTGGCCACTGGAGTGTGACAAAGGAACTTTTGGAGCCGAACGGTGCTGGATTTTGGAGGGAGCCCAGGCTCCCAAACAAACTGTGAGGTAAGTACATCCATGACTACACCCAGCAAGAATTGTACAAAGGAAGGTTTTTCCATCTCGTTATTTCCTCTGACCTTTGTGTGCATGCATATGTGAATGGTCCAAAGTTATGATTAAGTCACCGGAACGAGCAGTTTGGCAAAGTCACGGTAATTCTTTGAATTGTCAGCCCTGTATAGGTGTCGATGTTTGCTTCTCTCTGTCCCTCCCCCCTGCCCACCACCCCCTGACCTGTATTATTAAACTCCATTTGTTTCATTGAAGTGTTGGCTCGGTGTGTGGTCCACATTTGGAATATTACAACCACAGCGTGTGTCAGTCCACAGCCATTGGGGATTAACATGAAACCATCATTAGAAGGTTCAAAAACCACACTGGTTGATATTGGATACATTGCTCAGCACCAATCCTATTAGATGGACAAACTGGCTGCAGCAACAGATTCTCGTTGGAGTTTTCTGTGCACCGGGAACTGAGGTAAAGACTGTTTGAGCTTTCTCGGTGGACAGCATATAGTCTGTGAGGACTATACTTTGTTAGAAGTGAAGTGTTAGAGTATAGAAGACTATACTCCTGACATTGGTGTCAGGAGTGGGATCAGGACACTCGTCCAAATCTGGCGAGCATAATATTAGTGTCAGGAGCGAGATACCGACCTGAAGGGGTGATTGGTATCCAGCAATCGCACTTTGAAGAATAAAGAAAGAGATAGTTTATTTGGGACGCAAAATTTTTGAATTTTTTTTGGCGGGAAAATGATCAAACCGCAAAGGAGTATGAACTGCATGACATGGAGGATGGGCATTATTATAGTGTCAATACAGCAGAGCAGCACTCGTGACTGGATGACAGCGCCCTCGGGGGCAAGGCAGGAATGGCAGAACACCAATAAGCAGAAGGATGGTGGGGGTCAAATTTTTTGCTGTACTTAGACTGGTTTCATATAATATATAATAATTTATTTGTTTGGAGTCATATAATGATTGGTATATAACCGTAAGGTTTCAGAGTCACAAATGGATGGAAAGTTGCTATGTTACCCTGATGATGCCCTAATATCGGCAAAACTGGTCGGTAACTGCATTTTCATTCACTTGTGACAGTATTTGACATTTATAATTCCATTAACATCGGCTTTTACATCACAATTTGTTTTGTGAGATTCTCTATTCTGGGAGCCACCAGATATAGCCATGTATTATGAAGGTGACATCACAGCATTCAGCTTAGGTCGGAGAACTCGGGTAAACAACAACATATACGTATATATTACTGAAATGATGTTCATACTTTAGGGTAAATTCATCAAATTATCAGTGATAACAGTCATATGTGTTTATTATTGCAAATTAACAGCCTTTATAAATGCACGTGGATCAAACTGCTTCAAGTAAAGAAAACAAGGACAGCATTGTTATACAATATCAGTCAGTACTTTGTGTGTCCTCCCTTTGCCTTCTTGAATGCCATCACTCTTTCACCCATGCTTCCTGTATACGACTGAAGCACTTTTGCAGGATTATTGTGCCAAATATATACTAGTACATTCCACAGTTTAGTGAGGTTAGTTGGATTCCTCTTGTTCTTCTCCGTTTCTGGGTGACTCCACATGACTTCATTGGGACTCATGTCCAGACTCTGGGTGGCCATTCTCAAACTTATAGCACACCAGCTATAACTTTGTTCTGCAAATACTGTTTAACTCTTTTGGAAGTGTGTTTTGCTTACCTCCAGTCCCAGGCCAATGCACTCACCTCCACGATGCCAATCATTTGCCTAGCTAGACTGATCACTGGCACCCTGAACAAATTCCAAATTCCGAAACAAAAATCACCTCCACTTGATTGTCAGGTCTGTCAAGTTGGTTCGCGGAAAATAAAAAAAGGTTCCTAGCCAACCCAACAAGAAGGTGGAATTAATTTGGGCCATTAAATTAGTTGTAGTAGTCATCAGACACCTTAAAGGCTTTCCTAATTCCTAATTCCACTCTTCCCAGAGCTAACTGTCTTTGATGTTTTATTAATCTACAAGGTCATAGCCATGCTCGAGTTGACCCAGAAATAAAATAGCATGAAAGCTCTCAAACATCAATATCTATGGCTCAAAATTCCTTGGGCTACATATTATCCCTTTCTCCTCTCTTTCCTGGATGAAAAATGGGGTGGGGGTTCATGCGTTTCCAAACCGAACTATAATATTGTCACCTTGCAGGGTCAAATAGGCAAGCTTCATCTTTGCTCATTATATGGCCTGAGACGCCTGTCCATCATCTTCGAATGACCTTCAATTTCCTGTTTTAGAATGATTACGACCATCATTATTACCTTGCGCACTTGAAGCAAAAATGGGGTTATGTAATCTTTTGTTTTGTATACATAGTCGAGGCTCACAGAATTGCTGGAATTGGTTCACTTTGTCTCTCTCTGTCCTGTCTGTGATGTTTTATTAATCTACAAGGTCATACCCATGCTTGAGTTGACCCAGAAGTAAAATAGCATGAAAACTCTCAAACATCGACATCTATGTCTCAACAAACAAACATCAGTTTGTAATCGAGGAACAACTTAATTTAAAATTGAAGGTTATATTTTGAAAATGAATCGGAACATTAATTGGAAAACAAACCAGTAGTGGAACATTACTTTCGCTCTGAATTTGTCCTGATCGTGCAGAGAGGAGTGAGAGTTAAAAATAAAAAATAAAATACTCTACCTGTCTGGCAGTGAAACAAAATTGAAAATTATTCCAAACAGGAAACTTGCTGTTTTTTCGGACATTAAAAAAAAAAAAACAACAGCCACAAAAAAAACCAATGTGATGTGTTAAATAAGGTGGTATATATAATACACTGTCAAACATAAATAAATTACAACCAAACAATGGTGGGAAACTTCCGGAATTTTTTCGACGACATGCAAAATCTTTATTTTATTTAAAATGAATTATATACTTGAACATGTGGAACACAAATCGCCTTTTTGGCACTTTCAAAAACCCGTTTAGCTGTAATTGGACAAAATATTACAGCATTTTACATCATCATCACGACCAATCAAATTTGCCGCTCTCAGACCTCACCCGTGTCCTATTTTTCTCATGGGGTAACGTGTTCTATGAACTATCAAGTTGTTCATGTGATGGCAGCCAATAGTTTATCCACACTGTCATCTTGTCAGCAACAAAAACATTGACATAGGCCTAAGATGTTGATACAAAGGTGAGCAGTATCGCAATGACAATTTAGACATGCAATGTGATAGTCATGTGAAGTAATTCCAAACAAGGTTGCTGCAAATAAACTCATTAAACAGATAAGAGGTCTTGAAAGGTACGTATTTCCACATCTTGTGTACCTTTTTTAATAAATATAGAAACATCACAATAAAATGGTGTTACCAGTAACAGAAAAGGTATCGCAAGTTAAATTTATGGTGTGACCATGACTGCCACAAAACACGACTGTTCCATACCAGACGTCATAGGGACCTTTTTGTGTGATGTCACACCCTTTCATCAGTTCCTGTAAAGAAATATCATGGAACCCGAATTGGTAGCGTTATGGGAGAATGGATAATACAACCAGTAAGAGAAAATCACAGCCAACTAAATTTTTTTTTTAGGTGTTCTTTAGGATGGGCTGTCAGGATAACTAGAGGTATGCACACTGACCTTTCAGCCTGTCTCGTCTGAGTTAGAATCTCAACTCAGCTATAAACTTCCACCCTGGTGCTTCACCTGCAGGGAAATGCATCAATGTGTGCCCCGTCTTTCGGAGAGACGAAACCAGAGAACCTGTCTCCCAATACTGGTCGTTGGTGGACATTAAAAATCCCATGATGTCTTTTGCGAAAAGTAGGCAAGCTTTCGTCGGCACCCTGGATAAATTACAAATCTCATGAAGCTTCAGTCGACGATTGTCCGACGGAGAGGTGATCTGTCCAGGAGTGGTTGGACAGATCCATATCTAGTGCCCTGGAATGGAATAATTATAGTAAATAGAATATTACTAGAATTATTATTATCTATCTCTCTATATATATATATATATATATATATATATATATATATATATATATATATATCTATATATCTATATATCTATATATCTATATATCTATATATCTATATCTATATCTATATCTATATCTCTATCTCTATCTCTATCTCTATCTCTATCTCTATCTCTATCTCTATCTCTATCTCTCGCAGCCTGTGGCTGCTGGTTGCATCATTGGTTGGGACGCGGCTATGCCGCTGATGCAGTGTCCCCCTTACCGGTACACTGGTGCTCATTTTGCCGACGTCGGAAGGATGACAGGCTAAGTCAACCTCCTGGTGTATTTTAATTCAGCGGCCAACGGGGCTTGAACTCAGGACCCTCGGATCCCAAGCCGCCACCCTAACCACGAAGCCAACACCAGGCTTATTATTATTACTATTATTACTAGAAACACCCACTCCCTTCGGTAGCAGCCAAGGAGGGGGGGATTGGGAGGGTTAGTGGAGGAGGTGGAGAAAATATATATTTTGTGCTGTGGCTAATAATCCCCCCCTTCTGCAGCAGGGGTCAGGAAGCAACTTCCACTGTGGCATGTGTAGAGGCGAAAATCGTAAGTAGTCTCCTCCCCGCCCCTGCCCTCATCCCCCATTGCAGGGGAGGGAATTTCTTCTTCTGCCATGACCTGGCCCTGGGTACTATCAACACCTACAGTCATGACCAAAAATATTGGCAGCCTTGTGCACTTTTTTCAAATAACTCAAAATTTTCTCCTAAAATAAGTTGAAATTAACAAAAAGTATTTTGTCTCCACAATTCGTTATTTCATTGTTAAAATGACAGAACCTTTGTTTTTGATTCGAATTTAATATATCCTTTTAAATCAGAAAATAAAGAGAAATAGCATTGACAAAATTATTGACACCCGAGACTTAATATTTGGTAGCCTTTAACTTTGGACTTAACACAGCCCTTGGACAAAATAACTGGTCAAGCACTTCCTGGAGCCATGAATGAGCTTCGTACTGGCAGTTTGTTCACTCTTCTTGTGCAAACTGCTCCAGTTCTCCCAGATTTGAAGGGTGCCTTCTCCCAACTGCTGTTTTCAGATCTCCCCCACAGGTGTTCAATGGGATTTAGATCTGGACTCATTCCTGGCCACTTCAGAACAGTCCATTGTTTAATCTTGAACCATTCCTGGGTGCTTTTTGAAGTGTGTTTGGAGGTCATTGTCCTGCTGAAAGGCCCATGACCTTTGACGGAGACCCAACTTTCTGAAACTGGCTTGAACATTGCACTCCAAAATGCCTTGGTAATCTCCTGATTTCATGGTGTCATGCACATAAGCAAAGCATCCAGTGCCAGAGGCAACACAGCAACCCCAAAACATCACTGAACCTCCTACATGTTTGACTGCAGGGAAGGTGTTCTTTTCTTTGAAGGCTTCATTTTGTTTTCTGTAAACATAGAGATGATCTGATTCACCAAAAATCTCTAATTTGGTCTCATCTGTCCACAGGACATTCTCCCAGAAAGACTTTTGCTTGTTCAGGT
Organism: Eptatretus burgeri; assembly: GCF_056783735.1. Lineage (NCBI taxonomy): Eukaryota > Metazoa > Chordata > Myxini > Myxiniformes > Myxinidae > Eptatretus > Eptatretus burgeri. Next base: position 75,571,687 of record NC_140973.1, on the reverse strand, counting down.
GTGTTTTAGCAAACTCCAGTCGGGCTTTCTCATGTCTCTCTCAGAAGTGGGGTCCTCCTGGGTCTCCTACCATAGAACCCCCTTTCAGTGAGTTGGTGACAGATAGTGCGAGTTTAAACTGTCGTACCTTGTGTCTGCAGGACAGCTTGAATCTGTTAGGCAGTTCATCGAGGTGTTTTCTCCACCATTCGAACAATCCTTCGCTGCAATCTTCGATCAAGTTTTCTCTTGCGGCCACATCCAGGGAGTTTGGCTACAGTGCCATGGGTCTTAAACTGCCTGATAACATGATGCATGGTGGACACAGGAACATCAGGGTCTCTGGAGATGGAATTGTAGCCTTGAGATTGTCCATTCTTGGCTACAATCTTGTGTCTGACATCCTCAGACAATTCTATGGTTTTCTTTCTTTTCTCCATGCTCGATGTGGTAACACACTGACACAAAACAGCAGAATGTCTCCTTTCTCCATTCAAACTGGAAGAATGAGTGATTTTTATATTACAGGTACCTGCAAATCACTACAGGTGAGTTCAATTCCAAAGTCAAGAAGAATCACCTGCTTGAAATCTAATTATTTCTAACTTCTAAAAGGTGCCAATAACATTGTCTGGGCCATTTTAGGATTTCTATGTGAAATAAGCTAAGATTTAATAATATCTTTCACCTTTTTTGTTTTGTTCCACTGCAAACCAAAGAAATACACATGTGGATACCAAAATATTTTTAAATTTCAACAATTTTCGAGAAGAAATGGTGCATTTTCTGAAAAAAGTGCAAGGGTGCCAATACTTTTGGCCACGACTGCATGTAATTTATTTTATTATGCTCTAACAGGAACACAAACAACATGGATAAACGTTGTTTATTTGTTACATCACTAGCAAATGCAACCCCTCGCTTCGCTGACAGGGACAATAAAGGGGGGGGGGGGTGGGGAAGAGGGATGACGAGAGAGAAGGGAGGTGTAGGGAGAGAGGAGGGAGGTGGAGGAAGAGAGGAGGGGTGAGGAGGGGAGAGAGGATGAAGAAGGGGGAGCTAGGAAAGGGAAGGGGGAGGTGGGGAGAGCGATACCTCACCAAACGTTGCTATACACTGAGGGAGGGATGTATGTGAGGAGGGGGTGAGAGAGAGAGAGAGATAGACAGACAGAAAGAGAGAGAGAGGGGGTGAGAGAGAGAGAGAGAGAGAGAGAGAGAGAGAGAGAGAGAGAGAGAGAGAGAGAGAGAGAGAGAGAGAGAGAGCTGCATTTTATTAGGAGGGGGAGTGAGGAGGGGACAGAGAGAGAGAGAGAGAGGGAGAGAGAGAGAGAGAGAGAGAGAGAGAGAGAGAGAGAGAGAGAGAGAGAGAGAGAGAGAGAGAGAGAGAGAGAGAGAGAGTTGGGGGGGGGGGGGGTAGGAGGAATTATTTTTTTACATTTTTGTCAAAGCAATTCTTCACTTTTGTCCCCAAATTTCAGCTTCCTAACTCAAAGGATGGCTGAGATATCAGCCAGACAAGCAAGAAAGAAAATAATTCATCGATTAATTGATTCATTAATAAATCAAAAATACGCTTTATCGCCAAATCACTTGGTCACCGTCATGTCCAAATATCAGCTTCCAAGCTCAAAAGGTGCCTGAGATATTGCCCAGATGAGAAATAAAATAAATAATGAATAAATCAATAATAATTAAATAATTCATCAATTAATTGACTCATCAAAAAAATTTAAAAATAACATTTTTGCCAAAGAACATCTTCCCTTTCGTCACTAAAATTTCAGCTTCCTTGCTCAAAGGATGGCTGAGATATCACCCGGACAAACAAACAAACAAATAAGAAAACTGAGTGAAAACTGAGTACTCCCTTCATGCGGCATCCATTGATGGGGTCATGCATTGCCTGGGTGTGGAATTTGAGAGGAGTGGCACACAGAAAACCCGTGTCAGAACAGCTGTCCACACAACGACACAGAGTTTGCAAAGTAATCCACTGGCACATCTGCAAAAACTTTGATATTCCAGTTCCAAAAAATTTGTGGGAAACTGAACCAAAAGTAATCACTGAAAACATGGAAGTACCGCTCATGTACGGCCTAATGATCCCATCAAGCGTGAACATTGAAAACAAAGCATTGCGACCAGACATAACACTTAGGTACAAAAAAAAGAGAAGGCATTGCTAATTGAGGTGATAATACCAGTGATGCTCCACAAAACTAGAAGTATATGCAGTGGAGCACATACCTCTGCCATGCAGTGCCTGATCCACGAGAACATATCGGGCCCAATACATTTTTGAAATATTGCATATGTCGTTTTTGGCCCTATCTCTCAATGGTGAAGAATCACTTTTAAAATTATCAGATCCGGATCTGGATTCGCATATTCAACAAAATTGAATCAATTCTTCCTTGTCACACATCCAACATGTCCACCAAGTTTCATGAAAATCCGTCCACAACTTTTTGAGATATCGTGTTATTTATCAGTTTAGGCCGATCTCTCAATGGTGAAGGAAGAATCCAACCGAAAAAAAATTATCAGATCTGGATCCGGATTCGGATCCTCACAAAAATTGAATCAATTCTTTCTTTTCGCACACCCAACATGTCCACCAAGTTTCGGCCGAATCCGTCGATAACTTGAGATATCATGCCATATATATATATCGTTTTTGGCCATCTCTCTCAATGGTGACAAATCACTTTAAAATTCTCGTAGTCGGATCCGGATCCAGATCTTCACCAAATCTAATCAGTTCGTCCTTGTCACACACCCAAACTGTTCACAATATTTCATCCAAATCCGTCCACAACTTTTTGAGATATCCTGCACACAAACAGACAAACAAACAAAGACAGAAAGGGGTGAAAACATGACCTCCTTCACCTTCGGTGGTGGAGGTAACAATGCAGAAATCAAGAAAATGACCAAATACCAAGACATCAAGAATGAAGGGAAAAGATCCTGGAAGCTGAAGAATGCCAGAATTTTACCAGTGATAGATGGAGCTACGGGAATGATGACGAAGAACCTCACAGAGATATTAAAAATAGCTCCGCAAAGCGGGCGTAACCCCTCAGCTCCTTGACGCAAACCAATTTCAAGATGGTGGCCATATTGAAAATCGTAGCACGCCCATTTTCGAAAGGAACCTTCCTCTACTCAGCCCCAACACACCCAGCAAAAATGGATTTAATCGGACAAGGCGTTCTCCTCGAAATTGACGAAAACCAATTTCAAGATGGCTGCCATGGCGGCCACAGTGAAAATCGCAGCATGCCCATTTTGGAAAGGAACCTTCCTCTACTCAACCCCATTATACCTCGCCAGAATAAAATCAATGTGTGAAGCCGTTCTCAAGTTATTGTCTGGAAACCAAATTCAAGATGGCTGCTCTAGCCGCCATATTGGATATCGGATTGCGCTGAATATCGAAAGGAACCTTCCTCTACCCAGCCCCAACACACCCTGCAAAAATGGATTTAATCGGATAAGGCTTTCTCCTCGAAATCGACGGAAACCAATTTCAAGATGGCTGCCATGGAGGCCACATTGAATATCGCAGCGCGCCCATTTTCGAAAGGAACCTTCCTCTACTCAACCCCAAACATACCCTGCAAAAATGGATTTAATCGGACAAGGCGTTCTCGAAATTGACGGAAACCAAAAGTTGACGGAACGCCCGGACGGACGCCCGGACAACGCCTATGACGACAATACCCCTTAGCCAATTCAGGCTGAGGGGTAAAAACCATCCCTAGGAATATTACTACAAACGAGGTACAGTTGGAAACTGGCAGAGGCTCAGTGACAATTTTTAAACGAGCCCTTGGAACAAAACTTTGAGAACAAACCTTCAGACCTGGGAGGACTCCCTTACACCTTCTGAAACCTGCATATGGAGATAATGAATGGCACACATGCACACGCATACACGTGCCAAGTTCCGTTATGGTACTACAATTTATATACATACACACGCGCAAATGTACACACGCATAACATACATAAAAACGACAAACACAAAGATTAACCTTGAAACAGAGTTCTATGAAAGAGGAATTCAAGTGGGAAGTTAGTAAAATTCAATTCAAAAATATATCAAGGACCAGAACACAAAATGTCGAATGATGTTAAATGCCTTCACAGCTACATCATGGCAAACACCTGGTCAGATTGACCTTATTGTTTTTTTTTTTAGATATGTATCGATGTCGATATGCCTGGTGTTGGCTTAATGGTTAGGGTGGGGGGCTTGGGATCCTAGGGTCCAGAGTTCAAATCCCACTCAGCTGTTGAATTAATACCAGGGAGGGTTAACTGCCTGTCATCCTTCCAAGGTCAGCAAAATGAGTGCCAGCTTCCTGGTATACTGTGTCGGAGTGGTGACCCATCCAGGATTGTGTCCAATTGGCAAGGAGACTGCTTAGGCAGCATCAATGCTCTGCGCAGAGTATGGGCCCATTGGATGGATGGATGTCGAAGTGAGGGGTGGATTTTATTAAAAGAAGATCGCACAAGGAGGTTAGACAAAATGATATCCTTTATGAATAAAATTGCACATTTTTAGTGAACTAGTGCATGCCCGTAGGTGCGTGCCCATACGTGTGTGGCCATACGTGCAAAAAAAAAAAAAAAACTTTCAAACCGCGTGCCAGAAACAACAACCACACAGGCCGTTCCTTCGTTCTCACGTGCCCGTATGTGCGTGGCCGTACGTGCAAAAAAAAAAAAACAAAAAAAAAAACAATGTCACCCCCAGGGTGACCAGTATCTTGCCAAAATGTGAACATGAGTGACTTATTTATTCGATTAAAGTTACTCAAAAAATAAGTGTTTCGTCGACCTTGATGCTTGACCTTTTTGTGACCTTGACCTTTATATTTTTGTACGGTTACTGGTATCTCTCCAGGACCATTGTACATGAAATAAAGAGATTTTGATGAGAACTGAGGAAATAAAATTTTCATGAAAAATCCATTTTTTCGTCATGACGTTATCAAATGACATCATAGCGTCAAACTTTTGACCGATCTGGAAAGCACTTATCAAGCGCTTTCATATGAGGTATGACTTGATATGGTATCTAAGATTTCAAAATTTGACCTTGGGGTCAAAAACTTTCGACCTCCAGCGCTAACCATGAAGGTCAAGGCCGATAGCCACCAAAAATTAATCAGCTGAGTGCCAGACCATGAACTATATTCCCATGAAGTTTGAAGACGATCCGATCAAAATTACTCAAAAAATAAGGGTTTCGTCGACTCCCCCGATTTGCGACAGTGACCTTGACCTTTGACCTTGAAAATTTTATGCGCTGAAAGGGACCTCTATAGGACTCTGATATGCGAAGTTACAAAAATTTCCAATGATAACTGTGCTCTGCAGAGTTATCGATACGTGATTACAGACAAACAATAAATAAATAAATAAAAACATACAAGCTGACTAACATATTGTTGTGGTTACCAGATTCGCAAACCACCATTCAGGTCCCTTAGGTGAGGTATCTCGGTAAGTACATGTGTAGTTAGGCCCGAACCCGTTGTCTAGTGGGAATACATGTCATTTATGCGAGCTGCGACTCTTCAGGATAGCCGTTTTTCTTTTACTATCTTTATTTTGGACCGATCGCCATCACCACAACCACAACATCAACCACCAACCACAACACCGCTTCACCACAACCGCCACGACCTTTACCGTCACAACTCGCCACCATCGCATCACCGTCATCTCGCGCCACTCATGGGCACCGATGCTGGACTCGTGTAGGGCGCACGTTGAACAGCGTGTACAAAACCACGGATTTTCTGCTTCAAAAACGGATCGAAAACGACACACGCCCACTTTTTGCCGTCCAATCGGTGAGCGAGGGGCGAATTGGCCCCGCCCCCAGGGCGATCGATATATGCAAATTTGTGGATCAAAAAGCCTTCACGCCCACTTTTTCTCGGGCCAATGGGGAGCGAGTTGAAAGGTCAAAGGGAGGGGGTCAAAGGCGAAGTTACGGGGGGATAAAAGGACGGTGTTCGTCAGTCAAAGGAGTCGTAAAAGTCGGAGCGAAAGAGTCAGCAGAACGAGTAGTAAAGGTCGGAACGAGGCGAAGGAGTCGGAACAGAGAGTCAAGACTTCGCGGGCGGTGGAGCTGCTCGTCGTGTGCGTTGAAGTCGGAACGGAGGGGACGAGCTGTGGAGAGGCGGCGAGGGCGGACGAGGGGGTGCTCGCGTCGTGCAGGGAGCTGCACCCCTGGGAGGCCGGCAGCGCGACCTGGCCGAGGTGGAGACGCTCGTCGCACATAATAAAGATCCTCTATACCCCGAGCATCAGCAACCCCCTCCTGTTTCCCCCGCGCTGAGATAGTGCGACCAAGGGGGCCCCGTTCCCACCCCCCTGCCAGGCACTGTCCACGAGGCCCGCGGGTTGCGGGGCCATCGCCGCTCCGCGTCTCATCACCAGACGGGTAGGCCCGACCAGGTCTCGGCCCCAGGCCTACCTCATTCTTGAGGGTATTTTCTTTCCTTGGTTTTGGGTATGTGTTGTCGGCGCCGTCTGTGAAGTAGAATTGTATAAGTGTTGCCGTGTGCTCGGTAGTCGGTATTAGCTCTGCACTGTGTTTTCACTTTTATGTTTGCTTTTTGTGTAAATGGAATTGTGTTTTCTTTTTTGTGTGCATTTGGTGGAATTGTATTTGTGTGCTTCCCGTGTGCCGCGAATAAATGTGCTTTATTGTTGAACTGTTTCCCGCTTCGCTTCGTCTTTTTCCCCATTGAACCCCCATCTTGCTTCACGTAAAGGGTTGGTAGTGGGCTGAGTACGCCCGATAATTAATCGAACCGTCGAGGTCGACGATAACACCGCTCGGTTATTCTGATAGTACGGAACGGGTCGCTTAAGTGGCCCGTGTCCGAAGTCGACCTGCGGCGAGGTGCGATCGCCCGGTCTACCCTCCGCGTGGGTACTTAGGTAGTTCGAATTTGGCGAGCAACCCTATCCCACGCGGGGGCTGATTGGCTCGATCGCGGTGAGACCGAAAGGTCCACCCGTGACTGGTTCCCGGCGTTAGTCCGAGAGGGTCACGACTGGATTGTCCGTCCGGTGGGCGACGTGCCGCGATTCGAGTTACGTGGCCGTTCGCACGCCGGCGGGCGCGAAGACCGCAACACTGGTGTCAGAAGTGGGACGCAAATTCATCGCCCTCCTCTCGGCACTGGTATCGGAGAACAGGAAAACGGGCTCTCCTGTCTCCGGCTAAATTCACGGGCATCGGTCCAGGGGTGAGAGAAGCGACCCCCGATTCCCTCCAAATTACGAGCGAGCAAATTAACCCTCCACGAGAAGCAAGATGGCGTCTCAAGGCGAGCGGGAGCCGGGGGTATTAGAAATGTATATGTGTAATAATGTAGAGTCCATGGTCCAGGATGGAATCCCCGAGCAGGAAATGTTGATTGTGCAGGAACACGGACTCGCCCAACTGAACCCAGGGCCCGAGGTGGGTGCGGCAGCGGCCGCGGTGTATGACACCTCCCCCCCCTCTCCACCAAGACCCTTCTCCAACCCTTGCCGAAACGGCTCAGCTGAGTGCATCCAACATGGCCCAGCTATGCGCCATGCTGGCGGCAATGAACGAAAAGATGAATGCGAAAATGATCGAAAAAATGGATGCAAACACAAATGAAATGAAAAACGAAATGAATGAAGTGAAAACGACGATGGATGCGAATACACAGCAAATGAGGGAAGAGATGAAAGAGCTGCGGGGTGAGACGCAGAACATGGGCCGATGCCTGCAGGCGGGCATGAAGGCCGTGACCAGGGAGCTGGGAATGGCGACTTCACGTGTGGGAGCAAACGAGCTGGGTGGGGGTGCAACGGCTGACAGGCCCGCGGTGGAGGCGGGTGAAAAAATAATTCGTGGAACGTGTTGGGCGAGGGTCGTGACGATGACCGAAAGGGAAAAATTAAATGGGGAGACCAAAACGTGTGAGACGAGACACGAGGTGACGACAACAGAAATAATAGTTGAGACAAGGGAGGTAAAGGGTGAAGAGTTGGCAGAGACACGGGAGATGGGAACGATAGAGGGAAGACCACACGATGAAGACGGGGTAAGTGACGCGCACACACACACGGAGGTAGTGGAGGATAGTGAGGTTGAGCTCGCGGAGCGTGCAGGGACCCGGTGTGAGCAGCTGGATGGCCTCCTCCAGGAACGAGGGGAGGGAGTATGCCCCCTTGAGGCGAGTCACGACCAGGTGAGTTCGGTCGTGCTTTGCGAGGTTGAGGGGACGAGTGCTGTGGACGGGTGCACGGAGAGCTTGGGGGGTGTGGAGGCCCCGGAGACCCTTGTGGGGACACAAATCCCCAGTGTGGTTGTCCCTGTGTGTGTGGTGCAAGGTGTGAGTGCGGCACCGTGTGTGGAAGCGACCCCGTGTGTGAGTGGTGTGGTGGCGATGGTGCCAGAGTGCGTGCTTCCCAGCACGCCGTGTGTGGATGAGGCACCGTGTGTGAGAGAGGCCGTGTGTGTGGATGAAACGGCCAGTATGAATGAGGCACCACGTGTGAGTGGTGTGGTGGCGATGTTGCCGGAGTACGTGCTTCCCAGCACACCGTGTGTGGATGAGGCACGGAGTGCGAGTGAGGCACCGCGGGTTAGTGCCCCCGCGTGTGTGGATGAAACGGCCAGTATGAGTGAGGAACCGCGGGTGAGTGCCCCCGCGTGTATGAGTGAGGGACGTTGTGTGGAAGAGACCGCGTGTGTGAGTGTCGCCGTGTGTATGAGTGAGGTACCGCGGGTGAGTGCCCCCGCGTGTATGAGTGAGGCACGGTGTGTGGATGAGGCACAGCGGTTGAGTGCCCTCGCGTGCGTGGGTGAGGCACCGCGGGTGAGTGCCCCCGCGCGAGTGAATGGAGCACCACGTGTGAGTAGTATGGTTTGTGTGAGTAGTGAGGCACGCGTGAGTGAACGGCCGTGTGCAAGGTCGCTGTGTGCCAGGGAGACCGTGTGTGTGAGAGCGGTATGAGAGGGAGATGTCGGTTGGCATGCGAGAGCACGCAGCCGCGTCTCCCCGTGTGAATGTGATGGTGTGGACTGTGTGCGTCGTAACACGCAGGTATGCGTGTGTGGAATGGAGACGGCGACAGAGGAGAGAAAGCCGAGTAGCGGCTGTAGTTGTTTCGAGGACCGTGCCGGGTTCACCCAGCAGTGAGCACGCGGTTCGTGCTGTGCAACGCACGAGACCGCCACGTGCTCGCTTGCGAGAGTGAAGTCCCGGTCCGGAAACGCACGCGGTGGATTTGCCGATCCCGCGGACGGACAAAGTTAGGCAGGTAAATGGATTTGGACCGGACGGGTTCTCCACGCGATCGTGTGTGTAAAGCTCCAACGGGCAAAGCACATGTGTTCGCGTGGGGAACCCCTCGAGACGTGTGGCTTGTGTTTTTTTTTTTTATGCGCACGGTGACGTCATGGCTGCACGTGGGGTTGGAATTCGGCAGGAGGGGTATCTCTGCCGGATGGTCCCGTCCAAGGAGGGACGAGGAACACGTGCAGCTGCATGACGTCACGGGCAGGTGCAAAGTGCGCGAGCTCTGAGTTGCCGCGCAGGGGCTGGGCATGAAAAAAAAAAAAAAAGGGAAAAACAAGCCTCACTTTCGGGTGTACAGGATTCCTGGGCAAGGGGTGGAAGACCCCCTTGACCTGGGCACAGGATGGAAACTAGTTAGGGGGAAGGGTTAGCTTAGTTAGACCGACTTCATGGGGCAGGGGTAAGTCCTCATGGAGTCCGTGGAATGGATTAGTTAGAGGGATTGTAGCCAGAATTAGGTTGGGAAATAAAATGAATGATTTGGAGACAGAGACAGACTTGTGAATGTGTAGAGGGGACGTAGTTTAGCTACGTAGTGTTAAAAGGAACGTGCTACTAGTTTAAGGGACGACGTGGGAGCACGAGTTAGTTAGGGGATGTAGTTAGAAGGATGGCAGAGTTCAGCGGTGAGTGTGTTGAAGAGTTGGTGAGTGAAGTGGAAGCATGTGCTTGGTGAGTGAGTGAGGCCAGCGGGTCTGTGTGTGTGGAGTGAATGGGGAATGCATGGTGCGATGAGTGATTGGGGGGAGGAGTGACTCCCGCCCAAGGGACCCCGGGGTCAGTATAAAGTGAGTTAGGGGGTTAGTCAAATTGAAAAATGGAGGTCGTTTTGCTGTTGGTGGGAAAGTAGGCTCGAGACCCATTTGGAGGGGTGCAGGAGCCCTGTTGACGGGCTTGGGAGCGTGGCTGCGAAAGGTGAGTATCGCTGAGTGGGTACCCCGGGCACCAGGCTAGTCGGCCGCGGTAGGCCAAGGGCCCATGGGGGGCCGGGATAGAGTAGTGGGCACGGGTGCGCCTGCTTGGTGCGGGGGCCCGGGGCGCCATTAGCTGCGTGGGCAGTGTTGTGGGCACGGGTGACCCTCGGAAAGGGGCCCGGGAGGCCGGCCTGCCACGTGTGCGTTTCAGGGGAGGTGCCATGGGGGGCACTCCCCGGTGTTAGGGAGCTGGTAGGCTCGGAGGCAGTGTAGTGCCCGGGGGTGCCATAGCGGGAGAATCGGCAGAGGGTCGTGCCTGCCAAACGGAGCCACGTGTCCCAGCCAGGAGACCGTGTGAGGGCACGGAGAGAAAATTGGGGGGCGAGGCCCGAAATTGTGAGGACACCAACACAGGCGACGGGAATCTGGGTTGTTAGAACCAATAGTTTAAGCGAGAGGCGCTTGTTGAAAGCCCCGGGGTAGTTTAACAGTTAAATGGTTAGGGTAGATTAGGAGATGTACCCCTCCGCACCATCCATCCCCTCGCTGTCGTTGTGGGCCGCTGGACCCACTTGGTGTTAAGATCGCCGAACTCTGGGGAGGCCATTATGAGGCTTCGTTGGGCCTCGACACAGGACGTTAGCTCTCCCTTGTTCCCCTCCGGGAAGGGAACGTAGGGGTTGGGAGTAGGCTAGGTGACAGGATAGGTTAGCCGAACAAGGACGATAAAGGGGGTTAGGGGACGATTTATAGTGGGGAAGTAAAAATAAAAACAATAAAAAAATAAGTTGGGGCTAAATTGGGGTTTGACAAATTAAGGGAGTGGGTATGTACAGTGACAGGCAAAGGCGATAGGTGGGAGGGAGACAGGTAGGTAGGTCCGAGCCCGCCTTCCAAGTGGCCAGCACCACCGCACTCCCTCCACCAACCTCCACTGAACGGCAAAGGCTGGCCAGCTTCATCTGCTGGCTGCGTTGCTGCGAGGCAGAGGCCGGCCAACTTCATCGGCAGCTGTTGTTTTGCTGCAAGGCCTGTGCCATCGGCTGGCCGTGTTTTGCTTCAAGGCCTGTGCCGGCCACTTCATCTGCAGCTGTGGTACTTCAAGGCCTGTGCCGGCCAGTTCATCTGCCGGCTGTGTTTGCCTGCAGCGGCCTTCTTCTGCGGGCTGTGTTTGCCTGCCACCTTTGCCATGCCATGCCCACTGCCCACGTTCACCAGCCCCGTTCAATTTTTGCTTTGCCCCCCCTGTTCATTTCCATGTGCGCCAGGATCCGCAAGGCAACAGTTTGCAAGCTGCAAGAACTGCCCTGTTGGCAGCTACAACACGGGCCTGCAGTGGCGGCCCGTGCACCGTGTTTGTGTTCATGCATCCATTCGTTGTGCTCATTGCGTGTGCCACTTGAGCTGGCACGGAGACTACGTTTGTGCGGCCCATGCACCGTTGTGGTTCACTGAGTTCAGTTCAAAAGGGAAGGCCTTGGACTGCGTGTGAGCAGCCAGCCACGTTCCCTGTCACCTGCATTGTTTGAGTCAGAGACTGCATGTGGGCAGCCTGGCTCCCTGCTAACTGCTTTCTTTTTGCAGAGTCAATGATCCTGGGCCATGGTTTAGTGTAAAATTTGTAAGTTAAGGTAAGATGTACTGTAAATATGAGTGCGCCCCCCGGCATGTCTGTCCTAGCGCCGGCAATTTTATTTAAGTCGTCCGTGTGAGTGAGTTTGTTTAGATAGTTACGCAGCCCTTAGGTTATTTATTTTGGGGACACGAATACCATGAATGTCGCACTCAGGGATCCGTAGGTAAAGTGTACTAGGGGAAAACTACACATGATGGCACACGAAAATTTGACGACTCGGGACGAGTCTGTAAAAAGGGAAGGGGGTAGTGTTGTGGTTACCAGATTCGCAAACCACCATTCAGGTCCCTTAGGTGAGGTATCTCGGTAAGTACATGTGTAGTTAGGCCCGAACCCGTTGTCTAGTGGGAATACATGTCATTTATGCGAGCTGCGACTCTTCAGGATAGCCGTTTTTCTTTTACTATCTTTATTTTGGACCGATCGCCATCACCACAACCACAACATCAACCACCAACCACAACCACCAATCAACCAGAAACCACCAATCTTTTTGAGCGGCAAGAGGTCTCCTTCGGGGCTCCCTGCTGACATTCTCAAAGTTAAGTTCCGGTTGTTATTTGTCCCGTTTTAACTGTTTAATTTTCTCACCTACATGTTAATGTGTGTTCCTAGTTCGGTTTTGTTTCAAAAATCGTGCTATTTTGTGAGTATTTTTGTCGACGTTCTTACTTGGTGTTTGAGGCCTAGTCCTAGGTTTGAGGCCTACCGGTTCCACTCGGTGTTCGATCGTTTTTTTTGTTTGTTTGTTTGTTTTTTCTCCCCATTACCTTCAATTTCTATCCTCCCCATTACCTTCAATTTTCATCCTCCCCACTTTCCAAACATCCCCCATTCTCCCAACTAATCTCTTTCTTATCTCAAAAAAAAAAAAAAAAAAAAAAAAAAAAAAACCCAACAATAACAACAACACGCTCACCTTCTCCCGATTCTGCTACTTCTTCTTCCTCTTAACTTCCTCCTCGTCTTCCTCGATTTCTTTTTTTTTTTACACTTCCATGACCTAATCTGTTGAACTCTCTCATACATTAATATTAACAACAAAAACGATCTTATAATGCTTCATCTTCCTCTCTCACACATGTGGTACTCTTTACTGTTTCACAATGCACTTCTCTTCTGCTATTTTAACAGACTGCTCTCATTTCGACCTCTCCTTCATTCCTTGCCTAAAAATCCAACTATTACAGCGCTTCTTCTCTCCATGCTCTGAATTCGCCTTCATTGCATCCATCAAGAATTGTGTTAAATCGCATCTCTGACCTAAAACTTTTAAAAACCACAGTTTGCCATGGATGCTCGCTTTCCATCAACCATTCTTTTTTCCAACTTCAGTGCCAACTCACCCCCCTCACCCCTCACTCTCACTCTCAAAGCAACCATCCCACTCTTCTCCCTCCAAGCCTCCCTCTCACCTCTTTCAAAAATTCCCCCTCACCTTTCTCCCACCTTTCATCCCCCTCACTCTTCCTTCTCTAAGTTGCCCCCCTCTCATCCACCAACCTGCCTCCCTCCACTGCCCTCTCACCTCCATCTCTTCACTCCACCTCCTCAAATCCTCAACTGCCATCTTCCTCGTCTCTTGTCCCCCTCTCTCCCAGCACCACAGAGCCTTTTCTCCTCCTCATTCGGCCCCCTACCCTCGCTATTCTGCAATACCCCACACTCCTTCATCAACCCTCCCTACCTCACCCCCTCGTCCCTCGTCCTACCCTCCCCCGCCCCCTCCACCTCCTGCATCCAAAGCCTCCTCCCCTACCTCTTCATTAAAAGTGTGGACCTCAAATATCCGGGGCCTTCGCTCAAACCTTTCAGATCTTTCCATGCAGGTTGCCACTGACAAACCAGACATTATCTGCCTAACAGAAACTTTCCTCTCCCAAGACGTGTCTGACTCCCAAGTATCTCTCCCTGGTTACTCCCTCTTACGGTATGACAGACCTGAGCCTCGTCCTGGTGGAGGTGTTGCTCTCTTCATCAAAGACTCTATTCCTCACTCTCCCTGCACTGCTCTCACTCCCCCACACCCCCAGGAATACCTCTGGCTTCGGCTTCCCCTCCACTCCCACCTCATGTTTATATGTGTACTGTACCGTCCACCGAACAGTGATGACTCCATCTACACCTCACTCTCCGAAAACATGGACCATCTTCTATCTTCTCATCCAAACTCTCTCTTCCTCTTATGTGGCGACTTCAATTGTCATCACGCCAGTTGGCTAGGTGTGGGTACCTCTCTCACCTGCCATGGGACGTCAGCAAAAGCTTTCTGTGACTCATTGGGACTGACTCAATCGGTCAACTTCCCGACCCGGATCTCAACCAATGGTACTCCATCTCTTCTGGATCTGATTTTGACAAATTTCCCTGACAATATCTGCTGCTCTTCCTTCGCTCCAATTGGTTCTTCTGACCACGTCCTTGTTAAAGTGGACATCTCTCTGGCTGTCATCAGAGAACCACCTCACCGCCGTCGAGTCTGGCATTTCACTCAAGCCGACTGGCAGGGTCTCCGAGCAGCCATCAAACTTACAGACTGGTCTCCTATCACTACTTTCTCAAACATCAACTCATCCTGGGAATTCTTTCAAAGAAACTTGCTCTCCCTCATGCACAGATTTATCCCCTCTCGTGTTCAGTTGTCTTACCCTTCCTCCCGCCCTTGGTTTACTGAAGCTTGTGGCGAGGCAGTTGTCCTGAAACAACTTGCCTTTGCCTCATGGAAAGCAAACCCAACTGAGGGCAATCTCAGTTCTTTCCACAAAGCTCGGAACAAGTGTGTATCTACCCTCAGGAGAGCCAGAAAACAACATCTTTCTCATCTCAAGTCTGAACTCTCAGACCTCTCTCCCTCCTCAAAATCCTGGTGGCGTTTAATCAAATCTGTTTCTGGTGTATGTTCCCCCTCCATCCCCTCCCTTACCTCAAATGGCCGCACTGCTGATTCCACACGTGATAAAGCTGAATGTCTAAACTCGGTGTTTGCAGCTAAATCTTGTGTCCCAAACCCATCACTATCTCTACCCACTTTACCCAGTCGCACCCAACTGTCCCTGGACTCTGTATCCTTTTCTCCTGACAAGGTGGAGAGCTTGCTTTCAAACCTCGAGTCAGATTCTGCAACCGGTCCAGACGGCATCAGCCCACGTGTCCTCAAAGCCTGCTCTTCTGCTCTTGCTCACCCTCTCTCTGTTCTATTCACCCTCTCATTTTCCCAAGGTCATCTGCCATCTGCTTGGAAATCTGCTAACATCACTGCCCTGCATAAAAAAGGTGCAAAAACAGATCCCTGTAACTACAGACCAATCAGCCTTCTCCCAATCATCAGCAAGGTTATGGAATCCATCATTGCTTCAGACATGAAATCCTTCCTCTTCTCCAATGGCTTGATTTCCAATCATCAATTTGGTTTCAGACCAGGTCACTCTACCCTGGATATGCTGCTACTGCTCTCCCATCAATGGATGGAGGTCCTCAATGCCAGACAGGAAATCCGAGCCGTATCCCTGGACATATCACGTGCTTTTGACACAGTCTGGCACCCTGCCCTACTCACCAAACTCTCTTCCCATGGTATTCAAGGCCATCTCCACTCATGGCTCGCAGACTTCCTCTCCTGTCGCAGTCAACGTGTGGCCCTAAATGGAGTTCTTTCATCCCCTCTTCCTGTGCAGGCTGGAGTTCCTCAAGGTAGCGTTCTGGGCCCTGTTCTTTTTCTGGTTTTCATCAATGATCTCTCGGACTCTCTGGAAAATCCTCTATTTCTCTTTGCCGATGACTCCACCCTCTGCCGTACCATCTGTCATCCCTCAGACCGGCAAGCAGCAGCTTCTTCGCTCACTGCAGATCTGGATAAAATCACAAACTGGTCCAACACGTGGAACATGTCTTTCAATCCACACAAATCTCACACTCTCACTATGTCTCTTCGAAAGGACCGTTTACAAAACCTCCCCATCCACTTTCTCAACAATCCTCTGGAAGAAGTCTTTTCTTTCAAGCTTCTGGGTCTCACTATCTGCCATGACCTTTCCTGGGAAAGTCACATTTCCAACCTTGCCTCAAAAGCCAGTCGCCGACTGGGAATCCTCCGTCGTGCAAAGTCCTTCCTCGGCCCTCTTGAGCTCCTGACCACTTACAAAGCTTTTGTCCGTAGCCTGATGGAGTACTGCTCTCCCCTCTGGGCTGGTGCTCCTGCCTCCCACCTTTCTCGACTTCACGCTGTCGAAACCAGGGCTTTTAAGATCATTGGCATCTCCCGCAATGAAGCTGAGTCTTTGGGCCTCTCACTCAATCACCGCAGGTTGGTCGGTGGTCTTTCTGTCTTCTACCGACTCCTCTCCAGCCTTGCCCCCCTGCTCTCTCTGCGATTTGTCCCAACCACATTTCCACAGGGCGCTCAAGGTCCGCCAACAACCCCCTTCTGGTAAAACTACCAAAATCACGAATCACTGCTCATCTTCACTCTTTCATTCCTCTTTTTCCCGCCTTTGGAATAAACTTCCTCACTCTATTCTTTCCCATTCTTCCCTCCAGGCTTTCAAAACAGCTGTTCACCACCACCTCTTATCTTCCCCCATCCAAATCCTCGATCTTTTCTACCCCCGATAATCCACCCAAGCCCACTTCCTTCAATTCTCCTGCTTTCCTTCCTGAAAGTCACTGTAATGTCCATCTTCTCCTCGCCATGTTCCCCGTCCCATCCCCATCCCTCTCCCTTCCACAGTTCACCTGTGTCTGTTCCCCAATGTTTTGTCCCTTCCACTCCCACCCCTCGTGTCTCATGCCTCCTTGCTGTGAGTTGTGTGTTAGCTCTCATACGAGCCTCGACCAAGGTATACAAAAAAAAAAAAAAATAAATAAAAAAAAAAACACCGCTTCACCACAACCGCCACGACCTTTACCGTCACAACTCGCCACCATCGCATCACCGTCATCTCGCGCCACTCATGGGCACCGATGCTGGACTCGTGTAGGGCGCACGTTGAACAGCGTGTACAAAACCACGGATTTTCTGCTTCAAAAACGGATCGAAAACGACACACGCCCACTTTTTGCCGTCCAATCGGTGAGCGAGGGGCGAATTGGCCCCGCCCCCAGGGCGATCGATATATGCAAATTTGTGGATCAAAAAGCCTTCACGCCCACTTTTTCTCGGGCCAATGGGGAGCGAGTTGAAAGGTCAAAGGGAGGGGGTCAAAGGCGAAGTTACGGGGGGATAAAAGGACGGTGTTCGTCAGTCAAAGGAGTCGTAAAAGTCGGAGCGAAAGAGTCAGCAGAACGAGTAGTAAAGGTCGGAACGAGGCGAAGGAGTCGGAACAGAGAGTCAAGACTTCGCGGGCGGTGGAGCTGCTCGTCGTGTGCGTTGAAGTCGGAACGGAGGGGACGAGCTGTGGAGAGGCGGCGAGTCGGCCGCAGGGTGCTCGCGTCGTGCAGGGAGCTGCACCCCTGGGAGGCCGGCAGCGCGACCTGGCCGAGGTGGAGACGCTCGTCGCACATAATAAAGATCCTCTATACCCCGAGCATCAGCAACCCCCTCCTGTTTCCCCCCGCGCTGAGATAGTGCGACCAAGGGGGCCCCGTTCCCACCCCCTGCCAGGCACTGTCCACGAGGCCCGCGGGTTGCGGGGCCATCGCCGCTCCGCGTCTCATCACCAGACGGGTAGGCCCGACCAGGTCTCGGCCCCAGGCCTACCTCATTCTTGAGGGTATTTTCTTTCCTTGGTTTTGGGTATGTGTTGTCGGCGCCGTCTGTGAAGTAGAATTGTATAAGTGTTGCCGTGTGCTCGGTAGTCGGTATTAGCTCTGCACTGTGTTTTCACTTTTATGTTTGCTTTTTGTGTAAATGGAATTGTGTTTTCTTTTTTGTGTGCATTTGGTGGAATTGTATTTGTGTGCTTCCCGTGTGCCGCGAATAAATGTGCTTTATTGTTGAACTGTTTCCCGCTTCGCTTCGTCTTTTTCCCCATTGAACCCCCATCTTGCTTCACGTAAAGGGTTGGTAGTGGGCTGAGTACGCCCGATAATTAATCGAACCGTCGAGGTCGACGATAACACCGCTCGGTTATTCTGATAGTACGGAACGGGTCGCTTAAGTGGCCCGTGTCCGAAGTCGACCTGCGGCGAGGTGCGATCGCCCGGTCTACCCTCCGCGTGGGTACTTAGGTAGTTCGAATTTGGCGAGCAACCCTATCCCACGCGGGGGCTGATTGGCTCGATCGCGGTGAGACCGAAAGGTCCACCCGTGACTGGTTCCCGGCGTTAGTCCGAGAGGGTCACGACTGGATTGTCCGTCCGGTGGGCGACGTGCCGCGATTCGAGTTACGTGGCCGTTCGCACGCCGGCGGGCGCGAAGACCGCAACAATATCTTCCAAAAAAACTTCGTTTTGGCAAGATAATAAACTTTAAAACTGTGAGCCAGAAACGACAACCACACAGGCCGTTCCTTCGTTCTCGCGTTCTTGTGACAACCACACTTCCACAAACAGAGTTAATTAAAATCAAGTTTACCTCCCACTTTGCTTGCCATGACATTCGCTGCCATGTAACCGGCACGGCCCGTGACGTCATTGTCAGCCGGCCGCGCACCGGCCTACGCAGCAACGTGTCACGTAATTGGTTGGTAAATAAATGGCCATAACTTGGGAAGGACATGTCCAATTAATATCAAACCTTGAAAAGGCACATCCTCAGGTCCCCAGCAATATACCTGGCAAGTTTCAATGAGATCGGACCAGTGGTTGTCGAGAAACAGCGGTCTCACACACACACACACAGCTGGAATTATAGATAGACTAGTGCGTGCCCATAGGTGCGTGGCCGTACATGCAAAAAAAACTTTAAAAAAAAACTTTCAAGCGGCGTGTCAGAAACAACAACCACACAGGCCGTTACTTCGCTCTCATGTGCCCGTACGTGCAAAATATATATATATATATATATATATATATATATATATATATATATATATATATATATATATACTTTACAACTGCTTGCCAGAAACAACCACACAGACCGTTCCTTCGCTCTCGCGTGGCCGTACGTGCGTGGCCGTACATACAAAAAAAAAACTTTCAAAGTACGTGCATGGCCATACATACAAAAAAAAACTTTCAAACCGCATGCCAGAAACAACAACCACACAGGCTGTTCCTTCGCTCTCGCGTGTCCGTACGTGCGTGGCCGAACGTGCAAAAAAAACAAAAAAAAAACTTTCAAACAACTACACAGGCCGTTCCTTCGCTCTCGTAAACAGCGACTGGATTGGGGCATTGTGTTTATCTATAAATGCGCATAAGAAATCGAGAAATTATTAGAATACAGCAAGTCATCACTATCCAGAAGTAGTGCGTGCCCGTACAGAATGTTCACATCATTCCACGAATTATCGCTTTCATTGAAGTAACAACTGCTGTGATACTTACACACACAGAGTTAATTAAAATCCAAATTAAAATAAAGTTTACCTCCCTGTCTTTGCTGGCCATGACATTCGCTGCCATTGACCATTGCCACTCCAACACCATGGTGAGGCGACAGGGTAGGATTTGTAGGAGACCTGAAAGTACAGTGTCCTTAGGTATTCCATGTTCGAATTGTTTTAGTTTTAAAATAGTTAAAAAAAAAGTTTGCAAAGCATACCACCAAATTGAGATGTATTTCGTTGGCAAGCATGGTGAGAAGAGCTGAATTCCTTTACACTTCCAAAGGCCACACCGTTTTGATAATTGGAAATTTTAAAAAGTTGTGCACTTTTTTGATAAATAATTTTTGGAACAATTTTTCTTCAATAAATAAATAATAATAAAAATTGTCTCCATGTACACACCTTTATCTCGTTAGCACCTCTTCATAAACAACATTGCTGAGGAAACGGCGCTTCTTTGTTTCCTCGTCCAGGGCAAGAATGCGGAGGCTGCTGGATCTGCCAACGTTTGGATAAATTATTAGTTTTAATGGCCAATTATTCAATTAGCGCAAACGTATTTTGCCTTTTCGCAAGGAAAAACACAAAGAGAAGAGAAGAAAAAAACCCCGTAATGGTGAACGCGGCTGAGGTTCTCTTCCCCATCGGCCATGCCTACGCAGCAACGTGTCCTGTCATTGGTTGGTAAATAAATGGCCGCAGTAACGTGTCCTGTCATTGGTTGGTAAATAAATGGCCATAACTTGGGAACCACTTGTCCGATTCATATCAAACCTTGAAAAGGCATATCCCCAGGTCCCCAGCAATATACCTGGGAAGTTTCAATGAGATCAGACCAGTGGTTGTCAAGAAACAGAGGTCACACACACACACACACACACACACACACACACACACACACACACACACACACACACACACACACACACACACACACACACACACACTGCTGGAATTATAGATATACGAGACACCTCTCGAGGTACCACATGGCCCAACACAGGTGGAAACGAACGTCTGTCTAATCAATGTGAGATTGAAAGCACGGGTACCTTTACCGAAACGAACAACCAAGCAGCTTGGAGAGTGCTTTCCAAGTGGCTTAAGCACTCAAGGAAGTACTCCAACAAAATGGTTGGTAAGAAATGGCTCGCTTGGCACGCCGCGATAAGCAATCACCAAACCGGCGTATTAAAAACATCTCCCAGAGATGCCAGAAATGTCAAATATGTGGACAAATGAACACTTTTTTCAACTTCTGCCGAGTTCAAATCTGGAGTTTAAATTTTAGATTTCCTCTTAGTTTAAGAGATTCTTGAGGTTATGACATGGGAGGAAATTAAATAAAGCCATGAACGCTTGTGTCTCCGGCCATTTATAAGCAATGCAATGTACCCAGCGATTCATAGCTGTGATGAACAGGTGAAATATGAGCGAGGAAAGTGAAAGAAAAAAAAAAACTTTGTCGTTAAGAAATCATTGTGTCCCGTTCCAAGTCAAGGCATGGTTAAACAGGCCAAAAAACATGGCGGTTTCACACCCCAGTGAGGGAACCCAAGAAACGCCATAAGACCTCAGGGAGTGAGGTGGCCGAGGATGGTGCCTGATGAAGGATATAATAAAATAATGCCGTTAATTAACTTCAAAAGGGGTGTTTTAATTAACCCAAACACCCAATTTTCACTCTTGCACTTTCTTGGAGTATTCTTAGTATGCATGCAAAGTTTCAGGCTGTTAGGTTTTATGGTTTTGGAGTTATGGAGGACACACACTGACACACACTCACTTTGACATTTATTAAAGGTGTGTTCATGGCCAGACATAAAGACACTCCTCCCATTATATATACTAGTGCGTGCCCGTACGTGCAAAAAAAAAAAAATTAAAAAAAAAAATTGTGACGTTAATCGTGACATCATAGCACCGTGTCCTGTCATTTGGTAAATAAATGGCCATAACTTGGAAACCACTTGTCCGATTAATATCAAACCTTGAAAAGGCACATACTCAGGTCCCCAGCAATATACCTGGCAAGTTTCAATTAGATAGGACCAGTGGTTGTCGAGAAACAGCGGTCATACACAGACAGACAGATATATATATATATATATATATATATATATATATATATATATATATATATATATATATATATAGATTATATCTATGGAAACCATAATTATATTTCACCTGGATCTAGTCATTCAAGTGAATGATGCTGTAGGCAAACGAGACTGATTGTCATTAAACCAAGAACTTAGAACTTTAAATTCCGTTTTCCCATTGATCAAGACCAGGTGACATCATGCAAAGAGGTATTTTCGAGTGTGGAGCTACATGGATATGCAAATGAGGATATTCTATTTAAATTTTAAACCATGCAGAGATGATCATCTTCTGCCATTGTGAATGGATCGAGGAAAGGTACCGCAGCAATTTTAACCACAAATGTTTATGCAACACTCACAAACAAACTAACGGAAGAATTTTTCACACACCATCTGGACTAAAGGAAAACCATAGTATCTGCCATGAACAAACCCTTCAAGGAATAACCTTTTCGCCCTTTGTAACTCATTAGTTCAGTGCTGTTATGACTGCAGAAGCATTTATCTTTTGACTGCAGTAGTTTTCTTCGAGTAGAGGCAGTCCATATTATGCAAGATAATTGTGTGCTAATTTAAACCGAGAATGTGCTTATTTGCATATTCTGATCCCAGCTGTTCTTGTTTCCACGTTTGTTTCACCATTGATATGATGCAGCTTCAGTATTGACATGGTCACATCAGGCCACTCAACCTAAGAGTTACAATTAATTATTCAGACTACTACTACTACTACCACAACAACTTATTTAAAAGCCCCAATTGTTCCCACCTTATTGCAGGGTCGGATGCGGAACGTTTTGTGCCAGTCTTTTATGAACTGGCTGGGTCGTTCTGATGTTCGACTGAAGGAGGCTGCGATTTGTAACTTGGCTAGGGTGCCAGTGTTAGGGTGCCAGGGTGCTCAGGTGCTAGGATGTTCAGGTACTCGGATGTTTGGGTGCCTACGAGCCAGGATATTAGGGTGTTAGGATGCCAGTGCCAGGGTGCGAGAGTGCCAGGGCGCTAGGGTGCCAGAGTGTTAGAGTGCCAGGGTGCCAACCTGCCAGGGTGCAAGGCTGCCAAGCTGCTAGCGATAAATCCCCTACTCTTCATGAAAGACACGATGGAATTTCAACGTCCACCAATGACGAGAGCCGCTCCTGCGGCTTAACGTCCATCCGAGGGACGGCATGTACATCGATACCTCGCCGTGCACATGAAACACAAGGGCGGCAGTTTATAGCCGAGTCGACATTCAAACTCCAACTAGACAGCTCCACAGCGTGTGCACATCCTGCTACGATACCCCACAAGCCCTCGGCAATCCTAAAGTCAAATGTACCAATTACAAATGCGAACGTGCATTCACATCAACGTAACAGTTTCGTCCAAAAGACGGATAAAGTCCAATGAGTGAGTGTTTCAGATGTCCTACCATTAAGTTTCCCTTTTGCAGCGGAATGCGCCATGCCGGCAGGAAACTGGCTGTGAACAATGCGAACAAGCTAACAAAGGAACAATTACATCGAACAATGGGCCACGTCACTAGCTCGGATAGCTCCCCCCCACTTGAAGAGGGAATGAATGTTTAAACATGCCGGTCAGTTAATTTCCAGCTTTCTTTGCTCACACCGTCACCTAATGGTGCGTAATTACGCAGCGCAGGGAGGGATATTTCTTCGGCTCAAAATGAATGCTAATGATGAGAAAACGGCGCGCATTCAAAGCGCTGTTAATGGAGTACTATTGCGAGCTAGACATCTGTTGGGGTAGCGGGGGTGGGATGGGGATGGGGAGAGGGGGGGGCATGGGAGAAAGTTCCAATCGGATTCATAATTGCCATCTCTCTCAAAGAGCCTCGGCTGATAATTGATGTAGAAACAGGCATTGTGTGTAATCAAATCTCTTAAGACTGCATTAGGAGTTCAAATGTATGCTTAATCTTTGTAACAGGGTCCATTTGCATACGGACGTGTGTTTTTTTTGGTGCTGACACGCGTTCTGGCAGGGAAGAGACACGGGGGGACCGAGAGGACTTGTTTACTGGAAACGCCAGAGCCGATGAAACGCCCATTAAGGAATTTGTCAGAAACGTTTTCCGCGGACGCATTAGGATGGAAATTGCTGGAAGATTGTTCAAAAGCGCGCATTTCGTTACATCACATGTAATGGGGGGGTTGTGGCCGGTTCTAATGCACGGGGTCTTCTTACATCTGCGCCGGCGAGTCACAGCACTCTAGCTATCCGTTTGTTATGAACAAACTTTTAAATGGTTGGTAAAAGTACTTAGTGTGTCCAAAAAAAAAAATTAAAAAAAATTGGACGTTTATATGGAGTAATCGTTGCAAACATTAACACCGCTGTGGCAATCCAGTCATATATATATATATATATATATATATATATATATATATATATATATATATATATATATATATATATATATATATATATATATATATATATATATATATATATACAGCTCTGGAAAAAAAAAAACAAGAGACCACTCCAAAAAAAATTTAAATCAGCATCTCTACATGTATGGCAGCCATTCCATTCCAGTGTCTGTTGAATTCCAACACAGGCACACCTCATTCTACTTAGTGAGGTACTGATTAGGTGATCACCTGAACCAAATCTTATTTAACAAGGTAAAGTATAAAAACCACTGCTGTGGTCATCACTATCCTCTTGCAATAGGACCAGCTGAATGGCAAAAACAGTGCTCGCAGTACCTCAAAAGTAATTTGAATCAAAAAAATAACTATTAACCATGCCAAAAGAGTTGAAAAGAAAAGTTTTGAGTGAGGAAAAGAAGGGTTCAATTCTGGCTTTACTGACAGAGGGATACAGCGAGTGTCACGTTGCTTCCATCCTTAAAATTTCAAAGACGGTGGTTCATAAGAACAAGGTCAAGCAGCAGACATTGGGGACAACAAAGCTACAGACTGGAAGAGGACGAAAACGACTTTCCACTGACCGGGATGACCGCCAACTCATTCGAATGTCACTCAACAACCGTAGGATGACATCAAGTGACCTACAAAAAGAATGGCAAACGGCAGCTGGGGTGAAGTGCATGGCGAGGATGGTTCGAAACAGGCTCCGAGGGGCAGGGCTGAAGTCGTGCAAAGCTAGAAAAAAAAAGCCCTACATCAATGAGAAGCAAAGAAGAGCCAGGCTGAGGTTTGCAAAAGATCATAAAGATTGGACCATAAAAGACTGGAGTAAGGTCATCTTCTCTGATGAGTCCAATTTTCAGCTTTGCCCAACACCTGGTCGTCCAATGGTTAGACGGAGACCTGGAGAGGCCTACAAGCCACAGTGTCTCGCACCCACTGTGAAATTTGGTGGAGGATCGGTGATGATCTGGTGGTGCTTCAGCAAGGCTGGAACAGGGCAGATTGGTCTTTGCGAAGGACTCGTGAATCAAGCCACGTACAAGGTTGTCCTGGAAGAACACTTGCTTCCTTCTGCTCTGACAATGTCCCCCAACTCTGAGGATTGATTTTTTTTCCAGCATGACAATGCTCCATGCCACACAGCCAGGTCAATCAAGGTGTGGATGGAGGACCATCAGATCAAGACCCTGTCATGGCCAGCCCAATCTTCAGACCTGAACCCCATTGAAAACCTCTGGAATGTGATAAAGAGGAAGATGGATGGTCACAAGCCATCAAACAAAGCTGAGCTGCTTGAATTTTTTGTGCCAGGAGCAGCATAAAGTCACCCAACAGCAATGTGAAAGACTGGTGGAAGAGCATGCCAAGACGCATGAAAGCTGTGATTGAAAATCAGGGTTATCCACAAAATATTGATTTCTGAACTCTTGCTAAGTTAAAGCATTAGTATTGTGTTGTTTAAAAATGAATATGAACTTGTTTTGTTTGTATTATTTGAGGTCTGAAAACACTGAATCTTTGTTGATATTTTGACCAGTTGTCATTTTCTGCAAATAAATGCTCTAAATGACAATATATTTATTCGGAATTTGGGAGAAATGTTGAGAATTTTTTTTTGTATATCTTGTCGAGGCTCGTGTGAGAGCTAACACACAATGCACATCATGGGGGACATGAGACAAGAGAGGAGGGAGTGGGAAGGACAAAACAGTGGGAAACAGAGACATTAGGAGATCTGTGGCAGGGAGAGGGATGGGACGGGGAATAGAAGATGGACATTACAGGGACTTTCAGGAAGGAAAGGAGGGAATTTGAAGGAGGTGGGCTTGGGTGGATTATCAGAGGTAGAAAAGATCAAGGATTTGGAAGGGGGATGATAAGAGGTGGTGGTGAACAGCTGTTTTGAAGGCCTAGGCCCGAGAGGGAAGAATGGGAAAGAATAGAGTGAGGGAGTTTATTCCAAAGGCGGGGAAAAAAAGAGCAATGAAAGAGTGAAGGTGAGCAGTGATTCGTGATTTTGGTAGTTTTGCCAGAAGGGGGTGGTTGACGGACCTTGAGCGCCCTGTGGAAATGTGGTGAGGACAAATCGCAGAGAGAGCTGGGGGGGAGGCGAGGCTGGAGAGGAGACGGTAGAAGACAGAAAGATCACCGACCAGCCTGCGGTGAATGAGCGAGAGGCCCAAAGACTCAGCCTCATTGCGGGAGATGCCAATGATCCGAAATGCCTTGGTCTCTACAGCGTGAAGCCGAGAAAGGTGGGAGGCAGGAGCACCAGCCCAGAGGGGAGAGCAGTACTCCATCAGGCTGCGGACAAAAGCTGCGGACGGAAGGACTTTGCACAATGGAGGATTCCCAGTTGGCGACTGGCTTTAGAGGCGAGGTTTGAAATGTGGCTTTCCCAGGAAAGGTCATGGCAGATAGTGAGACCCAGAAGCTTGAAAGAAAGGACTTCTTCCAGAGGATTGTTGAGAAAGTGGATGGGGGGATTTTCTAAACGGTCCTTTCGAAGAGACATAGTGAGAGTGTGAGATTTGTCCGGATTGAAAGACATGTTCCACATGTTGGACCAGTTTGTGATTTTATCCAGATCTGCAGTGAGCGAAGAAGCTGCTGCTTGCCGGTCTGAGGGATGACCGATGGTACGACAGGGGGTGGAGTCATCAGCAAACAGATATGGAGGATTTTCCAGAGTCGGAGAGATCATTGATGAAAACCAGAAAAAGAACAGGGCCCAGAACGCTACCTTGAGGAACTCTAGCCTGGACAGGAAGAGGGGATGAAAGAACTCCATTTAGGGCCACACGGTGACTGCAACAGGAGAGGAAGTCTGCGAGCCATGAGTGGAGATGGCCTTGGATACCATAGGAAGAGTTTGGTGGGCAGGGTGCCAGACTGTGTCAAAAGCATGTGACATGTCCAGGGATACGGCTCGGATTTCCTATCTGGCATTGAGGACTTCCATCCATTGTTGGGAGAGCAGAAGCAGCACATCCAGGGTAGAGTGACCTGGTCTGAAACCAAATTGATGATCGGAAATCAAGCCATTGGAGAAGAGGAAGGATTTAATGTCTGAAGCGATGATGGATTCCATAACCTTGCTGATTGGGAGAAGGGTGATTGGTCTGTAGTTGCAGGGATCTGTTTTTGCTCTTTTTTTGTGCAGGACAGTGATTGCTGATTTCCAAGCAGATGGCAGATGACCTTGAGCAAATGAGAGGGTGAATAGAACAGAGAGAGGGTGTTAAAGAGCAGAAGAGCAGGCTTTGAGGACACGTGGGCTGATGCAGTCTGGACCGGTTGCAGAATCTGAGTCGAGGTTTGACAGCAAGCTCTCCACCTTGTCAGGAGAAAAGGACACAGAGTCCAGGGACAGTTGGGTTCGACTGGGTAAGCTGGGTAGAGAAAGTGGTGGGTTTTGGACACAAGATTTAGCTGCAAACACAGAGTTTAGGCATTCAGCTTTTTCACGTGTGGTATCAGCAGTGCAGCCTTTTGAGGAAAGGGAGGGGGTGGAGGGGGAACATACACCAGAAACAGATTTTATTAGACGCCACCAGGATTTTGAGGAGGGAGAGAGGTTTGAGAGTTCAGACTTGAGATGAGAAAGTTGGTCGGAGTTCATGAACTGGTCACCCGAAAAAGGCGGAGTTGTAACATGTTTTTCAAAACATCCACTTTCCACTTTGACTACAGACCAGAAAAACCACAGATATCTCGATATCTTAGTATGAGAAGAAAGGTAATTTTGTCTAGTTTAATGTGGAAAAAAACAGAAATAAAAAATATGCAATAGTTTTTGTGTAACAGGCAAATAAGTGATCCAAGTCAGGGGTGGAGTAAACAGGCGGAGGCGGCGGATGTGGCGGAGGCGGTAGATGTGGTGAGTCAAATTTGGAATAAACTGAATTTATTTCAATCAATAAGCTTTAATCTAATCTATTTTGTTATTTTTTAGGTGAGTAACACTTGGGACTTGCTGTTGCATGATGCAAAATTGATTATTCAACTCGTTATTATTCAGCAAACTCTGACCAATATGTACAAACTCCTAAAAGAGATCTAGTAATTATCTTTACATAGTTATGTATCTAGCAGATTCTCAGGATTAATTTGGCACTTGAATTGTCCAAAACGGCCAAAGGATAACTGATCCACATCCAATTTACTCAGAAAGGGTGAATTTGAGATAAACGCAAAAATGTGTTTTCCTTGTAATGCATTATCAATTAAAGTTCATAATTAAAAATACCATATTCGCTGTTAATTAGTGATTTTTGCTAAAAAAAAATTTCACACAAGTGCATGTAGCTTGGTGATGTCTATCAACACAGAGAAAACAGAAAAATTGAATATTTTGACCCTGTAACGCAAATGATGACCAGTTCATGAACTACGACCAGATGTTGTTTTCTGGTTCTCCTGAGGGTAGATACACACTTGTTCCGGCTTTATGGAAGGAACTGAGATTGCCCTCAGTTGGGTTTGCTTTCCATGAGGCAAAGGCAAGTTGTTTCAGGACAACTGCCTCACCACAAGCTTCGGTGAACCAAGGGTGGGAGGAAGGGTAGGACAACTGAAAATGAGAGGGGATAAATCTGTGCATGAGGGAGAGCAAGTTTCTTTGAAAGAATTCCCAGGATGAGTTGATGTTGGAGAAAGTAGTGATAGGAGACCAGTCTATAAGTTTGAGGGCTGCTTGGAGACCCTGCCAGTTGGCTTGAGTGAAATGCCAGACTCGACGGCAGTGAGGTGGTTCTCTGATAACAGCCAGACAGATGTCCACTTTGACAAGGACGTGGTCAGAAGAACCGATTGGAGCAGAGGAAGAGCAGCAGATATTGTCAGGGAAGTTTGTCAAAATCAGATCCAGAAGAGATGGAGTACCATTGGTTGAGATCCGGGTAGGGAAGTTGACCGATTGAGTCAGTCCCAATGAGTCGCATAAAGCTTTTGCTGAGGTGCCATGACAGGTGAGAGACATGAGATGACCCACACCTAGCCAACTGGCATGATGACAATTGAAGTCGCCACATATGAGGAAGAGAGAGTTTGGATGAGAAGATAGAAGTTGGTCCATGTTTTCGGATAGTGAGGTGTAGATGGAGTCATCACTGTTAGGTGGACGGTACAGTACACATATAAGCATGAGGTTGGAGTGGAGGGGAAGCCGTAGCCAGAGGTATTTCTGGGGGTGTGGGAAAGTGAGGGCAGTGCATGGAGAGTGAGGAATAGAGTTTTTGATGAAGAGAGCAACACCTCCACCAGGACGAGGCTTAGGTCTGTCATACCGGAAGAGGGAGTAACCAGGAAGAGATACATGGGAGTCAGACACGTCTTGGGGGAGGAAAGTTTATTTTTGGCAGATTATGTCTGGTTTGGCATTGGCAACCTGTATGGAAAGATCTGAAAGGTTTGAGTGAAGGCCCCAGATATTTGAGGTCCACACTTTTAAGAGGTAGGGGAGGAGGCTTTGGGTGCAGGGGGTGGGGGAGGAGGGGAAGGATAGGGCAGGGGACGAGGGGGGGGTAGGTAAGGAGGGTTGTTGAAAGAGTGTGGGGGATTGC